>NC_043708.1:54689835-54766012 GCF_006229205.1 Suricata suricatta | reverse complement strand
AGTGAACCAGTAAACAAGATTTGCATCTGGAGGCTGGAGATTGCCATTTCCTGGTCAAAATAATTTTGGCGTCTGTCATGCTGGGCCAGACGTAGAGTGGCCAAGGTGCACAAAAGATCAAAACCGCATTTTGGATTATTCAGCGCTAGCTCCCCCTCCCCAGCATTGCTGAGGCAAGTCTGGGCGCTTCTTTTGATATTCATTTGACTCTGTTTACCTGGTAATCGACCTGGTCAGTTTCCCCGCCCCAAATCGCTATTTAAGAGACAATGTTTTCTGGAAAAAGGAGGAAGAAGAATAAAGAAGCTAGAGGCTTGATCGGAAATGGTGTGTGCTGTCTTCACTCTCTGTGTCTCCCTCCTGCCCTGTTTTTCTCTCCCTCCCTCAGGAAAAGAACCCGCGAGGATTTTCTGCCCTGCTGGCTGGGGCAGGACACGACATAAGGAAATTATATTTTGTGTGGTAGATACAAATCTGTGCCTGTGTTTTACAATTACAGCATTTTAACTTCCAGCCAAAATGAGCAATAACAGGCACCCTTAAATGACATTCACAAATCCTGTATTAATCAGCTAGATTATGCATGGTGAAAACAGGTTCTACAGCCCTAAACTATGAAGCAAAGAACACTTTAAGATTTTATATATAAAAGACCCTGTTTTAAATTGGAAACTCAACTTGTAGATTTGACTAGGGAACTTGCTGACTCTGTAGGAATTTCCTGACATGTAGATCAGACCACTTGATACACATTGCCATTTAGGACTGCCAGAACTTTTCAGTCTCCAAATACTTTCTCACTGACTTACTGCATAAATGCCATCCCTAAAGTTTTAAAGATGACATTTAAAATTTAAATATGTTTTCTAGAAATGATAACACTATAAGCCATTGTCAGCCACTTATCAATTCAATTATTAATAAATGTACTATATTATTTATAAAATGAACCCACATCTTTACAATATGATGGATAGAATCTCTCTTTCTTTTATCATAGCCTCCTTGGCATTTTCTTTCAAAATATCCACCAAAATGGATACTCCACAAAACGGTAATAAAGATTTGATTACATGGAGCTTATTAAGATCCAGTCACTTTATTAATAGGACCAGAAGAGACGTGTCTGGGTGGTTCAGTCGGGTAAGCGTTCAACTCTTGATTTTGGCTAAGATAATGATCTCACGGTTCGTGAGATCAAGCTCCTCATCAGGCTCTGAGCTGATAGGGTGGAGCCTGCTTGGGATTCTCACTGCTCTCTCTCTGCCCCTCCCCCTGTTCACACTCTTTCTCTCTCAAAATAAATAAACAAAAATTAAAAAAAAGATAGAACCAGAACATATCTGACACCAGAACACTTCTAAGAAAGGCAGGTTCAGGTTAAGTATTACAGTAGGTTCCATGCCAATGGAAAGACAGGAGGATACTGATCGGAACCACAGATTTCAGTGTAGGGAATGATGTTAAAACTGAAAATTAAACTAACTCAAGAATAAAAATGCATATGATAATAAGCTATATTCATATCCAAATTCTGCATACAAAATATTTTTATGGGGTTCTGATGAAGTTTAGAAATGAAAATATTGGGGCGCCTGGGTTGCTCAGTCGGTATAGCGACTGGCTTTGGCTCAGGTCATGTTCTCACGGTTCGTGGGTTCGAGCCCTGCGTTGGGCTCTGTGCTGACAGCTAGCTCAGAGCCTGGAGCCTGCTTCAGATTCTGTGTCTCCCTCTCTCTGACCCTCCCCTGCTTGCACTGTCTCTCTCTGTCTCTCAAAAATAAATTTAAAAAAAAGCATTATAAAATTAAAACAAGAAATGAAAATCTTATACATAGCATCCAAAAAAATTGACCCAGAGAATTTTATCTGATCTTTACCAAATATTCAAAGAACAGATAATTTCAGTATAGCACAACTTTTTTCCCCCATGAGAAAACAACAACAAAAACTACACAATCCATTTTGTTAGGCTAGTGTAACATTGGTAACAAGAGCCTGACAGGCCAGGTATAAGAAGAATATCATAGGTCAATCTCAATTTTCAACATACAAGTCTGATACAAAGTATTCACATATACTTTAAAAAATCTAGCATACTAGAAACAAAATGAAACTTGCTTAGCCTGGAAAAAGATAATAAACTAAAAATAAAATACTAAAAAGTGGGGTGCCTGTCTGGCTCTGTCAGAGTGGGAGGCTCTTGATCTCAGGGTTGTGAATTCACGCCCCACATGGGATGTAGAGATTACTTAAAATTTTTAAACCCTTTTAAAAATAAGAAGTATTACTTTAGTCAGTAACAAGAAATATATTTGTTACCACTTTTTCTATTTAAGATTGCACATTTAGGTACTAGCTCTATACACAGAGTTTTAAGCAACTGCAAGTAAACAAATCAAAACCCAGAATCTTCAACAAAAATTTAAAATACCTTAAATAAATATAAAATATGCTCATGATCTCATGAAGATAATATCAAACATGTCTTGAAAGATATTTTTTAAAGATGTAAATAAATGAAGTGGCATGCTATAAAGGAAAAATGTTAATATTCCCCAAATTCATCTATAGATACAATGCAACTATAGATTCATAAACAAGAAGTTTCATGAAACTTGATAAGCTGATTCTAAAACTTACATGAATATCCAACAATCAAAAGTAGCCTGGTTATTCTGGAGGGAACAAGGAAGGGGAATTTGTCATATTTGTTTATGTTAGTTATGAAATGGTCATATTTAAGATAATGGGCTCTTATGCAGGAATAGAAAATTAAGTGAATGAGTAGAATAGAGAACCAAGAAAATGACCAAAATTTTCTAAAAACTGATGGAAATAGATGACGTTTCAGATCAGTGGGGAGAAGTTACAGTATAAAGATATGGTTCTGGGAAAATTGATTCCCTGTATGCTTACAAAAAGAAATTTGATATCTTCCTGGCACTTCACAAAAATTTAGTGTCCAATTGCTTACAGACTTACACTACTTAATTGTGGTTGGAAGATAATTTCTAAACAAAACATGAAACCACAAGCCATAAAGGGAAGGTTGATATATTCAACTACATTATACTGAAAATGGTAAGTATGGATGCCACAGAGATATATTCATAATTCCCAACTGATATAGATTTTATTTTTAATATAAAATAATTACTAAAAACTAATAAAAATAATGTAGTCCATAAAAATGGGGAAATGATAAGAACTATCATTTCATAGAAGCACAATGTGGCAAAAACATATGATAAAAATACTTTCACCAGAAACTGAGACATGCAAAATAACCTCATGGGAGAAATTCTCATACTCACCAGGCTGGCAAAGAAGAAAAAAAAAGATACCAAAAGTTAGTGAAAATTATAGTGAAATGGGGCAACTGGGTGGCTCAGAGGGTTAAGTGCTGGACTTGGGCTCAGGTCATGATCTTCTGGTTCATGGGTTCAAGCCCTCTGTCAGCACAGAGCCTACTTCAGATTCTGTGTCTCCCTCTCTGCCCCTTCCTTTCTCTCTCTCTCAAAAATATACAAACATTAGAAAAAAAATTTAAAAAGGAAATGATAGTAAAATTCTCTCACTGCTACCCATAGCTTAAATAGGTAGAAGTATGTAGAAAAACAATTCTTCTTTACTAAATATACTTTAAAATGCACATACCAAGTGACCTAAGAATTCTAAGTATATACTAGAAAAGATCACAAGTAGTATAGGAAATACAGGCAAGATTACACGTAGTAAAAATAAATCCAGACACAGCCCAAATCTCCATCAACAAAGTAAAGAGGATAAGTACATTATTGTTTATATATTCAAGAGAATCTCACATAATTGTGGAAATTAAGGAGCTAAATGAATCTCAGAATATCAGTATGGGGTACGCAACCACAAAAATCTCTTTACCATACAGTTCCATTTGTATGTATATTTAAATCCATGAAAAACAAGAATATTTTTATGCATATACAAATGTGGAATATCAGCTAGGAATGATGTTAAATCCCTACTGTTAAAGACCTTACCACGGTAGCTCAGATAATTTCAGATATTATTTTTCAGTTAAAGGAAGACTGGGAGGGGAGTAATCCAGGAAATTCATGGAGGTTCTGCTTCTTTTTTTATGCTCCTCCTTACTTTGCATTGTCTGTGTTCAAGTTCAAAAGGTGGTCGTTGAAGCTCAGATATCAAGAACACATTATAGATAGTAATAAGGAGAAGATAAAAAAAGGACAAATAGAGAAAGAGTTCTCTTGAGAGCCCTACTTGATGCCTTTCACTTAGATCTTTCATCTCAGAGGTCACAGAAGCTACAAAATGCAGTAGTTTAGGTGAGTAGATTGCCACCTTCAGTACAATCAGGGCTCTCTCTAGGGAGACAGGGAAGGGGAAGGATATGGGATAAATAACTGGCAGTCTCTCGTTCGTACTTTGTGATGATGGCAAGGAAAAGCAAGAAGATTAACACAGAAAGTATCTGTGGAGACTGGGAAAATGGAAGCTTTGCACTTGGAATGCACACGGTTTGATAAATGTATTGGTATCATTTTATATCTAAAACTTGATGGTAAGTGCATGGATGTTCGTTTGTAAAATTTATATATGTTACCTACATTCTTCTCTACTCTGATAAAGAATTAAAAATAAAATGAAGCAAAAGAAAAACTGTTTTTCAGTTAATCTTTCAATTCCAATGTGAGAAAAGCAAAACTATGAGATCCATTCTTTTAATGATTGCTGAAAAAAAGAACTACAATTTTTTTTTTGAGAGAGAGAGAGCGCGAGTGAGCCTAGATGTACTCAGGGGGAGAGAGGCAGAGGGAGAGAGACAGAATCTTAATTTTTTTTATTTTTTTTAATTTATTTTTGAGAGACAGAGACAGTGCGAGCAGGGGAGGGTCAGAGATAGAGGGAGACACAGAATCGGAAGCAGCTCCAGGCTCTGAGCTAGCTGTCAGCACAGAGCCTGACACGGGGCTAGAACCCACGAACCGTGAGATCATGACCTGAGCCAAAGCCGGCTGCCTAACCGACTGAGCCACCCAGGCACCCTCAGAATCTTAAGTAGACTCCATGCTCATGTGGTGGAGCCAGATGTAGGGTTCAACGTGCAACATTCGGATTATGACCTGAGCTGAATCAAAAATGACCTGAGCTGAATCAAAAGTTCTAGAGTTGGAATAAAATCTAATTATTTAAAGTTATAACATTATGGATTATTTTTCTTAGGTGTCTTAAGTGTTAAAGGCTTTAATTTCTTCAAAGCTATAGGATTTCAAGAATTCAACAAAAGTTGATCTGTAGAAGGGCCCAAACTTTGTCAGGGCACAGTTTTGTCTGCTATCTTCTGTCCACACTATGCAAGCACATATGCAATAGTTTCAAAATCATAGTTAAGACCTCTAGCTTATGTCTTCTCATAAAAATTATTGACTGGTGCTTGAGACAACACATTATATGACAACAAAATAAATCTTCATAAACATTTTATGGATTGCTTGAAATTTGTGAACCCCATTTTATTTTTGCCTTTGCTACAAAAGATAATACATTTATGCTTGTCAAAATTGTCCTCATCTGGAAGAAGCCTTTCGTTTCTGTGGCCTAGACTTCTAACTGTCAAGGTCCTAAAACTTAGAAAAGTACTGGTGATCTTTTGAGAGAAGGAATTTATTATATCATAAAGTGGTAAGTAAACTTACTCGATGGTAATTTATCCTGGAAACAACTCAATGAATTCAGTCTATCAAAACTATGGTGGCAGACTTCACTGTTTTCTTTCACTTGGTTAGGAGAGTAAAAATTGACAGAGGTTAAGCATTTATTCCTCCTCTCCTTCTAAGAAGTCTGTACAATTTACCTCAAGTTAACTCTAAATGCTTCTTTAAAAACTGATATATTTCCCAATTCATTCTCCCACATTCATAGAAACTTTTCTCTCTTCACCTAAAAAAAACTCTTTCCCTATCACAGCCATGGACGAACCAGGTTCTTACAGTACTGTCATTACTAGATGCAATCAAAGGGGACTTGAATATATTCCCCCCACTATCCGCTATACACTATACACACCCGACCTCTTGCATCTGGGCCCACACGTTCTGGCCTTTTTCCTGTTACTAGGGCTCTAACATCTCTCCTTTGTTCTAAATCTAGTTTCACCCCTTTCTCACTATACCCCACCTTTTCCCTCCTACTCAGAGGCATAGTATCAGTAATTATTTTTCACCTACATCAATGTTTTTTTGCCTACATTATGAATTCTTGTCTCTCTACTAGATAATACCTTCAAGCCCACACATAAGCTGTATTTTTTCACATCTTAAAATTTTACATCTTCTCCTGGGACCTCTCTTCTCAGCTGAACACATATATATTTAATTACTCTTTATTCGAATGTGCACTTCCTACTTGATGTGTTCAAAACCTAAACCTTGTTGCTCTTTTTTAAAGCATGTGCGTGACACCACCTTTTCCCAGGCCTGATTCATCGCACTGGCTTCTAACAGGCCCCCTTGCCTCTGCTTTTGCTCCCTAAAATCCATTTTCAACCCAATAGTCAGAAAAATGGTTTCAGTGTCAAGGGAGACTATGTTACTCCTCCACATCTCTGATGGCCTCCCCTCAAGCTTATAATACAAGACACAGTCTTTGCCACGGTCAGTCCTGGTCTCACACTCTCTCTCTGACTGTTTCCCACTGTAGTCTTCCTTTGTTTTCTTTACATTTTAATATTTTCAGAGTTATTATTCTCTGTACTGCTAACACTTTTCTTCCATGTTTCTCAGGTCTCTACTCAAACGTCTCATTATCTGGGTCTTCCCTGATCTCCTGATATAAAGACACATGCACACTCAGAACCCTTTATCCTCTTTATATCACTTGTATTTCTTCAAATCAGTTATTTCCTATTTTTCCTTACAGAAGTGTATCTCCATCGTCAGGGCAAGTACTTTTACTGTTTTGGTTTCTTATGTATTTCAAATGCCTTTTTGGTGCTTGGCACATAATACATTGTCAACATATATTGTTAAATGGATGGATCCAATAATGTTGGTCTGTTTCAGGTTTGCTATTCCTTATTAATCAGGTTCTAAGTCATAATGTCCTAGGCTAGTTTTAAACTCTGAAACTAGGGAAAATCATTTAGCCCCAGTCAAAATAGCTAATGAAGCACAAATAGTCTTTTTAGACACTGCGTGTGTGTGTGTGTGTGTGTGTGTGTGTGTGTGTTACTGATTATCTTCTCATCTTCTGTAACATTTATAAACTGCAAGGACTAACAGCAGAAATTATACACAGTAATTAGAAAAAGGAAGAAAAATCGGAGCAGTGAAACAGGTTTATTAGAGGGTGAATGATGATGGAGAATAGAAATGAACACAAAGTAAAAGTCAAACAAACAAAATTCCCAGAGGTCTGAGTTTTTTGGTTTAGGGGTCTTTTGAGAATTATTACCTTAACATAACAGAAGACACCTATTCAAGAAGACATCTATAACACTATCTTATCAAAATGTAAGATATAAAGTTACAAGAATCGATTACATTGTCATTCATTGAAAATTATATTACATTTTTAATTGATTTAACATGGCCAGAAGTGCCCACTATATTTTAATAATTTTAAAAAATTTTTTCTTTACTTGGAGAGAGAGAGAGAGAAAGAGAGTGCAAGCAGGGATGAGGGAGAGAGTGAGAATCCCAAGCAGGCTCCAGACTGTCAGCATGGAGACCAATGCAGGCTGGAACTCATGAACTGCAAAATCATGACCTGAGGCAAAGTCAAGAATCAGACACTGCTGATTGAGCCACCCAGGCACCTTCACACTATATTTTAAAAGGTGTTTTAATTAAAACACCTTTTATTTAGGGGCGCCTGAGTGGCTCAGTCGGTTAAGCTTCTGACTTCAGCTCAGGTCGTGATCTCATGGTTCATGAGTTTGAGCCCCACATCGGGCTCTGTGCTGACGGCTCAGAGCCTAGAGCCTGCTTCACGGCTTCTGTGTCTCCCTGTCTAATAAATAAAACGTTAAAATTTTTAAAAATTTATTTAGGTAAGTTTCTGATATGTGTTTTTATATACTTATTTTCTGATATTACTGGGTGAGTGAGATATTATTGGATTTTACTTTATGCAAAGTTGTATTCATGGTTGTCTCACCAAAATGGAAATTATACATTTTCACTTTCATAGCTCGCACTGTACCTGAGCATTTTATCTATAATTTTCATAATTGTGTTCACATAGATTCTTATGAAATCTGAGATGTGAAGAACTTGAGTTAAGATATCTATAAATAAAGTGGATTAGACATTTTATCAGGAATTTAATGTTGTTTTTTAATTCACCAAAATATTATTCAGCTACAAATTAAAAATAAGGAAAGACAAAAGAATCTGGAACACCAGAAGAGGGCAGTTTAAGAAAAGAAACAGCTAGGAGAAACTGTTGTAACTTTCCTTTTTATGTACTTGGACTCTCCTTGACCCAAGGTACATAGCTTAGGTGTAAATTTAACTGAACTTTTCCTTATATACCATGAAATCACCACCAATTTTCTTGCTCAGTTGGCTACCTTTATCTGTAGAGCAATTCCACCTATGAGCTATATGTGGTGTTAGAAAATCAGAGTGTCACTATCTTTCCCATTTGTAGTAGAGACAAATGGAGGCTTAGGTATCAGCAGCTAATGATGTCTCTTCAAATGAAGTTCCTATGTTTATTAGATAGTCTTTATATAAGTCATAAAAATCTTTTTTTTCTTTCTTTCCCTGGGGTCAGAAATATTGTGAGAAAACATGCTGTGTGTTTTCTTTTATTTGTTAAAAATGTTCTTCTATTTAATAATAACAGGATTTTACCTTCCAATCACTTATTTATTGAACAAATATTTATTAACTGTAAATATATATGCCTGGTACTGTCCTTATGGTTTGAGATAAAACAGTGAGACAGAGGGAATGTTTCTTGGGCCCATAGTGGTTAAATCCCAAAGAGAAATAGTGTTAGCTGAGCACTAAGATTAAGGGGATGGCATGAAATATATTGGGAAAGTAGACACAGATAATAGAGTAATTAAATGAACAGTTGGTGGAGAGTGTGAAATAAACAAAAAAAACTAAACAGATAAATATTTATTGCCCAATCATTTTATTTTTAAAAATTCAAATAATTTGGGTTTACGTTATCCTGATCTTTCAGCTATTCCTCTTTACAGATTAAAATCTGTAATCAAGGAGAAAATGTTAATTGTATTTCCCTTAGTCCTTGCATGCTAATTATAATATTTAAGGAAATGAAACCTTGGTAATACCTATACCCAAAGTATTAGTTGCAATGAAACAAGTTACCCAAAACATAATAGCATCAAAAACATTAAATACACATCTTTTTAAATAACAATGAACATTTATTATTTCATAGTTTCTATGGGTAGGGAATTCAAAACAGTTTGGCTGGATTGTTCTGGTCTAAGGTCTCTCATGAAGTTACCATTAAAATGGCTGCTGAGGTTATAGTAATCTGAAGGTTTGACTGTGGATGGAAGGTTGACTTCCAGGGGCTCTTATTGAGAGATCTGAGTTCCTTTCCCAGAGGGCTGCTTGAATGTCATCCTGATGTGGCTGCAGGTGTCCCCCAGGGACGTGATTCATGAGACAGAGCGAGGCAGAGACCATGATGTCTTTTATATCTTAGCCTCAGAAGTCATGCATATCACTTCTGTAATAGACTGTTGGTTACACAGCCCTATTGAATGTGAGAAAATACTGCATAAAGGGGTGGATACCATGAAGTGCAAATCATTGGGGGCCATCTTGGAGGCTGGCTATCATATCCAGGATCATTTCATTTACTTTTTCTTTCAATTTATTTCCATTTAAACTCTGATTAACAGAATAAATTGTGATCAGACTCAGAATATTTTCAAATCTGTCTGACAGATGCTATCTTGTCTATAATTAGATAAGTTCCTCCAAAGCCCAAAGGCAAGGCCCTCAGAACTAAACAAACACCTGTTATACTTCCTTTATTAATTAGGTGATCTATATTATGAAAAGTATGTATCTGTCTTGGAAATTCATAGGATGTCTTTTGTTTCTGATGTTAGCATGTTTTCATACAATGATTTTTAAGCTAAAAATAACATTTGTTATTTAGAGATTGTTTTCCCTGCCCCTTTATTTTGCATGTGAGGTTACTAATAATCAGAGAGGTCCAGTAACTAAGGTTGTAAAATTTGGAATAGAATTCAGGTTGTGACTCTTAATCCTTTGTCTTTCCTTTACAACTTGCTGGCAGCTGAATAGTTTTCAGTAATTTCATTCTAGTATAAGAAAGCATCAATAAATATAGCAGTAGAGATTTGCAGGCTTGTTATAATGGAACACATCAACAGTGCCAGCAGCTATAAACTTTTTCGTGTATGATTTCCTTCTTTTCATTATGCTGGAATTTCTGCTTAGCATTTCAAAGACATAAACCAAAGAAATGGGACTTTCCTCAAAGATAAAACAAAAACAGTCAGAGTATATAGGAAAATTGCAATTTTAGAAATGTGTTGATTTCAAAGCTCTGACAACAAAAGAAAATTTTAGATATATATTTGTGTAATTATATGTTGTTTGATTGCACAAATAACAAGACTATGAAATCATTAAATTTGAACCCACACATATGTGGTTCTCTTAACCCTAATATCTAGTTAGCACATCTGTGGTTGTTTCTATTTCATTGCTTTTCAGATAAAAATGATTTCCCCTTTCCCAAACCAGCTTATTGGTGTTAGAAGCACTATGCCTAAGGGTTGAATCACTTCAAAGGTGTGAATCAACTATAAAATGAAAATTAATTTATCAGTGAACAAAAGTAATAAGGACAGAATAGTGAATCATCAACTATTAAACTCTATTATTTGATTGGTATGTTGGTGTATGACGTGGCATTTTGTGATTCTTTACCATTTCTTTGTTCTTGACATTTTATTTTTCATAATAAGATTTAAAGACAGAAGAAAATGCCAAAAAGCTAAGTAAAATAAAATTATATGCTAGCATATTTTAGGCTTTGTTTTTCATGGTCTCATCAGAATAACTGCTCTGCAGTGACCCATTTGTAAAATGATCAGAAGGGAGATAAGAAAGAAAGAACTGCCTTATAACTCCCAAATGTTTTGCAAGGAAATATATTTATAGTCAAAATTTAAATTTTAATATTTACTCTTTTATAATAAATATAATTTTATATAATGCAGCTCCATCTTAAAATAAACTTTTATTTAAAGACTAGTTTTAAATTTAGATAAAATAATTGAGTAGTCATAAGAGTTCCCATACACCACACACCTAGTTTTCTGTATTTTAACATCTGACATTTGTCATAATTACTAAACCAATATAGACATATAAGCAAAAATCCATATTATATTCAGATTTCATTAATTTAATGTCCTCTTTCTGTTTCTGGATCTCATCCCAGATATCATATTATATTAGTTATCATGTCTGCTTCTGACACTCAGCCATAACAGTTTCCCTGACTCTCCTTGTTTTTGGTGACTTTTAGAGTTTTGATGAGTACTGGCTAGATATTTGTAAAATGTGCCTCTATAAGAGTTTGGGGTTTTTCTTATGGTTAGATTGGGTTACGTGTTTTGGGAGAGGATGACCACAGAAGTAGGGTGACCCTTTTTTCAAGTACACAGATCACTGACTAATCAATGCTATTGTGATCCCTCATTGTATTCAGTTGTGTCTTCACTTTATGTTTTTATGAGCTTTGGGACCTGAATCCAGATAGCATTATTTCTCAAATGTGTGTGATTAACTTGATGTTCTTGAGGTATTGATGCCTACAAACAAGTTTGACAAAGTCTGTAGGCTTTCATATATATATATATGTTAATAAAAATGTATGAATTAAATACCCAGCTTTCTTCATAAACTTTGGAGCCTAAAGCTCTGAAAATTATGCTCAATTTGATGACTGTAATATAAATGTCATCCTCACCTGTATTGTAAATCTATAAATACTTTATGTTAGTTTTCATTGAGAATAAATTTCCTAAGGTAGATTTTCTATGAATTAGTTTAATGAACCCTCATCAATGGTATTCATTCAATTTTATCACTCCATCTATAAATTTTTCCCTCATAACTAGTAAAGTTCAATTTTGATTAAGTAAGTACTGAATATATTAACTATATTGTCTATTCATTTTGCATAATTATTTTCTGACAGTGGAGTTTCAGAGGGCATGTATATCAAATATAGTATGTACATATAAGTCAACTGCTATGGAAGTCCTAACTAGATCTATGGAACATAAGCACATTTATGAAGTGTAATAAAATTCTGAATTATACTTAACATTATATTTTATTTGTCATGTGAATTAATTATATGAAAGGTAGGAAATCAATTTAAAATTTTGGAGGGTTGAAGCATATTCGAGTATTATTGATAAGGCTGAGTTAAATTATAACATTCTATATGGAAGCACTCTGTATATACACTTGGTAAGACAATGATCACAGTGGCTGAATCATTCCTTCTAAGAAAGCATTGAAAGCATCTAATCTTCCTATGAAAAAGAAAGTTTTTGAGAATGATTACATTAACTAGTCACTATTGGCAGTATTGCTGAGTACACTTGACCTTGACTTAGTTAGACAGTGCTTCTCAAAGTCACCAGATGTCAAAACGCAGATTTGGGGGCCCTATCCCTAGAGATTGTGATTCAGTTATCTGACAAAGGGCCTGAAAATTTACATTTTAGCAAGTCTCAAGTGATGTTGATATTGCTATCTCCCATCCACTGGGCACTTTAAGCGCAAAAAAGCTAGTATATGAGATGTTCTACTCATCTATGAGAGTAGTGACTTCCTTTTTAGGGACAGTATTCTAGCGAAGAAGTCAGATAAGTCAAGTAAGGAACAAATTCCAGGGGGAAAATTGAGTTAATTCCCCCAAAATTCAACTTATTTTTTCTATAAATATCAACTGTCTGTCCTCACATGCATAAAATCTATTCTAAAATACCTTGTTCAAAAGGGCATAGTGGCTTTTATATCATTGAGGTTCTGAAAGGATTTGGAAGTTTTCAAAAATGTTTACATGCCCAGTCTATATATGTTATGTGTATAGGTTGGTGTCCTAAGACAGTATGTTTAAGTAGAAAGAAGAATTAGGTTAAAATAATATAGAAAAAAATTTTAAGTATTATGAATTTACTTTCCAATTTTTGCTTTCTTGTACAAGAAGAACTTAACTGAGTAGTTTAAAAGATCAGGCTGACATTCTTGTACAATTCACGAATCAGGCCACATCCCATCTAGTAGAAAGAAAGGACCTGTGTCTGTAGGAAAGGGAAGGTTTTTAGAGGCAGTGGGGGAGGGGGAGCATTTTTAGGAAAGAATGCATTGTTTTAGGCAAAGCCACCCACCTAGGGGAATAAAAGTGGTCTATCAGTAAATGTCTCAGTACTGACCAAAAATGCTATGTTGACTCATTAAAGGTTAGACTGCTATGGGAATTAGAACTATAGTTAGGTTAGGTGTTAAATTTTGGTTTGCTGGTGTGGGCTTTTAACATAGGAGACTCCATTTGGAGCCTGGGGTTTCTTTTAACAGTTTTTAAAGGCTTCAATTATTTTCCATGAGACTGATGATTCTGTTAAAATTAGTATTTCTGGCATGGTTTTCACATAATTTAAACAATCAAAATTTCCCTTTCTAGAGAATTGCATAAGACAATTGTGTATGTAATGTTTCCAAAACAAAATATTTTAAGCCATTACCAGGCTATTATTTTAGTTGAAGCTGCCATATAAAAGAGTTAAAAGGGGAAAATAAATACCATCTTATTATAGAAATATTCATATGATCATTATATTTCACATATATTGAAACTACCTTCTGAATATTTAAATCACCAAAACAGTCAAATAATGTCTGCTATTTGAGCTAATACTCTTATTTTTTTTATTTATAGTTTTTTGTCACGTTGGTTTCCATATAACACCCAGTGCTATTCCCCCAAGTGCCCTCCCCCAGGACCATCCCCCTCCTTCCCTTCCCCCCTCTGCCCTCATTTTTTTGGTCAGTATTCAAGAGTCATGATTTTAAATCATCACTAGTTTAGAAATAATATAAGTCATGCCAAACCCATATACCTATATGAAGTACTGGCTTTCTCTGCAATCAATTCATAGCTCTCTATACTACACTCTGTGGTGTCCACAAAGATACTTACATTTGCAAAATTATTTATAATAAACTTTCCCTCACATCATAGTTGTAATTATGCTCCAAAGCATGTTTGATCAAAAGGGAGAGGGTTTACAGTAATAATAAAAAAATTCTTTGAAGGTTAGTTTAGATGGTTCCATACGACAATGTCTTAAAAACAACAACAACAACAAGGCATACCTTTGGAGATTTGGTAATTACCTGATATTTTTATCATATATTCATTTCAATTAGAGGGTAATTACAAAGTAAATGAAGCTTTGGTGGGACCTCAACTAGGATGAATGCTAATCTGTGATTTCCTCAGCTTTGTGTCAATTCTCATTAGATTTATAAGACACTGCAGATATGAAATTACATGTAGAAATTGCTTAGCAATGTTTTAATGAGATTTCTATTCTTTTTTTAAAGTTTATTTATTTATTTTTGAGACATAGTGAGAAAGCACAGGGTAGGGGTAGAGAGAGAGGGAGAGAGAGAATCCCAAGGATATTTTTCTACTATCAGTGCAGAACCCTACATGGAGCTCAATCCCACAAACCCTGAAATCATGGCCTGAGCTGAATCCAAGAGTCAGATGCTTAACTGATGGAACCACCCAGATACCTGAATTTTCCATTCTAGAATATATTAAATGTTGGTATAACTGCAAATTAGTGTTAGCATAAGATATAAACCATATTTTTCATCAGTGAGTTAGTTATATGTATTGAAATGAATTGAAATACATATTGAAATATGTATTGAAATGGTTGGCCTTTATGCAAACTATTTTTTCTTCAATACCATCAAATGATTTGTTTAAAAATAATTATAAATTTAGTCTAAATGTTAATTCCAATTAATTTTATATTCAAGGAATAATGAAATGTCAATTTAAAAATATCCTAACCCTACTATGTTTTATATATTATTTTTTAGCAATAAACTTTTCAATACTTCTTAAAACTCATGTTCAGAACTATTTCTTAAGTAATATAAAAAAGCTCGTCATCCATCCTGACAATTTTAAAAACTCACTACACGTTTTTTATTTGCTTTCACCTAAAATCAGACAAAATTCCAAATTATAAAAATTATGAACAAGGAACATACTGATTCTTTCATAAATTGGAATAAGAATACAATAAAAAATGGCATAGTTCCAAACAGATGCATCAAAATCAGGCATAATTTATGTCTCTTTTATCTAACTTTTCTTTTTTTGGAGAGGATGGAGGGAAGCAAAATAGAAAAAGAGAGTTTGAGAACCAGAATTTTTTTCTGTTGATGCCAGCA
Organism: Suricata suricatta; assembly: GCF_006229205.1. NCBI lineage: Eukaryota > Metazoa > Chordata > Mammalia > Carnivora > Herpestidae > Suricata > Suricata suricatta. Next base: position 54,750,488 of record NC_043708.1, on the reverse strand, counting down.
CAGGGATTTAAGGAGTCAGTCCGCAGTGGAGAAAGAGGTACCTATTTTGCTGAAACTGTCCTACAGAGATTATGCACCAAACATCCCATAAATTCTCACTATAGCAACAGGAGTGGTGGCTCCTTTTAATCATCTCCTGATTTGCTATATTAGCAGTTCTGATGCACCCTACGCACTTTTGTAGCTCTTTCAAGTCTGCCCTTCCAATGTTGTTTAAACTGATTTATTCTACATAATGTTATTAAAGAAAAGGGGTTCAAAAAGAAAGATTCTGTTCAACTTGAAATTGGACCTGAGTGTTTCCCGATAGGAATAATCCTTTATGCATGTGAAATTTTAATATTCTAATAAGTTGTTTTGTCACTTTTCCTATGAAATTTCTTTCTAGCTTCTAATATTAAGGATTTCAACTTAACTTCTGATAGTAAATAATATCAGTCACTGATACTTCACTGCATTTGGATCTCCTGATTCCTAAATATGAGACAACAGTACTTTATATTTATTTTAGTAAAAATAAAACAGTAGAACTATTTAAACTGTTAAGTGGAAGTTAGCTGATTTCCCTGTAGATTTTTAGTTTTTAGTGTTTACATTTTATATTAATATGAGTAACCACTCTGATATCATGTGTACAATATGAAATCACTATGGATTTATGAACAACAACCAGCTGGGTCTAGAGTGTGGTCTATTAATATTCAAATAATTAATTTTATTAAGAAATGTCACTAGTCAACTGAAAACAATGTCAGTCAGCTGTCCTGGCAAGAAAAATAACTTAACATCATTGATTCAAATGAAATGATTTTTTTAAAGCTTTTGTTTAAATTCCAGCTGATTAATGTACAATGTAATATTAGTTTCAGGGGTACAATTCAGTGATTCAACACTTATATACAGTATTTGGCATTCATCATAAATGGTCTCCTTAATCCCCATCACCTATTTTACCCATCCTCCCCCCTCCCCCTCTGTTCACAATCAGTTTGTTCTCTACACTTAGGAATCTCTTTGTTGATTTGCTTCTCCATTTTTTCCCCTATTATAATTTATTTTGTTTCTTAAATTCCACATATGTATTAAATTATTTGGCACTCATCTCTCTCTGACTGACTTGTTTTGCTTAGCATAATACTCTCTAGCACAATCCATGTTGCTGCAAATGGTAAGATTTCAGTAATTTTTATGGCTGAGTAATATTCCATTGCATACACACACACACACACACACACACACACACACACCCTCTTTTTTATCCATTAATTAGGTGATGGACATCCAGGCTCATTCCATAATTTGGCTATATATATATATATATATATATATATATATATATATATATATATTGATTCTTTGGGTAAATACCTAGTAGTGCAATTGCTGGATCCTAGGTTAGTTCTATTTTTAACTTTTTGAGGAAACTTCATATAATTTTCCAGAGTGGCAGCATCCGTTTACATTCCCACCAATACTGTAAAAGGGTTTCCCTTTCTCCACATCCTTAGCAACACCCGTTGTTTCTTGTGGGGTTAATTTTAGCCATTTTGACAGGTGTGTGGTGATATCTGATTGTAGCTGAAGTGAAATGCTTTTAATAAAGGGATTACATGGAAGCAAAGATTAAAGAACACACAAGGGATGATAATGTACCCAAAGACCTGAGACAGCAGGAAGCTCTTATTTTCACAGCTGAAGGGACAGAGGAAGACAGTGTGTCTTCAGCACCAGGTGAGAGCTGTAGCTTAGGTGGGTGGGGAGTGTTTCCTGGCAGTGTGATCTTGAGGGCTGCAGCTAAAATAATAAGAGGCACTGAAGCAGAGAGTGCATCTTATTGTAAACATCCTGCTTGATCTCCACCAGTGCTTCTCACATGCCTAATCCAAGCAAAGACAGCAAAAGAAAGAGAATCTGGGTAATACCTGCATGAGGCTCAGCCTCTAGGAACACAGCAGAGTAGGGGAACACAGATATGGAGAGGAAAACGAAAAACAGAACTGCAACATGTACTGACAAGTTTAGGGGAAAACACAATGAACTCCCACAGCCCACTGGGTAGTGCCATCAAATGTTAGCTTCCTGACCTTTTTCTTCAAGGTTTACCATCAGCATATTGTATTTCTAGTTACCTTATGCTTCCTTCAGGGCTTTCCTTTCAGCACTTCCTTCAAGTGTCATATTTTATGAGTCTACCATGAATCACTCTTAACAGGCAAATTTAGCAACTTGTGGAGAGAAGAAGTAGGAGTAGGAGCAAGAGTGGGAGGTGGAGGAGGGGATGGGATGGGAGAGGAGGAGGGAGAAGAGAAGACAGAACAAACTATATGAATCCTTTCTTAATAGGGCTCATGCCTATCTAGTCCTCTTTTTTAATATACTACTCCTTCTCCATTTATGAGTAGAGAAGAATTAAATATCCAAGTGGATTTTCAGAAAGACTTCAATTATTTTTTTTCTTTTTCTCATTTTTCAAACTCCCTTTTTTGCCTTTACCTCTGAACACTACCTTGACTGAGTAAAGATTAAAAGTTTCATAAGCTTTCCTGTAACATTCCTTAGATCTTGCTGTAATGTCTGCTGGCATCTAATCTCTTGGGGGAAATCTGAAGCAAGCTTTATTTCTTTGGAGAATGACCTACTATTATTTCTGGATAAATTTTAAGATATTTGTCTTTCCTTGATTTTAGTAATTTCATCAAGGCTAAATTCAATCCTTTCAAATGTTTCTTTTTCACTTTTTTATTTTGTTCATAATATATCTTCTCAATTTCTGATGTTCTTTTATATATATGTATATATATATATACACACACATATATATACACATATATAAAATTTAGGATGTTTTTCTAACAGATAATAAATATATTTTGTTTCTTGTATTCTTCCTTCAAAAATAGCAAACATATGTGTATTAGATCTTTATTGTTTTCCCATATGTGTCTTCTTTAAATCATTCCAACATTTCACTTCTTTTGTATCCTATAATTTGTTCCGCAGACATCACTGGTGCTCACAATGGTGAGAGAAGCCTAAAATGGACAATTAGAACAGAGTAAGAAGGGTTTATTGGAGAAAAACTGCATACGGGGGTCTATCCAGACAAAGGATGTATGGCAGTGCCCTCTCCAAACCAAAACAAACTAACAAGCATAAAAATGCTTGCAGGTATGAAGTCCACAGACAGTTTCTTTTTCCCTAAAAACTTATTTATTTTTGAGAGAGAGAGAGCAGAAGTGGTATAGAGAGAGTGAGAGAGATCTCATGAACTGTGAGATCATGACCTGATCCTGAATCAAGAGTCAGACACTTAACCATCTGAGCCACCCAGGTGCCCCTCTGAAAGACAGTCTTAAAAAGTGGAGTGATAGACTCAAAAGAGTCCATGAAAAAACCCAGGAGAGAAAGATCGGACTTTAACATGTGCCAAAGTCAAGAAAGAGCAAAGCCAAATCAAGTAAGAAGTTTTAGATCTCTCCTACCTCTTTGCTTTAAACTGTATATTCCTTGCTCCAAACCTGGAGGTACTCAGACAATTTTATATAAATGACACCATTCTAATAACTTGACAAAACTTGTACTTAAAATATCCTTTCTCAGGCTACCTGGGTGGCTCAGTCAGTTAAGCAGCTGACTCATCTCAGGGTCTTGAATTCAAGCTCTGTGCTGGGCTCTGCACTGGATGTGAGGCCTACTTTAAAAATAAATAAAAATAAAATTAAATAAATAAAAAATAAAATATCCTTTCTCATGAAATCATTAAAAGTCTAGACAATGTAATGTTATGTCTTCTCTTTAACATCATTGTTAAACATGTATTCTAAATTATCTCTGAATTTAGCATCAAAATTGCTATATCAAAATTGTTAGATTTTTCCCTATTTTTCATTATTCACACAATAGTTAGGCTGTGGTACTGCTAATTAGACTCAACAAACCGATGGTTACCACAAAGGAGATGGATGGGGGTGATGGGGGAAATAGGGGATGAGGATTAAAGAGTACACTTACCATTATGATAAAAATTTAAAAAAATAAAATAAAGTATAGTAAAATATAATAAAAACAAAACAAAGATGTTTTTGTCTACAACCTAAAAGAAAACTTGTCAATGCTGAGGTTAACAAAACTTTATTTATTTCAAATCAAATCTTTTTCTTCCCCTTGACTTTTTTAACATGTTAACTTTGATGGTCATATTTTTCATTCCATGTATTTAAAATGGCAACTGGACCTTAAGACTCATGACGGAACAAGTGGAGAAATGGAAATAAATATATTTCATTTTAAAAATTAAAATTAGAAAATTAAAAATGGACACTTTTCCCAAGGACTCCTAACTGCTTCATATTATCCTAGACTCTGTTACATGGACACCCTTTGTTGGTTGGCAGCTGGCAAAGGACATGTATTTAAGTGTTTGGTCAACTGAACAGTGCAGGCCAAAGTTAACCCATATAACAATGCATTGACTACATTATTTTCTCCTATACACAACAACATGTCATCTCCTTACCCAGGTAAGATTGACTGTCTCATTCAATTACTGCATCTGGCTTGAAATTGGAATCTCAGGGCGCCTGGGTGGCTCTGTCGGTGAAGCGTCCAACTTCGGCTCAGGTCATGATCTCATAGCTCGTGAGTTAGAGCCCCGTGTTGGGCTCTGTGCTGACGGCTCAGAGCCTGGAGTCCGCTTCGGATACTGTGTCTGCCTCTCCCTCTGCCCCTCCCCCACTTGTGCTCTGTTTCTGTCTCAATAATAAATAAACATTAAAAATATTAAAAGAAACAATAAATTGGAATCTCTCCATCGTATGCAGGTGTTGTTTTTCTTAGGGTCTGGTAATCTGCCACTTAAAATGCAATTTGTCTTCAACTAACTCACATAATATACAGTAGTACCAAAGTAAGAGGAAGCAAGGGCTTTATTCCCAAGGGGTGAAGGGGAGACTCTGAAGTCATCACTCATCTGTGAGGAAAACTTGCTCTTTTAGCCAAGAGGAAAGCCTTGGTTTTGCTCTTGGAAGAATCCTCCTATGCTTTCCTATACCTCATTGTAACTTCTGAATAGATCCCATTGGGGAGGATACTTTTCCTGCAGGCAGCATAGATTTAGCTAATTTTAAGTTGGTTGAATTTGGGGTCTTATATATTGCTTTAGGGATTCAACAATTACAACTTGTTCCAGGTCATATACAAGGTTCCATATCAGCATGAGTTCCCTCAAACTTTACAGAGATAACCAATTAAGTTCCAGCCATGCGACCGTCTTTAAACACAGCCAGGATCTTACATCAACATAGTCTTTAAGTCTGAAGATTATAATATTTCATTTACTCGACTCTTTGTTCTTGTGCCTGTTAGCCCATAGCTTAATGGCTGCTACTTGACGACCTCGTTCCACTTTTCCAATATAAACAAGAGTTTTGTGGTTTCTCTCCACCATTTCATTTGGAAGAATAACCTTAGTGGATGGCACTCTGAAAATTGTGGGGTCTAGTTGCATATACTTTAAAGCTTCTGAATGACATTGTCTACTTCTAATAGAATCCTTAAACACAGAGGAATGTGGCTTTTTCAACCTGGCAAGGCTCCGAGCTAGAGAACTCTCAGACAAGTTTGATTTCAGGCTCTTAAGAAGAGAGTCCCTCACTGAACAAAGCTGATTTTATTCCCTGCCATCTCCCATCGAAGTCAGGTTAATTCTGGTTTCAGTTCATTCATCTCTTCTAGGACTTTCCTGACAGCTGCACAGAATTAGCAGAAGCATAATAACATAAATTTTTGCTCAATTTCTTCTTGTTGTTTTGTTTTATACTACTTCCTCTAAGTAATGATGTCACTGAGTATGTGATTTGCATATCAATGAATACAGCAGGTGATCTGGAGCAAGTATTTTGCCATCACATAAAAGGGGGCTGAGTAATTTTCCAACCTGCAATGGTTAGGTGCTCCTCTCCCACTGATAGTTACCAGAATAAACCAGTACCATACATTTGCCTCAGTGCCCAGTACTTACTGAATATTTTGCTGTAGTTTGGGAACATTTCCACTTTATCTCTCCAAGGTAGAAATTTGAGTATTTTCTTCCCTGTCCTTCTTTGCAGCTTGTGTATTCGCAAGTGATGTAGACTCTACCAACCATGTGCTCTTGAGCAATATGAAGAAGCAAAAATGGTGTTGAAGGAAGGTGGAAACAAGCATCCCTATTCTGTAGCGATGAGTGCTTGCAAGATTGTGTTCATGAGGCACAGTGGCTTTGTTGCTCCCAGCAATAGCAGCTGCTGAAGATTATGTTCATGGCAGGAATCTAGACACTTCCTGACTCCTGCATTCATGGTGGCAAAGGTATTGGTGACTGCATGCCAATTATGTAAAGTAGATTAAGGCATGATTTCTAGAAACCTAGCCTCAAGCGTGTTTCTCCAGGCCTCTCAATATTCCAGTATTATAACCCCCCTTCCTTTTACTGAACCCCATTTCTACTTTTTCCTCTGCCAGCCTCAGGTTTCCTTCAAATTAAGGACACTAACATATAGAGGGCATTACATACTAATGAGATACATGCTTAGAAGCACCAAACATAACTAAATAAGAATATAAATGTGAGTATTAATTTATTAGATGGTTTTAAAAAGTGTGTGTGTGTGTGTTTGTATATGTACTGTGTGTTTATCCCATCCATCATATGTTGTAAATGCCATTTAATTTGTTTCATAATATCCACATAGAGATATACACGTGTGCACAGAAACACGTGTACACATTCTATGTACACACACACACACATACAAAGAGAATATAGAATAATTATAAACTACAAAGTAAATACTCCTAGGCAAATTGATTACAGGAATGGAGACATTTTTCCTTCATTAAGATGGAGCACCTTGTTCAAAATAAATGGTAACCTTTTGCCTTAGGCAGAATTACTTAGTTTCATGCCCTTTCCTGCTTGAAAAATTCTGTAAAAGACATAAAACTTCCCTATGTTCTATATTGATGTCAAAGCATAATATAACTAATAATAAAAATTATTGATTAAAGATGTTTTAAAAGAGTTGCTACAAATAAAAGTTCTTACTACTATAGTTCATTTTATTTATTTTTTATTTAAAATAGCTTTTTTAAAGTAGTTTATTGTCAAATTAGTTTCCATACAATACCCAGTGCTCTTCCCCACAAGTGCCCTCCTCCATCACCACCACCTCTTTTCCCCCGGTCCCCCTTCAACCCTCAGTTCGTTTTCAGTATTCAATAGTCTCTCAAGTTTTGTGTCCCTCTCTCTCCCCAACTCTCTTTCCCTCTCCCCCCCCAGTCCTCCATTAGGTTTCTCCACAAAAGACCCCGAATAGCCAAAGTTACATTGAAGAAGAAAACCAAAATGGGAGGCATCACAATCCCAGACTTTAGCCTCTACTACAAAGCTGTCATCATCAAGACAGTATGGTATTGGCACAAAAACAGACACATAGACCAATGGAATAGAATAGAGAACCCAGAACTGGACCCACAAATGTACGGCCAATTAATTTTTGACAAAGCAGCAAAGAGTATCTGATGGAAAAAAGACTGCCTCTTTAGCAGGTGGTGCTGGGAGAACAGGACAGCAACATGCAGAAGAATGAAACTAGACCACTTTCTTACACCCTACACAAAAATAATCTCAAAATGGCTGAAGGACCTGAATGTGAGACAGGAAACCATCAAAACCCTTGAGGAGAAAGTAGGAAACAATTTCCTTAACCTCAACTGCAGCAATTTCCTTCTCGACACATCCCTAAAGGCAAGGGAAATGAAAGCAAAACTGAACTCTTGGGACCTCATCAAGATAAAAAGCTTCTGCACTGCAAAGGAAACAATCAAGAAAACTAATAGGCAACCGACAGAATGGGAAAAGATAGTTGCAAATGACATATCAGATAAAGGGCTAGTATCTAAAATATACAAGAAACTCACCAAACTCTACACCCAAAAACCAAATAACCCAGTGAAGAAATGGGCAGAAGACATAAACAGACTATAGTTCATTTTAAATAGCTGAGTCCTATTTATCCATGTTCTCATTTTTTAAAAGATTTTATTTTTAAGTAATCTCTTCAACCAATATGGGACTTAAACCCACAACTCAAAGATTGAGAGTTACATGCTTCATTGACTGAGCCATCCAGGTGCCCCTCAGTGTTCACATTTTTTAATAAGGAGAGCAAAATAGTTAAATACAGATATGTGTATATATATGCATATATATACGCACACACAATATTATAGTGTAACATATACCTATAATCATGAAGTAATTAAATTAATACAAAGTAGTTAAAATGTGTGTGTGTGTGAATCAGAGAAATATGGAGACTTTGGGGGGGATCTTTCATATAAGTATCATAAATTATATTTTATATAGCTTACTTGTCAGAATTGCTCCAATTCATCATTCACCCAACTGATAAGAGAGCTAAGAAAAAAAAATGTATCTATATGTATATTACAAGAGTATGTGGAAGATCTATGACCATTTCTTTTTTTAAAATGAATTAAATATTACAAATATTTTTAATTTTTTATTTATTTTTATTTTTTAATGTTTATTTATTTTTAAGAGAGAGAGACAGAGCATGAGCAGGGGAGGGGTAGAGATAAAGAAGGAGACACAGAATCCAAAGCAGGCTCCAGGCTCCATGCTGTCCACACAGCCCTACACAGGGATTGAACCCACGAACCATGAGATCATGACCTGAGCTGAAGTTAAACACTTAACTGACTGAGCCACCCAGGTGCCCCAAATACATTTTATTTTTAAACATTGAGACCACACAATCTCCGTAACTGTATCCTCCTTTCTCTTTAATCAGATTGCTTCTGCAGTGCCTACAAATTTCCCTCATATAAATATTGGATTTTTCTACGTAAGTGAAAGTATTATGTAACCAATCAAGAGTATTTAGAGTTGTGTATTAATTACTTTATTAATGTTGACTCCTCTTACAGGTGCTGGATTTTTCCACTTGTATGTGCTTCTGGCATCTTACCACCAGCAACTTAAAAAATGACCTCAATATTTTCTGTGTCTTGGCCTCCACTGACGTTTCCTATTTTGGCTAATAAATGTAGTATTCACATAGTCATTTAAGCCAGATGCCTGGAAATTATCCCCCTTTTATCCCTTTTCCTCATATTTCTTTTTTCTTCATGAAGATCTAATAATATGGTATTCAAGGGTATTCATGAAGTCTCCGTTTAACTTATTTTGATAGGTTCTGAGCATTGAAGGACAGAATCTGCTTTATTTCTCTTTGTACTCACCAATGGTATCTATAAAACTAAACAATAAATGGTAATGTTACACTTTCATTTTTTTCAGGAAAAATTTTACTTGTCTATATATAGCACACACATAACATTTCCTATTTTACCCATAAAAATAGGTTATTTTATTCATTGGTTTATAGACTCTTTGTTTAGAGGTCCTAACCCAACTCCTCATATACATTTTTTAGATAAATGTGATTTATATATATATATTTTTTTTTTAAGTCTCTTTATTTTGAGATAGAGACCAAGGGAGGGGCAGAAAGAGAGAGCGAGAGAGAAAATCCTAAGCAGGCCCCACATCTCAGCATGGAATCCCATGTGGGGCTCGAGGTGGGGCTCAAACCTACGAACATGAAATCATGACCTTAGCTGAAACTAAGAATTGGATGTTTAACCAACTGAGCCACTCACACACCTCAATATGCTCTGTTTATTAGCTGAATCAATAAGATTGAACTCCTTCAACTCAGTAGCTTAGAATATTGTTATGCTGTCATGAATCAGATCTTAAAGTCCTGGAGTTTTCCAGAACAATGCTGTGGGAAAATTTAATAGCACTTGATCATTTCTGATCTATTATTGAAAAACTGGTACATGTTCACAATCTGCCAAACCTATGGCCAAATACAACTTGATCCTTTTGATAGTTTCTATTTGTATATGTTTTGAATTCAACCAGTGTAATTCATTAAATTGTTTTTGCTCACGTTTTCAATCTACAAATTGTTGTAGAACACCGGCAATAACAGTCTTCAAGTTAAGGTTATTCTGATTTGAAATAGATAATGCTAAGCAGGTTATACTTATCTAGAGCACATGATAGCAAGAGGGGGGGAAACATTAAACTTCTTATAAATATTGAATGGATTTTGAAAATGTTAACCAGTAGGAGGAACAACTTATTAAAAAGGAAACTGTAATATTAAAATAGCATTGTATTTATCATCTTTTAATTCATTGTTGTGGAGCTAAAAAGAGGGGGAAATCAACTTAAGCATCACCTGGTATTAATTAAGAAATATGCATATTTATCATCTGTATAAAATAACTTCTAAGATGTTTGAAATGTTTGTAAAACTATTATTTTCAGAAAATTTTCACCTTTGACTGTGTTTCCATATTTGGGAACATTCAGAACAGAATGTTTCCTTCTTCAATGCAGGCTTTCTTTCTACCAGCTGAAAAATCATAATACAAGATATTTGGTTTTCATACACATAAGAAATATCTTTTCAGACACTCCTTCCCAAAGTGCCACTATTGGAAGGGAATTGAATGGAATTTGAGTTGATCAACTTTTTTAAAATACAGTCATAAATAAAAGGGAATGTTAATAATAACTTAGCAGATAGCTATCTTCTCTATTTTACTCAAAAATGTAAAAAGCTGCACTGATTCTTGGATTATTTTCCTTTGAATATATTATTTATTCTGAAACCCAGCATAATGTTAAATTTAATCATAATTTTAAATCAGAATACTTTGTTAAATATTTGTGAGTTTGGGGCTGCCATTGTATGTAATTTGGTTAGTTTACCCAGCGATGTTAAAATCCACATTAATAATAATCTCTCCTACCTTCTTTTTTTTTTAACATTTTATTTATTTTTGTGAGACAGAGAGAGAGAGAGAGAGAGAGAGAGAGAGAGAGCATGAGCAGGGGAGGGGCAGAGAGACAAGGAGACACAGAATCTGAAGCAGGCTCCAGGCTCTGAGCTAGCTGTCAGCCCAGAGCCTGATGTGGGGCTCAACCCCACGAACTGTGAGATCGACCTGAGCCAAAGTTGGACGCTTACCAGACTGAGCCACCCAGGCGCCCCTCTCCTACCTTCAAGATTCTCAAGGAAGGATACTGTGGCAAGAGGAGCTAAGAGGGTAACTAGTACGAGCGCCCTAGGCTTGCCTCATTCCTTGAACACAGCTGGATTATTATTGAATTGTTCTTTATACTCAAGAAATGACCTGAGGATTGATAGAACAAACTGCGTAACTAGAAGTAAAGAGGCCACTCTAAGGAAGGTAGGAAGTACAGAGATGTGGCTTAGGGGAGAAATGGGTCACGGGTTCTGCAGAGGGTAGGGAACCCTGGTTACAGAGAAACTCAAGAAAGAATGGGATGAACGGAGATAAGCACAAGGAGAATACTTCCCTAAAGCCATTGGCTGGGAAAATTAAAGGAGCTAATTTTTGTGAGTTTTTGCAACCAGCAGTGCTCAAAGACTAGAGTTTCAGAGGTACCCAGGCTTGGCTGTTATAGAACCCAGAGGACACTGCATTACTCCTGGAGCAGAGGACAGACAACCTTGAGGAAGACTGCAAGATCTGAGGATAGCTTAAGTGGCACAGGGGAGACTGTTTATTCTTCTTTGGAGTGCACTTATGAGAGATGGCATTGCCTATCTGGGGACAAAAGAATTGGTAGGTGCCATTTCCCTCCTCTGCCCCTCAGCATAGGCGTAGAGATCCTAGCTGAGGACAGCTCACTGGGACACTGGGTGTTTTGCCTGCTTGCTCCAAATCCCATGCTCCTGTGCTCTGGCGTGACTGCCTTTCTGGGTTAAACCTGCATCAGTCCCAGCACAGCAAGACCCTTTCCCATGTGACTAGTGTAGGTCCCTGCCACAAGTCCCTGAAGTTTGGAATGTTTAAAGTCAGCAATCTTGCTAGGGTAGAGCCCAGGGATTTCTGTGCTATTCTTCACTGCTCCAGGCAGGCAAGTGACCCAGAGACAGACAGTGTGAAATCAGCAATCTGAAAAATGCCTGTGACACATGTGGGGAAGTTGTTCACTCCACTGAGAGTGTTTCCCTACAGCAACAGGCAGAAACTCCCTCTCCAGGGACAAAGAGCAACTTGGCACCATTTCCTTCCATGCCCCTCAGCATAAACTGAGTTTAGTAAATAACACAGTGCCAACACTGGCTGCCTAAACTGCTTTCACCAAGTCCCTTCTCCTACCCTTTACTGATATTGTTTTTCTAGGGCAAGTGTGTCTAACAACCAGTGCAGTAGGCTCCTTCCCTAGAAGATCAGCACAAATCCCTCACGCGCCATGTCTACTGATGATAAAGGGCTGCAAAGCTTCATTTCTAGTGCAAATAGCATCAGGGCTTTTCTAGCAAGCAAACCAGAACACATCTAGTTAAAACTCACCACATTCTGACTAAGGTCCAAACACTCCTCACTGCAGACAAGGAGAAACTCTGCAGAGGACTGACTTGAGGGATAGAGTAGCCACAACACAGCAGCAGAGTACACACAGCACACACCAGCAACACTTCCTAAAGTGCCAATCCCTGGAGATTATATGACCTCTTTTTCATAAAGCCATTATTCTCAGGAGCAGAAAACATCAGGCTCTCCTAAAACATTAAGGAAGACAGACCTAGACAAAATGCCAAGTTGGAAAAATTCATTCCAAAATAACAAGCAAGACAAGGACACAGCCAGGGACCTATTTGAAACAAATATAAAAAATATGCTTGTTGCAGAATTTAAAGCAAAAGATCACAAAAATACTAGTTGGGCTTGAGAAAGCATGGAAGACACCAGGCAGTCCCTTATTGCACAGATAAAAGACCTGAAAATTAGTTAGGCTGAAATGAAAAATTCAATAATCGAGATTCAAAACAAACTGGATGTAATGACCACAAAGATAGAAAGAACAGAATAAAAAATAAGTGGTACAGAATACAGAAGTATGGAAAATAATGAAGCTGGTTAAACCAGGCAATGAAAAACTTTAGATTATGAAAATAGAGTTAGGGAACTTATAACTACACCAAGCATAATAGCATTCATATCATAGGAATCCCAGAAGAGAGAGAAAAGGGGGCAGAAGGTTTATTTGAGAAAATTATAGCTGAAAACTTCCCCAATATGGAGAAGGAAACAGACATCCAAGTCCAGGAGACACAGAGAACTTTCATCAAAATCAACAAAAGCAGGCCAACTTTTTAAGTTTGTTATTGTTATGACTTACCTCAGTGAACCACACACTTCAGATTTCTCTAATATCCTAGAAAAAGAACAACAAATGTAGCCTAAGCTAGGAAAAGAAGGGAAATAATAAATATTAGGGCAAAATAAATATAGAGTGGTGCATTGATATTTTTTTTCTCTTGGTATATATTCTGTCTTCAGCTTATATCTTTGTATTCTTAAAATCACTTAACTTGTATTGGCTATCCAATTAATATTTTATGAGGAAGAAAGAAAAGAAAAAGGAACAAAAAATGAGTCTTCTATTCATTGGCTTTGAAAAATTGTCAGTTTTATAACTGCAGAAATAGGAAATTTACTGGTTTTCTTCCTTCCATCTCTTTCTTCTTTTTTTTTTCTTCTTTTTTTTATTCCTTACCTCTGAGTTGGTAACAGGATAGACATCTTAGATTAAAAATTGGCAGGTTCTGGAGTTCCTGGGGAGTTCAGTAGTTTGCGTATCTGACGCTTGATTTCAGGCCAGATCATGACCTCATGATTCCTGAGGTGGAGCCCCATGTTAGGCTCTGTGCTGACAGCATGGAGCCAGCTTGGGATTTTCTCTCTCCCTCGCTCTCTCTGCCCCTCCCCTGCTCTCATGTGCTCACTTTCTCTCTCTCAAAATAAATACATAAACATTAAAAAAATTAGCAGCTTCTTTTTCTATTTACATGCCTAACTGTAGGGGTTTTCATGGTCTCCAATATAATTATTTCTTTTAACCTTTCAATTTGAAATATTTTCAAATTTTGAAAAGTTGTAAGTGTAAAAAAGAGTGCAAGTTTATCATTATGTCTTCTCAGATTTCCTATTGTTTTAGATTTACTACATTCAATTTATTATTTCCAGTCAATCCACTATTATAGAAATATCTATCTGCCTACCCACCTACCTATTTATCTATCTAAATGTATATATATATGCATACATAAATATATTTTTTGAAATGTGTTGCAAGTATGATGTCAAATTATGGGTTACTATTTTAGTGTGTATTTCCTAAAAATACCAATGTTTCCTTTTACCACTATAGCGCAACCATCAAATCAGGACATTTTCACTGGTAAAAGTCTTTTATTCTTATTTTTATTGATTTTTTAAATACAATTTATTGTCAACTGGTTTCATACAACACCCAGTGCTCATCCCAACAAGCACCCTCCTCAATGCCCATCACACACTTTCCTCTCTCCCCCACCCCCCATCCACCCTCAGTTTGTTCTCAGTATTTAAGAGTTTCTTATGGTTTGGCTCCCTCCCTCTCGGTAACTATTTTTTCCCGTCTCCTCCCCCATGGTGTTTTGTTAAGTTTCTCCAGGTCCACACATGAGTGAAAACATATGGTATCTGTCTTTCTCTGCCTGGCTTATTTCACTTAGCATAATACCCACCAGATCTATCCACGTTGTTACAAATGGCCAGATTCCATTCTTTCTCATTGACACTGGTAAAATTCTATTATCTATTCCAGGGATGTTAAAGTGTTGCTGAGAATTCTAATATTTTATTTTATAGGTTCAGAATCCAATTTGAAATCATGCATTGCATTTACTTGACATGTCTCTTCAGTATTCTTTAGTCTGGAGCATTTCCTAAATTTGTCTTTTAGTACCCTGCCATTTTTGACACAAACAGGAATTTAATTTGTAGAATGTCCCTCAACTCAAAGATTTGTCGTATCATTCTTATTTGATTCTGTCTATGCATCATATTTTTTAAAGGGCCATGCCATATATAATTATATTATCCATGAAATTATCATAATGTTTCAAAGATATACCAAAGAGTGATATTTGTTTCATATAAGAATTACAAATGGTTATTTTTATGAATGCTTATAAATCTGCTCAAATCAAGCAACTAATCCTAATGGTAATGACCTGACTTACTCATAATATCTTATTTACAGATAATGATTTTTTTCTTCCTCCAGATTTTCATATACACCAAGAGAACAGGACCAGCTTATTCCCTGAAATTGTGAGACTAAAGTGTCAATTCCCAGTGTGTAGTTTTATATAGAAACTTTCATTCCTGCCTAAATGGTGCCTTTCTTAATTACCCTGAAAGTAAGCTGGCTGTTTATATTTGGTGATCATTCAAAAGAAGCTCTTTAATCAAACAGCTCTTCATTAATGCAAAGATTGTAATAGTTTGTTATTTGCTGTATTGGGAACTTTGAGATCTTTAGGTTTCTTATGATCACTATGCCAATTACTTTGTTGTAATTAAAGATAATGGAACTTTGATAATGATTTTGCCACCTATGATACTCAAGATAATAGGCTGTTGAAAAATATCAATAGTTACCCAACATTGTTTTGAGTGGTAATTGATATAACTGTGGCACACTAATATAAGCATAGCAGCTGTCTACTTCTTCAAGTGTGTGTGAACTCTAACCCAGGACAGCTGTGCTGGTAAGATACTGAACATTAGTCTGACTCGAATATAAAATTGCTTCAAAACCAGCTTGGGTCATATGTGACCTCAAAGTTTAGACTGAGAAAGGATTCCATAAAGACATGATAAATCAGTGTATTTTTTTCCATTGTCCACTAGTACTCTCTAATTTGGTACATTAAAAAAGAGGGTAAAATATCATTCTGATAATAGGAATCACTTTTGCATTGTATTTTGAGTTTGCTTTTCATCTTCATTGGATAAATGGAATTTTCAAAAACTGTTGCACACTTCTCAGATGCTTTTTATTTTTTCATTGGAAAAAAAAAAAAGCTAGATCCCAACAGTGTCTGCACAAAACCTGGAAAATCTACAAGTAGAGTTAGGGATGAGTGTTGGAAGCTAGGTGAATTTTAAGAAGCTGTCAGTGAGGTACAGGGGCACCTGGGTGGCTCCGTTGGTTGAGCATTTAACTTTGGCTCAGGTCATGATCTCGTGGTTTGTGGATTCGAGCCCAGCGTCAGGTTCTATGCTCAGAGCCTGGACCTTGCTTCAGGTCCTGTGTCTCCCTCTCTTTGCCTCTCCTCTACTCACACTCTCCCTTTCAAAAAAAACAATATCAAAAACCACAATTTTTTACGTTGTCTGTGAGGTACAATTTACAACCAGGAATCAGCGATTTCGGAGATTATTTCTTCCTTTTTACTTTTCAACTTGCATGTACTTTTTCATGCAAGCCGCCTCCTTGACACCTGTTATGTCTACAAAGACATATTCTTGCAAAGAGAATTATTTTGGCATTATTTTGGGATTACCTCCTATCACATATGCAAAAGGCATTTCATTGGTAACCCGATGAAACATATCCTTCTACTGAACACTTCTAGATTAGATTTATTGTTTCTTTATCTCTTGTTTCCACGACATGATATATTTTTTTTTCTGGGACATATTTTCAAGTATCTATTGCAACCCTTTCTTTTTATAACCCTATAAAAATATGGAAGACCTAATACACACCTACTTATTTTCTACCATTTTAGTACCCTGACTTCAATTTGTATGTTTCTTCTATAGTCTTCTTCACATCTACATCCCTCAACATCTTTCATCTGTCCTTTTATGACATTAAGGTGGAAAACATTAATAGTCTGTCCTATGATTATGAATAGACACATGAATCTTTGTCTTAAAGTTGGCTTTAAAGGCTAAAAAGGACTATACAGTATTTTCCTTATATTGATATGAGTATAACAAATATAATGTTCCCTGTTGTATCAGACAGGTATGATATCTGGGAAGAAAACACAAAATCTCAGTGGAATACACAATAAGCATTTATTCATTGCTCACTCATCTACATGTTAGCCAGAGTTCAGTGGAACATAGGTGAGCTCATTTTTTTCCAGGTCTCAAGTTCATTTTGGGCCCATTTCACATATCTTAATATAGCAAGGCTGTCTAAGGGAGGGTCCTTGCATGGAAGTAGGGGAAATGTGAGAGGAAAACCTCAGACAGGAAAGCACATTTTTGAGATTTTTTTCTTTGTTATATCTGCTAACATTGCATTAACCAAAGCAAATCACTTGGCCAAGTCCAAAGTATAGGGGTGGAGAAACACATTCTGATCTTGCCATAGCAATAACAAGTATGTTAATGCATACTCTAAATTTGTGGTAAAAACAAAGACCAATAATTCAATGTAACAAAATTGAATAATTGCATATCCAAGTGAAAGGTTACTTTATTTCCTTTCTACGCAGCAATTTATCTTTTCATTTTTTCTTCTGCCACGCAATTTCATCCTCAAGTAGTTGTTGCTATTTGAGTGTAATATGTACTCTGTAGAATTTTTCGCCTTGAATAAATCCAGTCTGAGATTCGTCTATTCTCATCTTTCTCTCTCATTTTTAATTATTTTTCTCTAGCTCTGAATTGAAACTATCATTTTCAGAAATCCTGCTTTTTTCCTTAACTTGTAGACTAGACATAACATTTCTTGATCCCCTATCTTTATCTTTATTAGGTACCACCTTGTTTATTTCAAGTTGATTCTCAGACTCTTAAGAGTTGAGATAAACTTACTGAAATCTGCTAATATGACCTGTCCTTTAATCTACCTTTATGTTTGACTGGACATATAAATTTAATTAAAAAATAGAAATTTATTAAAATTAACTGATGAGAATTATGGCCTTATGTAACTTTTGTTCTTTATATTTGACCTATATTTTCTTTTATGAAATATTTAAGTTTCTTGTTACAATAAATTTTTCAGATTTCACAATGTTAAGTTTCTAAATATGATAATGGGTTACTATGAAAGTCATTTCTTTGATCATGTTTATTTTAAAAAGTTTCCTTCTTTCCTCATGTGCCTAAAAAACAAATGAACAAACAGCCTTATGCTATAGATATAGTACTGTGCAGAAAGTTTTCTTTCTGTGTCTATTACCAAGTGGGTCTGTTTTCAACCTGCTCAGTGGTCTTCTTGCTTTCTAAGTAAGTGTGTAAGCTTCTATATTGTTCTGGTTCTTGACGAGAAGACAAATACACCAGTCGTAAAAAACCATTAATGCCATTATGCATGTTATTCAAATCTATTTATGCTTCTGGAGTGTAGCGTTTCATCTACTTGAGTTTCTCAGTAATTTACCTCTACTATTGAGTAGGTTGCACATAAAAATGTTTGGCATTTTCTGTACTTGTTGCCTTTGTTTAAATATAAATAATTGTATTAAAATGAGTTTATATGTAATATAATTAGTATATGTAGACTCATACTGAGTATTTGTTTTTTAAAGTGAAAAATCTCCAGCCCTGCTTACCTCCCACGTACTCTCTGAGCTGTAGCTAGTGTGATCTTTTGAGAAGCAGTTGTATAATATTACTATATGTCACCAAACCTTTAGTATGGCTCTCCATTGCCTTAAAAGTAACATTCAAATCCATATCAATATGTATAGACTCTTCGATGGGCCGGTCTCTGCAAGCCAAAGTACCTCATCTCTATTCAGTCTCCTCATAAAAATCTGATTTCTCTCCAACCTGCCTGCTCTACCCCCACTATCACTGCTCAGCTGTATCTAACATGCAAATAAATCCATATCTTCTTCCTTCTTTTTGGAAAAAAAATTGTTTCATGACACTATATTCAGTGCCAGCAGCCTCTTTCCCTCACCTCCCCTGCTGCCCCAAATATCCCTGTCAATTCATTAAATGATGGTCTCATTGTGGCCCTTTATATTTACAGTATATCTTTCCTGACAGTCATACCAAGCTGGGTCTTTCTCTTTTATATTCCAAACATGAATTTATGTCTCCGTTATAAGACTATGATTTAAATTCTGAAATTTTCCATTTTCAACATTAAAAATTTTGACCACTTTATCACTATGTCGATGACACAGCTACTTTTTTTAGTTTTTTCACTTATCACTTTTATCTGTGAATAGTCTATACCAAACAAAATCCTCACCCTCTAGAAAATAATTATGAGTTCTTTATTTCTATTTCTCTTTCCCCCAGCATTACTGAGGAATAGTTGACATAAAATGATAATATTTTTAAAGAATATACAATGATATGGGTATACATTTGATGTAGGTATACATTATGAAATTATTTAACACATCCATCTCCTCACATAGATAACTTTTTGGTTTGTTGGTCATGGTGAGAATCCTTAAAATTACTCTCTTAGCAAATTTCAAGTATATAGTATATGATATTACTATAGTTACCATGCTGTACATTAGATCCTCAGATCTTATTCATCTTGTAATTAAAAATTATTCATATGGGACTTGAAACTGATGATATCTAAATATAGTTGATGGAGAAAATCATGGTAACTACTAATATCTTGGTAGAGAAAAACAGCAAAACTGGAAGACATAAGAAATCAAAGTGATCTATTTAAACATGAGGAACATTAAGTAAATGTTTTTTAAGTTTTTATTTAATGTTTTTTATTATTTTTGAGAGAGAGAGAGAGACAGAATGTGTGCAGGGGAGGGGAAGAGAGAGAGAGGGAGGCTCTAGGCTCTGAATTGTCAGCACAGAGCCCATTGTGGGGCTCAAACCCACGAACTGAGAGATCATGACCTGAGCTGAAGTTGGGCACTTCACCGACTGAGCCACCCAGGCACCCCAGTAAATGTTTCACACATACTGATTTAGCCCCTATCTTATTATTTTTTAAATTCTTTATGTTTATTTATTATTGAGACAGAAACAGAGCACAAGTGGGGGAGGGGCAGAGAGAGAGGGAGACACAGAATCTGAAGCAGGCTCCAGGCTCTGAGCTGTCAACACAGAGCCCAACACGGGGCTCAAACCCACAAACCGTGATCATGACCGGTGCCAAGTCAGATGCTTAACCAACTGAGTGCCAGGCACCACTTATTTTTTAAACACTATTTTTAAATGGATAAAGAAATACATACATATATTTACATACAGATACATAATGCATTTATATATGGTGTATATATAAAATGGAATATTAATCAGCCATAAAAATAAAATTTTGCCAATCATGACATGGATGAACTAGAGAATATTATGTTAAGTGAAATAAGTTAGACAGAAAAAGTCAAATACCATTGATTTCACTTACATGTGGAATCTAAAATACAAAACAAATGAATAAACAAACAAAACCAGAAATAGACCCACAAATATAGAACAGAGATTTGTGGTTTCCAGAAGGAAGGAGAGGGAAGATGGGTGAAGTAAGTGAAGAGTATAAAGAAATAGAAACTTTCAGTTATAAAATAGGGGCACCTGGGTGGCTCATTCGGTCAAGGATCTGACTTCAGCTCAGATCATAATCTTGCAGGTCATGATCTCACAATTCGTGGTTTGAGCCTCACGTTGGGCTCTCTGCTAACAGCTCAGAGCCGGGGAACTTGCTTCGGATTCTGTGTCTCCCTCTCTCTCTCTGCCCCTCCCCCACTCATGCTTTGTCTTCATCTCTCTCTCAAAAAAAATGAATAAACATTAAAAATTAAAAAAACAAACTTCCAGTTATAAAATAGATTATAGAGATGAAATGTAAGGCATACAGAATACAGCCAAAAATATTGTGATGACTTTGTATGATGACAGATGGTATCTAACTTTTTCATGGTGAGCATTTCATAATGTATATAATTGTTGAGTCATTATGTTGTATGCCTGAAATGAGTATAATATTTTATATCAACTATACCTAAATACATTTTTAATTTAAAAATAAAGAGTTTTTCAGAGAAGTTTTAGATTCATAGCAAAATTGAGAGGAAAGGACAAAGATTTCCCATATATTCTCAGCATAGACATAGATACACATGCACATACCATCACTTCCCCCATTATAAACATCCCCCTGCAGAGTGCTATGTTTGTTACAATTTATCAGTCTACCTGGATGCATCATAATCGCCCCTATCTATAGTTTACATTAGAGTTTTCTCTTATTGTTTTTACATTTTGTGGGTTTGTATAAAAATACATATCCATCAGTATAGTGTCATACAGAGTATTTTCAATGCCTTAAATCTCTTTTGTGTTCTGCTAATTCATCTCCTACCTCCCTGAACTCCAGTCAACCATTAATCTTAATGTCTTCCACAGTTCTGCCTTTTTCAAAATGTCATATAGTTGGAATCATATAATGTGTAGTCTTTTCAAACAGGCTTCTATCACTTAGTAATATGCATTTAAGGTTCTTCTATATCTTTTCATGGTTTGACAGCTCTTTTTTCAGCACTGAATAATATTCCATTGTCTAGATGTACCATAGTTTATCCATTCATGTACTGAGTGACATCTTGATTGCTTCCAAATTTTGACAATAATGAATAAAGCTAGTATAAACATCCATAAGCAGCCTTTTGTGGGATATAAGTTTCAACTTTTTTTGGATAAAAACTAAAGTGGGGAATCGGTAGATTTTATGGTGAGAATATGTTCAGTATTATAAGAAACTGTCAAACTGTCTTCCAAAGTAGGTGTACCACTTTGCATTCCCACCAGTAATAAAGATTGTGGTTGTTCCACATTCTTGTTAACATTTGACATTGTCAGTGCTTTAGATTATGCCATTTTAATGAGTGTGTCATGGTATCCTAAATTTATTTTACTTTGCATCTTTTCATATGCTTGTCATCTTATATCATCGTTAGTGAAATGTTTTAGTCACTTTGGACTACTATAACAATTACCATAGATTGGGTGGTATATAAACAACAAAAATTAATTTTTCACTATTATGGAGTTTGAAAGTCCAAGATCATGCTGTGATTCATGATTGAATTCTATAAAGCAGAATTCAATCAGAGAAAATGAATAAGACCAAATATGTGTTTTATTATTTAAAAATAATCTGGATATTTTGCTAAATGAGTAATTAAGGGAGCGGAGAATGTGATCTATAATTACCTGTGTAAAGAGTTATCCACACTATATATGTGCAGAATGTATGTAATTGGTTTTAAAAAAGCAAGCAGTGTGACCTCTAGCCTCATTCAAGTGTAAAGGTAGGTGGAGGCATGTGGAATGTAAACTAATGATAAGAGAATTCGGGCGCCTAGGTGGCTCGGTTTAGTTAAGGATCCAACTCTCAACGTTTAAGAGATCAAGCCCTTCGTTGGGTTCTGTGCTGACAGCACAGAGCCTGCTTGGGATTCTCTCTCTCACCCTCTCTCTCTCTCTCTCTCCCCCTCCCCTGGTTTCATGTGCATATGCCCACGCTTTCACTCTCTCTAAAAATAAATAAATAAACATCAAAAAAAAAAAAAGATAAGAGAGAATAATTCTGAAAGTAGTAATCTAAGAGAAAGTGAGAATAAATTCACTTTGAACTAGCAAAATAATTAAAAGGAGCTCAAAAATCACCTAAGACCAAGAATGGTTAATAAATATGCATTTTGTTGTTTGACATATTCATATTAAATGATATTGAAATTTAAAGTATTACCAACTGAAGCTGGGTCAGAAAATCTTCATGGAAAACATATTATGGTTTATTTTTTAACAACTCTATACATTTTATGCTGTCTCTATTTTTGACTTTCCATAAGGATTGTAACTGATTATTTCTCTAACATTTGCTTTTAGTTTTGATTAAAAACGAATTCCTTTGTCTTTATTTATTTATTTATTTGTATTTATTTATTTTTAAATACTTGTGTATTTGTTTTTTTTTAACACAGAGAGAGAGAACACAAGAAATGGAGGGGCAGAGAGAGAGAGGGAAACACAGACCCAGAAGTAGGCTCCAGGCTCCGAGATACTTTCTCAGCCTTTCTCTGTCAGATGAAGAGGCCACTTATGTGTGCATTTCTCTGAATCTTTATGATTGCTGAATCTAGTTTTTCTCACTTAAACCCCTGATAAACATATAATTTATGTTTCCCTGAATACTATAGTGAACAAATTCTCTACAACAGGTTTCTGTGTGTGTGTGTGTATACTTGAATTATTCTCATATATTAACTCAACTTTCAATCTTGTAATAATTGGACACTCACCGCAAATCACCCGAATGCTTCTGTGTAAAGAATTCCACCCCGTGGGCATCGCGGAGCTCACCAGGGACAGCGCTCATATGGGAGCTATTCTCACCACAGTAGCCTGTCTGTTCTTTTTGGAGATCCTTCAGCCTGCTTCTCAGGAATTATTCATTTCTGCTAAGGGAATCTACTAATCGTGAGGATGGATAATTGGCTTATCCCTGATGTGAAAAACTGTACGATACGTTCCTCACCAGGGTATTAATTCTTAAGTGGAAAGCAGACTTCCGGTTGACACTATTTCATGCAACCTCCCTTGTGTTTACACTACAGTTATTAGAGATTTCCGTATCTTAAAAATCCCTACCTCTCCAGGGGACCCTGTTTCCCCGGGAATTACACCTGGAAATCTCCACACTAAGGTAAGTACAGAGTACTCAGGACTACTACCTGGAGGCACAGTAAACTTTTTTCATATGCGCAATTTCGGCTGCTCTTCCAACAGCAAGAATACAAGCAACCAGGAAAATTGAACCAGAATTTATTATTATCCTGGCAGAAATAAAAAGAAAATTATTCTAATTTTATTCTAGAGGCCTAGGTTACATTTATTAACCAGGGTTCAAGCACTGCTCTGAATTATTTTTGCTGAGACAAAAATGTTAATAGTCACTGGTTCATGCTGCATCAATATATATAGCGCTGGTTAGGTGAAACAGTGTGCACTAAACTTATGGAAAAGGCCACTTATCTTCCTAAGATTAAACTCAACTGCTTACTATGGCCTAGATTTACCAGCTAGATACGTGTACTCATATAATTTTAGAGAGACTCACAATCAATTTGCTTCTAATTATTTATCTTATTTTAGTTGATTTTTACATCCACTCAACCCTATATACTAGTAATGAGCTATTTCACATCGTATGATTTAATAGCTCTCCCTACAAGAAAAGAATAATGATAAGGATTTACTTTAGTCCAAATTAAGATAATATTTATATAATCTAATAATAAGACCGGAATTTTTTATTGATATGTAATTAAATGCCATAGTATTGAACCTTTTACGTACAAAGCAGTGTTTATTCAGTGTATTCACAAAGATGTACAACCATGGCCACTATCTATTTTCAAGACATCTTCTATTTGCTCAAAAAACATTTTTAATGTTTATTTTCATTTTTGAAAGAGAGAGAGAATGCAAGGTGGGCAAGGGCAGAGAGAAGGGCACAGAGGATCCAAATCAGGCTCTGCTTTGACATCAGCGATCCTGAACTGGAGCTTGAACTTGAGAACTGTGAGATCATGATGTAAGTGAAAGTTGGTCCTTCAACCTACTGAGCCACTCAAGTGCCCCGAATATTTTCTGTTTGTATAAATTTTTGTATAAATTCTTTGGAGAAATGTTTATTCAGATCTTTTGCCCATTTAAAAATTTGGTTATTGGTCTTTACATTGTAGAGTTGCAGGAATTCTTTCTTTTTTTTTAAGTTTATTTATGTATTTTGAGAGAGAGAGAGATTGAGAGAGAGAGAGAGAGAGAGAGAAGAGCAGGAGCAAGGGAGAGGCAGAGACAGAAGGAAAGAGAGAGAGTTGCAAGCAGGCTCTGTGCTGACAGCACATAACCCAACAGGGGCTCGAACTCACAAACCGTTAAATCGTCACCTGAGCTGAAACCAAGAGTTGGATGCTTAATCATCTGAGCCACCCAGGTGCCCCAAGTAGGAATTCTTTCTGTATTCTAGATACTTTAACTTTAATCAGCTATGTGATTACAAATAGTTTTCCCATTTTATAGGGTGGTTTTGTATTTTCATCATAGTGTCTTTTTATGTGCATTTTAAAAAAATTCTGTGAAGTCCAGTTTACATATGCATTTTTCACCTGTGGCTTTTCTGTAATATTTAAGAAGTCTTAGTCTAACCCAAGATCATGAAGATTTACTCATATACATTCTTCTAGAAGTTTCATGGTTTCATTTTGCATTTAAGTTTATGACTCGTTTTGTATTTGGTAGGAGGTAAGAATTTAGCTTCATGCTTCTGCATATAGATATCTATTTGTCCCACAACTATTAGTCAAAAAGGCTGTTTTCCTCCATTAAATTACCTTGGCACTCTAGCTGAAAATCACTGGCCACTTAACAGCAGGGGTTGAATTGTGTGAGGCCAAAACTAATAGAATTGCAAGGAGAAATAGATGAACATACTATCATAGTTGAAGACTTCAGAACCCCTTTATAAAATGTGGATATATCCAGCAGACAAAAAATCAGTAAGAATATAGGTGAACCCTACAATCAATAAACTGGATTTATTTGACATCTACTGACTACTTCATCCAACAACAGAATACACAATCTTTTCAAGCTCACATGGAACATTCATCAAAATAGACTACACATTCTATACCATAAAACACAACTTTAGAAATATAAAGAATAGAAATCATATAATTCTTTCAAATTATAATGGGATAAACTAGAAATTAACAACAAAAAGATAACTAGAAAATCCCAAACTACATGGAAGTGGAGTGATGCACTTTTAAATAAACTATGGGTCAAAGAAGAAATTTCAAGAGAAAAAAAAGTATTCTAGAGAAAAAAAAAGAATTAAATGAAAATGGAAACACAACTTGTCAACTTTGGAGGATTCTGGAAAAGCAGTGCTTAGAGGGAAATCTGTATCACTAAATGCATTGGAAAAGAAGAAAATCAACACTCTTAAGTTTATATC
The DNA here is from genome assembly GCF_006229205.1 of Suricata suricatta. Classification (NCBI taxonomy): domain Eukaryota; kingdom Metazoa; phylum Chordata; class Mammalia; order Carnivora; family Herpestidae; genus Suricata; species Suricata suricatta. The sequence continues at coordinate 54,724,549 of NC_043708.1, read as the reverse complement.
TTAGGAAACTAGAAAGAGATGGAAAATTAAATCTATAGTAAGCAGAACAAAATATATAAAAAAAAGACAATGACATATAAATAAGGAAATCAATAGAGAAAATCAATGAAACCAAAGCTGATTCCTTGGAAAGAACAATAGAATCAATAAATCTCTTGCCAGGCTATGTAATAAAGAGAGAAGACATAAAAATACCAACATAAAGGAAAGAATGGACATCATTCCATATCCTATGGACACAAAAATGATAATAAGGAATACTTTGAACCACTCTTTTCCTTCAAATTTGATCGCCTGGATGAGATGGGCCAATTCCTTGAAAGACAAAATCTGCTGAAACACACAGAAGAAGAAATAGATAATCTGAATATGATTATATGTTTTAAAGAAATTGAATCATTAACTAATAACTTCCCAAAACAGAAAGCATTAGACACACATTGGTCTAGTGAATTCTACCAAATATTTAAGGAAGAAATTATATCAATTCTCTACAATTTCTTTCAGAGGATAGAAGCAGAGAAAATACTTTCTAATTCATACTATGAGGCCAGCATTATCCCAAAGTAAAACAAGGCAAAGACATTACAAGAAAAGTAAACTACATACCACAACTCTCATGAACACACATGCAGAATTCTCAACAAAATACTGGCAAAACATGAATCCAACAATGTATAAAAGGGCCATAGACTGCATCCAAGTGATTCTCTCTGATATCCAAAACTGGCTTAACATTTGAAAATCAATTAATGTAATCTATCACATCAACTGGCTAAAAAAGAAAAGTCACGTAATCATAACAATAGATGCAGAAAAAGGATTTGAGAAAATCCATAATGCATACATGAATACATTCAGTAAAGTTTGAATAGAGAGGAACGTCCTCAATGTGATAAAACATATCTACCAAAAACCCTACAGGTAATATCCTACTTAATGGTGAGCAACTCAGATCTTTCCCACTATGATCAACAAGGCAAGGATGTCTCCTGTCATCACTCCTTTCAACATTGAACTAGAAGTCCTAACTAATACAATAAGACATATTTAAAAGCTGATTTAAGGGGCGCCTGGGTGGCTCAGTTGGTTATGTATCACCGACTTTGGCTCAGGTCATGATCTCATGGTTCGTGAGTTTGAGCCCTGCTTTGGGCTCTATGTTGACAGCTAGCTCAGAGCCTGGAGCCTGTCTTTGGATTCTGTGTTTTCCCCTCTCTCTGACCCTCCCTTGCTCATGCTCTCTCTCTCAAAAATAAATTTTAAAAAACTTAAAAAAATAAAAGCTGATTTAACATTTGCTTGGAGTAAGTCCAATGTTTGGATTTCTTTGGAGACGGTTCCTACTGTCTCTTTTTTTGTTGTTGTAACTGTTTTGTTTTTTAATTAATAATTCACTAGTCAGTTCCTTTACTAGAATTACTAATGAAAGTGAAACTTGAAAGAGAGAGTTACTGATAAAGGCACCTAATCATTTAATTTTTATAGTTAAATAGTTTGGATTATAAAACCAACATATTCAGAGTCACCTGGCTAGCTCAGTGGGTAGAGTATCCAACCCTTGATCTTGAGGTTGTAAGTTCCAGCCCCACCTAGGCTGTAGAGATTACTTAAAAGTAAAATCTTAAAAAAAAAACCAGCCTATTCAGATAATTTAGTACCTATGCTCTTCTTACACAACTGCTTATCATTACTGATAGCAATTTCAGTTCTGTGAACAATGCTAGTGTGAGTGTGTGTGTGTGCACGTGTGTGCATGCATGTGTGTAATATTTACTAAAGAAGAATACTTTCTTAAGGATGAATTTTATTTTGTGATTTTTTTGTGATAAAACAATGAGACCAGGATTATGGGACGTAAATCTTATATTGCATAGCTTCTCAATGAAAGGAAATATTTGAAGATGAAAATAAAGGAAATTGCATATAAAGTAAGAATTAAATAATAATATGTATGTTGAAAATGTTATTGTCCTCATAAATTGCACATAATTTTCATAGAGCAAGTCAAAGCTAGAAAATTTTACTATGCCAGTAGTAAAATATCACTCTTAAACATGGTAATATTTGAAATTCTTACTTTATAATAAACCTAAACGTTGAAAGTAGAGAGAGCAAGGAAAAAGTGATGTTTTCTAGTATCTTGACAATCCTTCCTCTTAATAAAGTAGTTCCCTACCTCCTGCCACCGTATAATCTTATTATCTTCAGGTTTTAGTCATTTGGGGCTGCATTCTCGGCAATAATATGGATCCATACTAATGACCTCACCAATCTTAATTTTAAAATCTGCTAGCTTCTGCAAAATTTCTCATTAAATAATTATACATGTATACACACAAACACTATAGTCTTCCCATTATTACCGTACCTGTTATTTCCAAGTACTGTAGTGAATCTTGAGGTTTCTCCGTAGCATTCTTCCCACTCTTCACTTATTGTGTAAGCATGTGGTTTGAAGAGTCATAACTATTCCCTTAGCTTTATGATTTATACTATTTGCAATGATCTTATGCCTCTTGCCACCATTGATTTGTATCCCAGGCTTAGAATAATGGTGTCTGTGTGACATTAGCCTAGGCACAGGAAGTGATTTAAGTTTGGTTCAATGCACTTGACTTGCAGATTATTTGCTGGGAACATTGAAACAGAGATTTCTTCTTTTCTTAAATTAATTTTTTGAAGTTTATTTTTTTTTATTTTGAGATAGAGAAAGGAAGAGGAGCAGAGACAGAGGGAAAGAATATCCCAAGCAGGCTCTGCAATGTCAGTGCAGAGCCCAATACAGGGCTCGAACTCATGAACTGTGAGTGTGAGCCGAGCCAAAGTTGGAGACTTAACCAACTGAGCCATCCACACACCCTGAGATATCTTTTTTCTTGATGTGATATGTAACTTGGAGTCTGGATCTGGTGAAACCATTTGCTCCTTTGAGGGAAGCAAGTTTGAGGATGAAGCTGACATGGATAGGAAAGAATAGTTGATATAAGCAGGAAGTGATAGAACAAGAATCCCGATTACAGGAATTAAAAAAGTTTTTTGATATCTTTTAGCTGGTTTTAGTTGCATTATCATTTAACCAACTTTTGAAGGTAGCAGATACATAAATCACACATGATTTTTGTTTTTTTTATATGAGCAAACATATGCATACTTAAGAACATATTATCTATACTAAAGCTCTACCTTGACTGATAAACTTTAGGTTAAGAAGAGTTCTATATCAAATTTATAGTTGAGACTCAACATCTTTAATTTTAATATTGATCAAGTTTCCACCAATAAAAAATACTATGCACTTGTATTAGTCCATCACCAATACTGTAAATGATTTACAGTTGTAGGGCATTTATCTAGTTCCAAGGACTATTTAGTTGAAAAATATCTGAGAATTTTTGTTCAATAGCAAATATTTTTGTGCTTATATAACTAATATATAAATAACTACTATTTCATACTAGCAACACTGTGACCAAGCCCCAATGCACAAATCCTTTCTTGTTTTTCCTTCATGTATCAATGTGTTTACACTCTTTATAGGTATTTTGATATAAATATCAATCTGTCTTAAAAACCATAATTATATTAAATGAGATACAGATGTCATTATTTGCTTTTATTAATAACATACACATGAACACTGTTTCATTACTATCTTCTGTATTTTAAAGTAAGCTAAAAGAAATATAATTATAATCTGGTTAGGTCATTTAAACTGAATATTCTTATTTTATTATGCTGTCAGTGAAACTTCTCTATATATCAGTATCTCTTAAACTAGAGAGAAAAGAAAAATATGAAATGTTTAAAGGTTTTCAATTTATAAAGAAGTCTACATAAAAGTTTAGTTTACGTGCTACTTAACTAAAATGATTTGAAATGGTAAGATTACAGACGATTCACTGTTTGGGAGGATTTATATTGCATAGTTCATTTGTTAGCTTAGGCTATATAATAGTTTAATGTCATTTGTTTATTGGCTTAACAAAAATTTATATCACATTTACTCTGTAAAGATCACAGACATAGGAACTGGAAGTGCAGAGTAACCTAGGACATGGTCCCCTGCTTTCAGAGGATTTCCTTGTCCCCTTACTGGAATGCTGTGAACTTTCCCAAGTATATGATCATCAATCACCATGATGCTGCTTTATTTTTAAATGCTAATTTTTCCTTCTACCCTCTGGCCTTCTAGTCTGTGGTCACATTTTCTACCATCTGTACATCTGTCTATAATCAAATGTCTCTAATTACATCTTTCTTGCATTATAGAAGTTATAACCATCTTAGTGGAAGTTAAAATATTATGATTGCATATGATGTGGCTTTAGTTATAAGGTAGAGAAGTATATCTCACTAATTTTGGAGAATTAGCTAATTTTTTATAATGGTATTAATGTAAATATTTATTGAAATAATACATATTAAACAGCTATTCTTTGATAAACACTGTGCTAACTGTAAGCAAGTTTATTGACTGTGGAGAATTTTCTTTAAAATTCTAATCAAAGAGAAAAATACATATTTTTGGAAATGAAATAGTACAGAGATAATGACTTGCCCAAAGGAAGAGTCAGTTTGCATTGTACCAATATTTCACACAGGGCTAGAAAGTCTTATCTTGGTAAAACCACATGCATTGTGATTTTTTCCCTCTGGCTTAAATGTATTCTTTGATATTTTATGAATTATTTTAGAAGAGCTTTGAAAAAATACATTTTAGAAAATATATTTTCCCTTTATGGTTTCTCAAGAATTTGTTTTTTATATTAAAAAATATGTATTTTCTAAATACATGTTAAGGAAATGAATAGGAAACTATTCTGTTTTAATTACATGAATATATTATAACACTAAGTATCTAGTATATAATGCTTTATACACAATTCAAGTCATTTGAATATTTACATTACTGGAAATATTTCACCTAAAAGTTTTAGTTTTAAGTTATGATTATGGTTTGGCCTATGGAAGCCAATATGTACTTGTAAGTGACATTAAATTTGGATCCACTAAAATGCTAAAAAATTTTAGTGAAACTTTTTGGATTATATCAGTTACAGAAAAAATGTTTACCATATAGATATATGAAGTCCATGTATTCATAATCTCACCATCTTGACACTGATGCTTGAAATTGTCATGGACCTTCCTGATTCCTTTCTTATGAAAATGAAATATATAATACATAGTGATATATCTTCTTTTTATGTATTATGGTTTGATGACTAAAAAGATATTCTTCAGTGCCCCAAGGCATGGTTTTCTTGGGCTACAGAAGATTATTTTATATGGATTCATTGTAATGTTGATATTTTCAAATTTAGGACAATTATGTTGTTTCCAACTTATTCTCCAGAGTAAATAGCTATGTTGTGAGCAATATACATGTCAGCCCTTAGAGAATGACTATATTTTGTGCTTTTAGGTAAAAGTAATTCAAAGTAAATAAACATTTGTATCGATCATGAAACAACATATTAACAAATTACTCATCAGAGAGTTACACTAATTTACAAATGGCACTCATTATATCAAAGTGTTAGCTGGGAAACACTAAAGACTTATAAAAATATAATCTGAAATTTTTCTAGTGCAAAAAATTAAACATTTATTTATGAGTATTCATTTCTGTGGGGCCACTTTCATCCAGTCAATCTTTAAGGACTGAGTTTCTTCCTGTTTGGCATCTGTATCAAGAAAGCTGGGAGCTAGAAAAACAATGACTGCTTTAAAAGACTTAGTCTAAAAGATATCATTTCCAATCACATTCCTTTTCCATGAACCAAACATATGGCCACAAGAGGTCTGGGGCATTTTGTCTCAAGCTGCTTCCAATCTACAAACTCCATGGAAGGGGAGAAGCTAATAGTTTTGCTCTGACCCATCTCCGGTCACCACTTGACCCACAGAGGACATACCTACATTCTTTCTACCTCTTGCCCAGGGAAAACAACATCAATTTACATCCTCTTATTTCATCAAGCTCAAAATCCAGGTTTACTGGCTGATGCACAGCCCTCTGCACATGCGTACATATGGTTCCTTTGTGTCTAGCCATTCTTCAAGTTGGAGCATATATATATATATATATATCCACTTTAAGAGGTTATTCAGTTTTTCACTCTGACCCTTAAATACCTGTGTTTTCTGCCATCCATGAATGTTTTCTTTTAATATTAACCATGCTATCACAGGGTTAAATTATGAATTAATTAATGCATTAACTTATTTAATTGTAAAAAAATAATTTCTGTAGGTTGTTGCCTGGATGGCTCAGTCAAACATTCGACTCTTCATTTTGGCTCAGACCATGATCTCACAGTCCATGAGATGGAGCCCTTTGCCAGGTGCATGCTCGCTCTCTCGCTCTCTCTCCAAGTCATCAGCCAGTCACACATTCTCTTCCTCTCTCTCTCTGAAAATAAATAACTTAAAGAATAATTCCTGCATATTTCAATTTGTGATTACTTGCTTTTAAGTGAATATATTGGGTATATTGGTCAGTTTTTATTATTAACATATTTTTCAAGAATTCTATTAACCCTGGTCTTTATTAATTCTAAAATCAGAACTTTCATAATCCTTCTTATAAAATTTGTCACCCAGATTTCCTTCCATTCTTTCAGTTTTTCAAAAATATGTTTTTAATATTTTTGTTTTTTATAAAAATAAACTCAAAAGAAACAATTAGCTTTCTGCTATGACATTAGAGTTCTTACTGTCATTCCCCCTCCCCTGGGGACGTGGACTACCCAAGTGGATACTGGAAAATTTTAACTTGCCCCTGTAGTTCATTATAGTCTGCGCCAGCTTGCCTCAATCCACAGAATACTTTCCTAAATATGTCAGATTTCTCAAATTCTAACCATATCATCTCCCATTTCTTTTACATTTGAACGTGTATTTTGGGGTGGCAACATTCAGTATGAAAAGGCAGTGTACTAGAGATAATTAAGACAGGAGAAAATACCCTCCTCAAAGCCCTCCATTAGCTTGCCAATGCACAACTGATATGTTGGGAAGAATCTGGACACCTCTGCCTTATATCACAATGTCCCTTGGACCAAGGTCCATTGAGGCTGGTATCACAGACTGGGTGGCTTATAAACAACACAAATTTATTTCTCACAGTTCTGGAGTCTGAACGTCTAAGATCAGATTGCCGGCATGGTTTGGTGCTGGGGACAACCTTCTTCAGGTGCACTCTGTTGTCTGCCAGTGTCCTTAACTGGTGGAAGTGGATCTCTGTGATCTCCTGGATTAATCCCACTCTTGAGGACTCCATCTTCAGGAGCTAATCACCCTCCAAAGGTCCCATCTCCTAATACCATAACACTGGGGGTTGGGATTTCAACATATGAATTTTGGGGAGGGGGGACACAAACATTCACGCCATAGCACCATTCATACATAACTATACTCTAACCACATTGACATTCCTGTACTTCTTTTTCTTTTAATTTTTTAAATGTTTTATTTATTTTTGACACGGAGAGAGACAAAGCATGAGAGGGGGAGGGGCAGAGAGAGAAGGAGACACAGAACCGGAAGCAGGCTCCAGGCTCTGAGCTAGCTGTCAGCACAGAGCCTGAAGTGGGGCTCGAACCCACGAATGTGAGATCTGACCTGAGCCGAAGTCGGAGGCTTAACCTACTGACCCACCCAGGCGCCCCCCTGTACTTCCTCACATACAATGATTTCCTATGTCTGCCCCTGTTTATACATTTCCGTTTGCCTGGAATATTCTTCCTGCTTGCTATTGCTCAAAGAGGCCTTTTGCAAGCCACAGATCTCATAGGTTTCCCTTAAACACTTGTACTGTTTCTCCATATCACTTACAAAAAGTATGTATTGGTTTTCTACACTGCCAATTACTGGGTGGCTTAAAACAACAAATTTATTATCTCACAGTTCTTGAGCCTAGAGTTCTGAAGTTACTGTGTCTGCAGGATGAAACTTCCTCTGACACTTTGAGAGAAGAAGGAGAATCTATGATTGTTTCTTGTAGCTTCTGGTATTTCCAACAGTCCTTCATGTTCTTTGGTATGTAGATGCATCACTGCAAACTCTACCTCAGCTGTTAGGTGGCCATCCTGTCTTGTGTGTCTCTACCTCTGTCTCTTCTCTTTTAAAGGACCACATCATTTTGGATTAGGGTTCACTCTAATTCAATATGGTTTCATCTTAATTACATCTTCAATGACTATCTCCAAATAACCTTATATTCACAGGCACATGTCATTAGGATTTCAACATATTTTGTTGAATTGAACCCATGACAGCTTATAATTATAGTTTTCAAGGCTGAAAATTTTCCTTTTTAAAACAAAATTTTAATGTTTATTTATTTATTTAGAGAGAGACCCGGTGTAAGCAGGGGAGGGGCAGAGAGAGAAGGAGAGACAGCATCTGGAGCAGGTTCCAGGCTCTGACCTGTCGGCACAGAGCCTGCTGTGGAGTTGAACCCACAAACTGTGAGATCATGACCTGAGCCAAAGTCAGATGCTTAACTCACTGGCCACCCAGGCGCAGCACGGCTGACAATTTTCCTAATAGTTGGCTCCTTCACAGGCGGAAATGTCTGTTCTATTCTCATTACATCTCTGATGCCCAGAACAAGTTCCCATGCTTACCGCTCGGTCTTGCACATAAGAGATGTTCAATAGACAGTTAAATAAATGAATGCTATTTTTACTTTTCACCAACCTTGGAAAATCTCCTTGGAATTAATTATATTGTAGGGCCAAGGTTTCAACTTCTGTTCACAGTTTATCATCTCTTACCTTCTCAAGAATTCCTTTTTTGCAATTATTATTTTTTTCTATATAACCACTTTTTTCCCTCTATTAAGTTGTTCCACTGGAATACAAATATAGCCTAAAATTTATTAGTATTTTCAAATAATATTTAATTACTTGGATCAGTTTCATTCCAAAGTGAAGGATGATCTTTTTTTATTGTAGCTCAAATATAGCAAAAACCATCTATTCATAGGTATCTCCCTTTCTTAGATGATCTAAAGCACTTGGTTGCCATTTTGTAAGAGAATAAGGAATTTTTATTGCTTCTCCAGTAATAATTACTTGCTTCAGTATTATAAAGTGTATACTTCATGCTTGGATTTTATATATTATGTATATATACACAATGATTATCTGTTGCAATGCTGAATCTACAGCTATCTGTTTGGCAGATTATGTGAAAATTAAACCTAATGTTTTAGTTTCAAAAATGCAATTGAGGAGACAAAATGATGACAATATGATCAACTTTTGCACACACAAAAGCAAAGATAACTATGTCCTGACAGCCATTCAAGCTGTAGTAATTGTAGGATGACATCACTTAAAACCACAACTTAATTTCAGAAGCATTAAGATATAGATAGCATGCCTCTTAAAATTGACTGAATGCAGTCAAGTATAGATAGATGAAATTAAGCGATTTCTAGAGAGAAAAGTAGAAAGAATAGAGAAGTACATTCTAAATTCATGATTTGAAAATTTGGCTTATTTTTGGAAAGAGAACACTTTAATATCTTCCAGTTGTTTGGGTGTGGTCCTTTTTTTTTTCAAAGAGAGAAGAGTGAAAGTGGGGGAGAGGAGGAAGGGGGAGAGAGAGGGAGAGAGAGAGGGAGGGAGGAAAGGAATCTTTTTTTTTTTTTTTTGCAAAAGCAAAGGGCTTTATTACGGGTTTAGGCTGGCAGGCTCACAGACTTTACCAGCGTGGTGGATCCATGCTGAGAGCCCTGAACAAAGGTGGGGTAGGGCTTTTATGATTTTGGGAAGGAGGAGTTACAGGAAATTGTGACATAGGTACAGTGATCCAATTATTATTACACAATATTCTTGACAGCAGGTTTATCCAATTACAACATTTAGAGTGTTAACCAATTACAGAGTAGACCCAGGACCCAGGACCCTCACATAGGGTGTAACTAGCCTTAAGCAATAGGCCTGCCCTTAGGAATGTTAAGGGTATTACAAGGGTGGTCCCTCTTGCCTTGGGCAATGTGTGCCCTTCTATTGTCTCAAACCTGCGTCCTTACATTCCCTCCTCTGTCTTGTAACTGACCCAATCCTGGGTCAGCTGAGTTACCATTGCACCCCTAAAGCCTGGCATAGCCCTCCTTGGTGTAAGGGGAATTTCTTACCCTGTAAAGGGCATAGGGAAGGAGAGTTTACCTATTTCCACCAGTCTCCATGGTTAGTTTGGTAAGGGTCTCCTTTAGGGTTTCTAATATCTGGAGCTGTCTGGTTTATAAAAGTAAGAATGACAGCCAATCTGTTTCCTCATTACTAACCTTAGCCAAATTGGTAGGCTGTCTAGCGGCCACTTGAGGACCCCCCATTAGAGTCTGGCGGTAGAGGCGTAGGCTTCCCTTACCTTCTGCCGTGTTGAAATCCCATGCCCAGATCAGAGGCAATTAATACCAACAGAACATCCTATCAGGAACTTTTGCTGTTTCCCCAGCTTTCTGGGGCAACATTTGCCAGTCCCATGGCAAAGAGGCAGGACAGTTTATTTTACTGGACCGATGATTCCTCAGGCCTCTGCGGTGCTAGACCAGCCAGCTTCCGGGGTGTGGCTGGAGCAGGGCTGGAGATCTCTGGAGTGAGATTCTTTTTGAGGATCAGTTCAAGCTGATCGACTGGATCTGGATCACCTCACCAGGTTAAGTGTTCTTCTGAGTCGGTTCACTTAACTCCAGAGAGATACCTGAAACTTTAATAGGGGCTGACCCCCACCTTTAAATATCATCCTCACAGACTAACAAGCCTGAGATCCAACAACAAATATTCAAAGACACTCAGAACTAGAATTACATTTACAGTAGTGCATTGCGGAAACATAGTTTTTCTCTCTAAAAAGAAAACCTCCATTATCAGAGATAGCCAAATCGAGACTAATGCATTGGTGGAACAAGTCCAGTCTTAACAACCCTGGCCTAATTATTTACATAAGCTCAGCAAGAATAAGGATTGTTCATGAGGACTTTATAAGGCTTGCTTTGTTGGGTCCTTTTATAAGGAATCTCCAGGTTGAACTTTTAGTAGCCTCTCTGGGCCAGAAGCCAAGCCAAACCAGCACTTTCCATCAGGCAGGCCTGCAATACCTGTTAAATTGGGCAAACTCCTCTTCCGGAGGCTCCCAACATATGCTGAAGTTCCTGCCCCCGCCAGGAAGTGACCTTCTTTACTCACCCGGGAAGGCTACTGGGAACTCTGTGAGCAAGGTATCCAGCCAACATTTCCACGAGGCTTTATGGCTCCATGTTCCATAAAGTCAACCTTAGTTCCGTAAAGCTGGCAGGTCATATTGGAGCCTATGCAAGACTCTCAAACAGGACATTCCAGTCAAAGCTTTAGTAAAACAACCAGTATTTCCAATGGTGTCCTACTATTAAATGAACAGATTCTTATTGAACTTATGCAAACAATTGTAATGGCCATGAAAAAAGAATACTCACTGAGTTTCTAAATTTCAGATGGTTTAAGTAGAGAGAAAAGTTGAATGCTCTAGACAAATACTTTATAACATCTTAATCTGGATAAGCAAACATTAAAGGAACAACAATGTTTCTAACAAGAGTCACAAAACTATAATTTTTATCAATTCACTTGGTCCCATGTTTTTAATTTTTGTTCAGATTCAATGCAGCTTTTAGCTCTGGAAGTTTCTACTCATGTTAGTACTAACCTAAAAGATGTCAAATACAGCATTTGTCCCAAAACTCCTCTTTACAACTTTCCTTGCAAAAGAAACACGTTCTGTGACAAAATTTCAGAAATGGACATTGCTAAAGATCTGACAAGAGTTCATTATGATGCAATTTGACAAAGAAATTTAGTGACACTTAACATTTTGATTACTGAAGGTGTTAAGTAATGATCTTATACCCAAACATTACAACTTTAGGGGCTGCACATATATTTGAGCAGTTGTAGCATTTACCCATGCAATAAAGCCTAAGATTTACCACTGTACAACAGTGCTTTTTAAGTAACTTGGCATCCTAAATGAAAGGCCCTAATTGGTCAAAAGACTTCTCTACCATTTGAATACTGGGAAATTAGTTAAAACCTTAAGAAATTACAAAGCACATCCTAAATAGAATTACAAATTGTAACAAATCTGAAAACTATATTTATTTAACCAAAGTGGCAATAAAAGATCTTATTTGCCTTTGGGATCCTTCAGCAAAACCTAACTTTTTTAACCTCAGAGAAGTTTTAACTAAGCAATCAAAGACCTGATAAAGATAGGACCTAAAGCTTTTATCTTTTATCTTCTTAACAAAAGAGAAACCCTTCATTTACATAGTCTTAACAAAAGCAGACCACAGGTCCAGGAAAACTTGTCTTTTGAAAGAAAGAAAAGCAGAATTTTAACCTTATGCCAATATACCTTCAATATTCTATTTATCTTAACCTTACACATAAAATTTCTTTTCAATGATTTCCCTACAGGAACCTTTGGCAACTTTCCTTTGCCTTTAAACTTTTTCCCCAAAGCCATTTTTTTTTTTTTTAACGAACAACCAGTCTCATCTAAGACAAAATTACTTTCTTTTACCCTCAAAAAAAATATACTTTTATTTCTTATATTTCTCTTACATATCCCCAATTTCCTGTATATAGGGTTGCTTTTCTAATTTTTCCCATCAGTCTAAATTGCACTTAGCAGAATTTTAACTCTGAGAAAACTTAGTCTCCAATTGAGGACTCATCCTATACCAATATACCAATCACTAGTTGTCGCTTTTAGTTTTGATCTTATTAGACAGCCAATGAATTTAATCTTAATTTATCAAAGCAAAACCTTAATTACCCATGAAAACTGAGACAGACCAAATTAACTATTACTTAACAGGAACTTATTTGAACTGTATCAAACCCAGGTACAAGCAAGCCAACAGACTTAGATTAATTCAAACACTGAATGAGCCATGTGAGACACTTTGTCCCCTAGTTAATTTTGACCTGGAAATTTGATTCTGCAGTTCTTTGTTTTTTTCTCACCTAGGGCGGAGGGAGAACCCGTTGCCTCAGGCAATTTATGCAGATTGGCCTCTCCCCATCCAGGTGCTACAGAAGAAAGAATGGGGAAGGGAGAGCAAGAGAAGGAGAGTTTTCAGTTTTAAACTTTTAGCTGTTAACCTGGGAAATGAGTGAGGGAGAAGTGCTCACTTCTACAAGGCAGAGGAACACAGAGTCAGTGTCCCCTTCAGTATAATTTTATCTCAGCCAGACCAGTAAGGTCTCCTCCTCTGCAGTCCTGTGGGCTTTTGGGGATCTTAAGGATGCTCACCCGTGGAGCCACAGACTGGAACTTGACAGGCGAGCCAGACCTAGCCGCACATTTACACTCACATACACACCAGAGGTTACTACATTCCCTCCCATAGGCTTTCCACAGACAAGACCAAAAAAACAATGACAGTAACAACTGGACAAGCAAGTACAGAAGTGGCCACAAAACAGGTGTTTACAGATTTACTAAATGGCCTACCGACGTCTCGGTGTGGCCTTGGTGCAGGAAGTCACGACTCCAGGCTTCCACTTAATACCCCAGACAAAAGCACATGTGCATTTAAAATTAAACTAGCTTACCTCCGGAGGTTCTAACAGGTGACTTTTACAGATTACTGGCGCCATTTTTAGAAAAGACTAGAGTGCCTCCCCAGCTCCTTAAGACCTAGATGACCCTGGGAATGCCTTTTGCTCTTAGCCCCCGAGGCTAGGAGGAGACAATGAGGCATATCACACCCAAGTAGGTGCAGAAACAAAGAGTGGGAGGGGAAGCCAGAAATGTTACTGAAGAGCTCCAATACTTCTGGTTTCTCAGGCTGCAGTAATTTTCTTGGCCGCTAAGATCCAAGGAGAAAGAAAACATTTTGACCAGCGTTCAAAGGTTCCATCTTCTGGCCATCCAACATTGAAGGTTGGCCATTTGTTCCTTCAAAAAAAAAGATCTTCTCTTTCCTGACATCCACTGATAGATTGTCCCATGTCCTCGTCAGTCAGGGTCACAACAAAAATTACTTAGGCGCACAGCAAACAGATAATTACACTTCGCCTTCGTCTCAGTGAGGACTCACACTTTGCCTTCCTCCCTCGGAGGACTTAGACAACCAGATGCACAGAGAAACAGACACAAGTGTCTCCAACAAAAATGAAACCCTACTGCTGCCACCAGCAGGATTTCTAACAGACAGACAGGGGGACCCAGTCTTCTCCCATCGCTGCCAGCTAATGCAACCTGTTTCAGAGCCAGGAAGCCTACCCTCAACCCGTGCATACTCTGAAATCCTGACAAGAGGAGGCCCCGGCCCTTCCGCCTCCCCCAGCTTCCTCTTGTCTCCAGATCGCCTAACTAGAGCCACAGAACCAACCCACACCCGTGTATACTCTAGGGACCCTGACAAGAGGAGACCAAACCCTAGTCTCCCTTGTGTGGTTGCTGGTGTGATCAGTTCCAACCTGCTCCAGAGTTATGCCACGGAATTAATCTCTTTTCCAGGCCTATGCGGGACTGCTACCTACCTGCCCCACCTTTTGCCTGATCCACCTTCAGGTGTGTGCGGGACTCGCATAAACCCTCCTTATGTCTCACCTGAATCTTACCCGTGCGTTCGCTGGGGTCCCTGCAAGCGCCTCGGGACTTGACCCTCTCTCAAACCTTACACAAACGCAAGTGAGTGCCCTACCTACACCTGTGTCTCAAACAGATGCCGCACTTGCCACTTGCACAAGTGAGTGCCCTACCTACACCTGTATCTCCAACAGATGCTGCACTTGCCACTCGTATCTCTGCGAATGTGACCAGGTAACGACGCTTGCCCATGGAATTCATACCTCACCCCGGACCCGAATTCCACCCTTGGTGCCGCGGGACTACTCCAACCCACTGTATCTTTTCTCTGTGGGTCCAAGACGTCTCCACAGCCCCGAGCTTTTCCACGGTTCATCCACCTGCCTCCTTTGAGGCCCCACGGAGGTCGTTTCGGCCACCTCCTGTCTTGGCCCCGTGCACAAGGGCCTGTGCACACAATGAAACAAACAGACAAACAAGACTTAGACACAGACGGACAAGAAAATGAGTGCACTCACCAGCCGCTGATTAGGCCCAACGTGTTGGGGTCCCAGGAGCTCTGAGGGGAGAGGATTCCTGGCCAATGCACCATATGTAATACCCAAGATTTCTTTATTGTCCCCAAAAACCAGAAACCGCCAGGGAGACCGAGTCACGCATGCAAAAGCAAAGGGCTTTATTACGGGTTTAGGCTCACCAGGGCCTAAACTCGGGCTCACAGACTTTACTGGTGTGGTGGATACATGCTGAGAGCCGAAAGGAATCTTAAGTAGGCTCCACACTCAGTGCAGAGCCCAACCCAGGGCTCAGTCCCACAATTCTGGGATCATGACCTGAGCCGAAATCAAGAGTCTGATGCTCAACCCACTGAGCCACCCAGGTGCCCCTGGCTTTGGTCAAATCTAGAATGTGGTATAAAAAGAAGACTAAAACATGTATGAAAACATGCATATGTCACTTTGAAATTGAGGAACAATAAATAGAAGGCTCATAAATTACAATTTGAAAGCATAAAAAAGGAAAATAAAAATATACAATTAGAAGAAATATGAGGAAAATATGTGAAGTGGGTTAAATTTGAGTAGCTTTCAGATTGTAAATGTCAAGATCTCAGGGCCACGGAGTACTTGAGTATCCGCCATCATGACCTAAAAATTAGGTATGTAGTTCATTTTTGGTCAGCAGGAATTCATAAAAGGAGGATTGTAGTAAGTATGATCGAATTTCTTTTAGGAGCAGCAATACAAAGTTGACAGAGGGTGGCTCTTGATATAATTTTATGACCTTTAAAAAGCCTTTTGTTACTGTGTTTTACAAAGGACTATAATATAATGGAAGAAAGTATGGCCTTGAAGACAAGTCACTTGAATCCATAAAAAAGATGCTTTTTCTCTCAAAGGAAATGGCACTAATTGAAATGGTCTAGAACTGAATAGCACATTGGGAACTTAAAAAATAATCAAAATTCTAATTATCACCTTTGCTTAACTGAACAATAATTTAGGAGAAATATCACACGAGAAAGGTAAGACATGTATATCCCTTATAGGCCTTGCATGCTGGGCAAATGCAGTTTAAACATTAAACATAAAATGTTGTTAACTCATTAAAATTTCAATTAGGTTAAATGCATTAAACTAAGAACTCAATGATACTGACATTACATATACAAGCATTCCATATTGGAAATGCATATTTTATTTTCATAGATATATACTGTTTGACATACAGGATACATCATTGAAGAATGACACATAAGGTGTTTGCCAATTCACAACAAATAAATTTATGAGGAAAATTTAGCTAAACAAACATATATGTATATATTTATACATAAAAATGATTTTCAGTTCTGCTTAAAAGAAAACAACAAAAGGAAAATAAAAACTCATAATGAGTCAATTTGAAATCAAATTATCCATCTGAGCTAAAGCAGTAACCCTCCTCCCACCTCCAGAAGCTGTTGAACTTAGTGTTCTACCAGGTTGTATTCAGGTTTTAATTAATTGATTCTATTGTTATATAATTATAAATGGGAAAAGCACAGATCTGATATACCCAGTTTTATGAACTTGGTATATTGGGAAATGGCTGCAAATTATTCCTCTCCCTGTAACCAAGCCTTTTGCAAATATGGTCCTACATTGACTCTGGGCTGGCCTTGGGATATTGCAGCACAGATTCAAGTAGAGCTTTGAAAAGTGTTTTCACCTGGGATTTGCTTGCTTGCTGCCATGGGGAATCCTCAACCCACAACTGTGAGACTGTTGTGACTTTTGTTAAATTAACATTTGTTAAGTACAGCCAAAGGGTGTCACATGGTGAACCCTGGATCAACAAAGACCACAAGGGAAAGTTAAATAGAGAAGTATATTACTCACAGGTCCTAGAGGAAGTACATGGATGCCTGCAAGGACCACTTAGAAGTTCAAGGCAGGGTGCTGGCAGAGAGTGCACAGCATGACCTGGGACATCTGCCTTTATTAGCATCTGAGAGTGGAAGGGATGCTTTTGGCTGGCTTTTGTGGGCCAAGGCCACATAGTCAATTCCAACCCACAAGAGTGGAGTTTGGCAAGTTCCAGGAGGGTCCTATTTAAAGGTTGTATAAAGAAAAGGAGCTGAGGTGCAGGAGAGGATGGTCATCACCAGGGAATTAGAAAAGTCACATCAGGAGGTGACTTGTGACTTTGTAGGCTGTTATCTGAGGCAGCAATATAATGGAATAGTTTGGTTAAACTCTTGACGATGATTCTAGCCTGTTGGATGGTGATCAACATGTGGTCAAGCCATCTCCTTTCCTCTGGCTGAAACCTAATCAAACACCACATATGTGAGTGTTGCCGTCTTAGTCATTTAGTTTGAGCCAGGACTCTAGCTGATCTCAAGTACTGGTTGATCTGTATCATAACTTCCATGGTGACATACAGCTAGATGGCTTCATGAGTGTGTCATTGTACAGGTCTCTGATGGTAAAACCTTAAGAATCTTATACTTGGAGTTTAATATTTTGTCATTGCAGTCTTGAAATTCCTAATAATTGTATCTTTGAATTTGTGTTTTTTAAGTAAAGTCCCATGGGACTATGGAGCCTGCAAGAGGGCTTGGATTCTTGGTCCACATGGAGTCCTGCCATCTGCAGCCTCCTTGCCTTTCTGGGACAGACTGTTAGCAATTTTTCTTCTTTTCCTTAGTGCTTGTGACTCCCTCTGGGAGTCCTTCCCTGCCTGGCCTTCTATCCCTGCCCCTGCTCATTGACCACTACTTCCTCCAGTGGTCCAGATGCAAACACTGGATCTAGTGTGTACACGACTTCAATATTTCAGGAGTGGGGCATGGTGACTGCTGTTCCTGCTCCTGGGTGCAAAGCCATGTAATTTCTAGGTGGGCAAGTCTCTGGCTTACCCTTGATTCAGGTTGCAATCCTTTGGGAGTCATCTATCTTCCAGGGGTGGGGGCAGCAAGCCCATTCTATGGGGAGATAGCTGTCCTTATCTTTAGTAGGAACCCAATGCATTTCTATGGTAGTTGACAGGAGAAGAACTGGGGAAGCCCATGAGCCACGCCCATGTGCCACTTAATAGGATGTCTCCCAGCACCTAGAAGGTTCATACTTGCCAGTGAGTATCTACAGCTCAAAGAGGAAAGACAACAAATTTAAAAAAATGAAAATCATCATGATGGGTCATTGAGAGAGATCATCTAGGAAGAAAGAAACAAAAGGTTTTACGTTAGTACCTTTAACAATTTCCCCACCCCCACAGGTTTTTGAAGAAGAGGATTTGCATTTTCCCTTTGCACTAACCCCTGAAAATTACATAGTCAGCCTTTCCTACAGAATAAGTGGTTTGTGCTTTAAGCCTCTAAATTTAGATATAGTTAGTGGTTATGTAGCAAAAGTTGCAGATAAGTTTTGACAAACTTATAACCCCCTTGCAATTGATACCCCAATCATGATATAGAATGTTTCTACCATCACCAAAAAAGTCCTCATACCCATTTCCAGTCTGTCTCTTGTCATATATACATGTCATATATACATATATTTATGTGTTCAAGGTGATAATTGACTTTCAATTATCAACAATTTCAATGTCTTGTTTAATGGATCAATATATATTCTTTTGAGATTCACCCATGCTTTTGAGTAGATTTAACAATATCTCCATTCCTACGTGTTCTTTTGCACTGTAATTTTGCCACTACCTCAAGAGATGGAGTTTAGTCCTACAACTTCTTAAATCCTGGCTGGCCCTGTGACGGCTTTGACCAATAGAATAAAATTGAAGTCATAATGTGCCATTTCTAGGTGTGACTCTTAACTGGCTTGAAGTTTTTGCTTTTTGCCATCTAGAAAGCTGGATTATTTGCCTGAAAATGAACAGAATTATAAGATACAAAGAATTCTTTTATCTTAGCCCATTGATCATATATTTGTGAGAAAATTTCTCTATTTCTTTATTTCTAATCTGTATCTGGGCACTTAATTTTCTCCCAATACCTATTTGCCTATCCTTATGACACTAACACACTGTCTCAGTTACTGTCATGTTATTAAAATTATTCAAATCAACATAGGTAGGTTTTCTTTGTTCTTTATTTTCAGAATATTTATATATTAGAGTTCCTTTGTGTTTTCACTTTAATTTTAGGGTTATTTTGTTGATTTAGGAAAAGGAAAAGGCTTTGAAGATTTGTATTGGATTATGTTCAAATCTATAGGTCGCTTAGATGAGAGCTGACACTTTAAAAATATTAAGTCTTCTGATCAGTGATTATGACATTCACCATTTGTATAGATCATTTAGATCTTTTTAGTTTTTCTTAATGCCTTTTAAATTTTAGAGTATAGATCTCACATTTATATATATATATACACACACACACATATACATACATACACACATTTATATATATGTTAGAATTATATATATATATATATACATTCCATTAACTTGATAATTCTAACATAAATTCCTCAGAAATTTCTACATATAAAATCATGACATCTGAAAATGCATTATTTAGTGGTTTTTTTTTACCCTAAACTTTAAGCCTTTTATAACAGTAAGATTAGAACTCTGGGAATTTAAGATATTAAGTATATAAGCAGGTATCATGAAAATTATGCTTTATATTTAAAATGTATAGAATGAGAAAATAACTGAATAGAATAAGCCCAATAAAAAATGGTCATACTTAATTGAAAAATTATCAAATAAATATTCAAGTTAGAAAACGATGTAGTCATTAAAATTAAAAACTAAATGATGGGTGAAAAGAAAGATAGAGCTGAATAAATTACTGAGCAACTAGCACAGAGAACACATTGAAAGAGTTGAAAAAACATAAATGACTAAATGGAAAAATTGGATCTATCTCCAAGAGACAGGCCAGAAAAAGGAAAAGAGAAGCAATAGTTTTCCATATTTATTGAGAAAATTAAAGTATAAAGAGAAGTTCAAAAACTTGTACAGCCAACACCTTTATATGGACATACAGTTTCAACAATTATTTAACATATCCCATAAATTAATTTCCATATCTGTGTGTATCTCTCAATCTTTCTGTCAATCTTTCTATAGCTAAAATATTTTAACATAACGAATAACAATGAAACTTTATGATTCAAGATTCATCTTCTAAGGTTTATTCATCATAAGTTAGAAAATATAAGATCATTCCCTGATATTTAAGATCCATTGCATATTTAAACTCCCTATTCCTTCCCTACCAAATATATTTAAATATATTTATAGCTACTTCTTCATTAAATGATCATATCAAATATCATATCATATCAAGTTTCAAGAATTCTATTGGGATTTTGTGGCTCATAGGTCTCTTTTAATTTATAATAGATATATCATCTTCATCCTTCCCCTAAGTGACTTTTTTGACAGGAAGAGGTCAGTGGAGTTTTATAGTATACATTTCACAATCTGGAATTGCCCGTTTATATATTTATCTGTTTTTTAACTTTTTTTATTATGTATTATTTTCTGTATGCTGTTCATTTTCAAGGTTTAAGTAGTTGATTAAATAAGTATTTCTGGCAAGAAGTATTTATAGATAATAATATGTATTTTATAATGCATAATATGGTGGACATCTAAGGCTGTTTTTCTTACTGAAATGAGGAGGCTAAGTTTGAGCCTCTGGTGAGATGATAACTGCCCAACCTCATTAATAATAACAGATATATAAACTGAAACCATAATAGTGCATCAGGGCACCTGTGCAAGAATGACTGAAGTGAAAAATACTGGGAAAACCAAGTGTTGACAATGATTTGGAGAAAGAGGAACTCTGATATAGTACCATTACACCTATAAATCATTACAAACATTTAATAAAATTGTTCAGTGAAATTTAATAATATTAAATGCTTTTCTAGTTGCTATCCCTCAGCAATTCCACTTCTAAGTGACACATGTATACATGAGCACTAGGACAGTACTACTAAAAGTGTGATCTAAAGGTCACCATCTGCCTGCAAACTATATTCTTATTAATTCGAGTAACAAAGCACTAAAAGACATGCATAAGCATTTTCATATCAGTAATGTTCATAACTCTGGAAACAACCCAAATATCTATCAGCAGTGGAATCTGAAAAATTATATGTAGTTTATCTATATGAATGTATAGATGTAGAATATGTAGTATATCTATAGAATGTTATGTAGCAATGGATATTCTCTCTATGACCATATGACCATCTGAACTGTTGTATGTGAAGCAGTACAGCTACATTTCACAAATGGAGTGTTGAATAAAGAAGTCAGTCACAAAACAACATGTACTCTATGTTTTGTTACATATTGAAAACTGTTTGATCTACAAGAAGATGTGGTATATATATACAATGGAGTACTATATGGCAATGAGGAAGAATGAAGTATGGCCATTTGTAGCAAAGTGGATGGACCTCAAGGGTGTCATGCTAAGCGAAATAAGTTAGGCAGAGAAGGACAGATACCAATGTTTGCACTCATAGGTCTAACAGGAGAGACCTGGCAGGGGACCATGGGGAGAGGAAGGGGGAAAGAGAGCGGGGGAGAGTGAGGGACACAGATCAAGGGAAACTACTGAATACTGAAAATGAACCATGGACTGAAGGGGGAGGGGGAGGGTGGGAGGGGATAATTGTCATGGTGGGGGGCACTTGTGGGGAGAAGCACTGGGTGTTATATGGAAACCAATTTGACAATAAACTATTAAAAAAAATTTCCACAAGATCAATCCAAACGAAATAAGCAAAAGCGAGGATCCATTTATAAAATTCTTCTCTAATCTAAAAAAAAAAACTGTTTGATCTATGGAATTAAAGAAAGGTCAGTTTTAGGAAAGAGAGACAATGAGTGAGTGAAAAGACCTTTTTAAAATTTTTTTTTAAATTTATTTATCTTGAGAGAGACAAAGAGAGCAAATGGAGGAGGGGCAGAGAGAGGGGGAGAGAGAATCACAAACAGGCTCTGTGCTGCCCTAGGTGTGGCTCTAACCCACAAACCCATGAGATCATGGCATGAGCAGAAACCAGGAGTTCGATGCTTAAATGAGTGAGCCACCCAGGCACCCTGAGACCTTTTATTTTACTTGGAGTTTTTTTCTTTTATTTTATGTTCTCATTCTTTTTTCAGTATGAACCATAATTTTTATGTTACTGATCTATTGGTTTTAATACCTTAAATTCTCAATGCTCTAACACTTATATTGCACAGTGCTTACAGTGATGGTATATTTCTTGGCTTGCATGCCTAGATGCTTTACTTTCTAGACAATTCATTATGCTGAACACCTTTGAGGATAACACATTAAAAATCTTACATAAAGCTTTAAGCCAACATCTTTGAAAACATAGATGGAGTAAATATAAAATCTTAATAACTTAATGAAAATAGATGTAAGAAACTTAATTGGTAAAAATTTAGTCACCATTAATTCCAGCTCTAGATCACTTTCGCAGAATTCTTATCACTCAAGAATGCAAAAGTTCTAATTAAATTTTAATTAACTCTAGGAAAGGCAGGTGGAGAGAAAAGATTCACAGAGGATTTTAACTCTAACTGTAATGTTTTACTTCATTAAAAAATAAAAACAAATGACAACATATTAAGACAATATAGCTCAATTTGGATACACATGAGTATGTGCAAGTATATTTGAAATATGCCATAATAACAGTTATGTGCAATAAGTGATAGCATATATTAAGAGATAAATATATTTGGTATTTAAATTGGTTTTATAGATTGAACATACTTGTTCCTATAAAGTTATAATGGGCAACAGACATTTTCCAATTGACACCTCCTACTCTTGAATGGACTGGCATATTACCTAGGACTCTGAAGAATCCACTTTGATCCAGATAAAAGAAACCAAAAAAAAATTCTTAGTTTTCAGACTTCCAGTGATTATTTGTAAAATTATGTAGTCAGAGTCAGACACTCAACTGATTGAGCCACCCAGGCATCCTTCTTATGGTTGCTTTAAACTTAGACTTTGTGTTGGCATATGTTGCATTGCCTTAAAAATAAAACATTCTACTGGTAACATTACTTATTAAATTGGTTTCTTTTACATGTGGTTTTTTAATGTCACCTTTATTTTATTCTGTTTTCTAACATATATTTGTATCTCTTTCTGGAATTTTTACTATGTTCAGTTTATCTATCTTCTCCTGTGTCACTATGGACAGTTTAATTATTTATGCCATGTAGATTTTAATGCATGGTAAATTACTTTTTAATCTTCTTTTTAATTTTTTAAATTCCAAATGATATTTAAATCTTCTTGACTAAGTGTGTGAAAACCTCACTTGTGTTAGTTAGAATTAATGTATAAATTAGGACGCCTGGGTGGCTCAGTCGGTTAAGAGTCCGACTTCGGCTCAGGTCATGATCTCATGCTTTGTGGGTTCAAGACCTGCATCAGGCTCTGTGCTGACAGCTCAAAGCCTGGAGCCTGCTTCAGATTCTGTGTCTCCCTGTCTCTCTGTCCCTCCCCCATTCATGCTTTGTTTCACTCTGTATCAATAATAAATAAACATAAAAATTTTATTTAAAAAGAATTAATATGTAAATTAAATGAGGATAATTGGCTGCCTTATAATATACAGTTGTTCCATCTAAGAAGAAATGTATTCTTTTAGGTAACATAGTATATTCTGATGAGAGAATATTTAGCCCTGATCTTTCCTTGTTTTATCTTTTAAAAATATTGTAATATATTTTACATTCTATTGTTTTGTGATACATTTAATTAAAATTGTAGCTGATTATAATTAATCTATAAAGGAATTTAAAACTGCCATATTTATTTAGTAAAAGGTCATGAGTTGTTGACTCATTTGATTGTGTTTGGTTATCTGTATGTCTCCTTTCCAAGGATATGCTTCCTTTTTTCTTGGATATAACTAATTTTTATAAGATCTTTGCTAAACAGTATGCTATTCACAGACCTATAGCATTGGCATCATCTAAGAGCTTGTAGAGATACAGAAACTTAGGTCATATCCCACGTCTAGCGACTATGAATATGTATTTTAATAAGAACCGAAGGTGATGATATACTCATTAAAATTTGAGAAGGTTATATTCAATAGAGCCTTCAGCATAACAGTTTGGTTAGACTCTCTGCATGCTACCATCGGATTTATATGTCTTGTCAGTGTCTGCCACTAAACTGGGCTTTTTTCTTTCTTTTGCCACTTGTTCTCAGATGAATCCTCGTGCTGTCTTTCTGATATTCATGACTGGACACCTCAAGCATGTGCTCTTTCATTACAGACGAGGCATACAGATGGATTCCTTATTTGCTTTTAGTTTCTTTATGGTCTCATGCATTTATCCCGGAACACTTTCTTTCAAAGAAGAGAGAAGAGCAGACTGGCCTTTTGCCTTCTTTCATCTTGTTCCTTTCCACATTTAATGGAATAGAAATGACTCTAACTTTTTGGCACAGTGATGTCATTCTTCATAATATTCTG
Source organism: Suricata suricatta (assembly GCF_006229205.1). Lineage (NCBI taxonomy): Eukaryota > Metazoa > Chordata > Mammalia > Carnivora > Herpestidae > Suricata > Suricata suricatta. The sequence goes on along the minus strand of NC_043708.1, from coordinate 54,699,959 downwards.
CTCCAATACATATCGTGTTCTTTTTGTGTAACTTGTTGCTCAACTATATGGGATTCTGGGCATATAGGCAGCATACAGTTTATGTACCAGCCAGTAAATAAATAATTTATTGCTCCTTATTATCTGGCAGTTAACCAAATCATGGATTATAGGTCAACCAAGTAAATAGATACATTTCTATTTTACTCTATTTTATAATTAGGATCTTTGTCATTTGCGTTTGGTCGGGTCAGTACAACAATTATGAGTGATATGAAATAGGAGTTTCTGTAAAATGAAGCCCTAAAATTGTGAGGTGAATGGGGAAGTAAAGAATTTAAAGATGATAATTAAAGAGTCAAAGAAACGTTGCTCACAATCGATCATGGAGGTGTGCTAGTAAAGAATTTTATGGAAGGCTCTCGCTCCTTTGTGATAGGAGGCTTGAAGTTGTAATAGGTCAATCCCACAATCCCATAGGCACTCTGGAAAAAGTCTGGACATGTAAAGAGGGAAAGAATGGGAACACTGAAACCTGTGAGGACAGAGGAAGACCTATGAGGACAACTGACAATTACTGTTCTACTTTGCACCTTCCTGATGCAGTGTGTGGGATACTGTGAAAATCTGCTCTGTACTCACACATGCATATTCCTGGAAATGGATGAAAGTTGTTACCCATGGGTCAAACCTTGACAAATGGAAAGTGAAAGCTACAAAAAAAAAAAGGGCTCCTTATAAATGAAACTTCTATAAAAACGGACAAACTAAGTTTAGGTTTTCTAAGACAGGTCTTCTCAGTTGATTGTGTATCTCTATCTAAATGCTTTGAGTTTCCATAAAAATGACAATTTTAATTTCAAATATAACTACCTTACATATCCTGCAGCTTATCAAGTATAGAAGGGAAAGTCGAGTCACTATGTTGTCAATTTCATTGATGTTGTTATTGTTGTACTTTTTAACATGTCCTGGTCATGTCCATTCTGGACACTAGCTCTAATAATTTCTTATCTTTGTTTCTTTATCTGCCTATACTACTATACATGTCTTCTCAACACTGCTATGATGGCCAAATGGCCTTTCTCACTGATATTGTGCTTTTAATATGAGATCTTGCCAGTGTTGGGGAGGTATTCTCCAGAACATCCCATTTATTCTGATTCACAACCATGACACTATCACACAGGTTCCATCACAGACTTGCTCTTTATCATTCTTACGAATATTTTTCTTTTGTCTACTATCCTTTATCCCTACTCTTTCTGGAACATTTTTTTAAGCTGCTCTCAGCTATACCCTGTCTTTTCAGGAATGTATTTATTTCCATATACACTTTGTCTGATATTTGTCACACAAGCCCATGGTTGATCAATTTATATTAGAGCAATTTATACAAACAAGACCAATATTGGGATTGACATTATGTAAATGAAAAATTTACAGCCTACTTTATTCATAAAACTTTCTCATCTGAGAAATATGCTTTTTCATTCTGTGTCTTTCCAATATGTTAAAAGTATAGTGGCACCTCATTTCTCAGGAGATGGTGTTACCATGTACAAATAAAGGCTAGAGTTCAGTAGTGTCTGAGGTTATGAAAGCAGATGGCAAACAGCATTCAAAGATCAAGATACAGTTGACATAGCTGGAAAAGTCATTATCTGCCTTTGTGAGTCAATCTCAGATTGTAGTTTCGGGAATAATCTTGAGTCGTGTTCCATATCTAAAAAGTCAGTATCTTCACAGCATATTTCTCAAGTAATGAGTAATAAGATACTTATTTAACAAAATAAACACACTAAAGGTGCTTAAAGTAATTTTCTTTATAATTACCATATAGAATTAAGAAATTAGGTATTTTTTAAATATTTATTTCATTAGGTATTGAGCCACATTCAAAGTAAGGCATCATGTTATTTTGCATTTATTTCCCTATAGGAATATTTTACACACACATCAAAAAAGCCAACAGGAAGTATAGGAAAAACTAAAAATTCTTAGCAGAGGCTTTTTTATCCATAGCAGCTGTTTCAGGAAGTGTCTTGGCTAATATTACTCAATGCAGCAGTAAACCAACTACACGCAGCAATAACTGAAGCAAACATTTAAAGTCTATATGAAATGAACTTTTTGTTAATTATGAATGTATTTCTATTATATTTATGCTGGGGATGACATAAAGACTGAAGCTTTAAATGCCTTGTAACTGCTTTCATACTTAATGTTTACCTCTTTTTTTCACTTTTGCAATATCACTCCCTTCTTTTTCTTCCTACTCAATGGAAGATTTATATTTATACACACTTTGTTTATTTCTAATATCCACCTTGAATTATTTCTGAGTGTGGTGTTAATGTTAATTTTGCCCATTAAATATAATGTATAATAAATCTATCCAATTTTTAAGAAAGGTTACTATATCATTCATTGAATTTTCTTAGCTTCTTGGCAAGAAAAAAAGTGATTTTATGTAAGTTGATCTATTTCTGGAATCCCTGTTCTGTTATGATGATACTACTGTATTTACTTTATTGTTTTTTTTACTGTTTGCTTATTTTTTGAGAGAGAGAGAGAGCTCACAAGCAGAGCAGGGGCAGAGACAGAGGGAGGCAGAGGATTCAATGTGGGACCGGAACCCACAAACCTGATCATGCCCTGAGCCAAAGTTGGATGCTTAACTGGCTAAGCCACCCAGGCACTCCTGCTTCATTATTCAGACTGAAATAAACCTTGAAATTAGGTATAGAAGTCTTACAGCTTTGTTCTGATTATTAAAAATTGTTCCAGATATGCTATGTCATTTTGTTTTTCCATAAAATGATGTAGTCAGGAGTAATGTCTATATCAAACTGCCGAGATTATTATGACAGTATTTTGCTTAGGTCGTTGGACATATTTATAATACTGCTTAAAAGTCACCTCCTGTTAATTCTAACTTCTATATTTTTTTCAGCTTCTACTTACATATTTTTCTCTTGCTATTGATCTATTTTCCCCCTCATTTTTCATGTTTCTATTATTTTTAATTGCATACTGGATATTGTGGATAATGAATGTAGAAGTCCTAATAATTCTGTTATCTTTCATTGAAAATTTTTGATTCTCATTTTAGTAAATTTTCAACTTTAGCTACACTTAAATTATGAACTCCATCTCTATTCAAAAATTTCTGCTGAGCATTTTAATGTCTCCATTGAATGTTTCTGCTGGAACCCTTGAAGAATCCTCTGCACATCTGTCATTCAGGTGTCTTTCACAAATTTATGCATAGTTTACACAAACACTAATAAAATCTTCATGCTTCTTCCTATCTTGGGGCTCTCCCTCTAAGTTTTTATAAGCTATGATAGCCCCAGACTTAATCATCTGATCCATAAATGCTCAATGTCACTCATCATCAGGGAAATACAAATTAAAACCACAGTGAGATAGCACTTCGCACCATTCAGAACAGCTAACATTAACAACTCAGGCAACCACAGATGTCGGTGAGGATGCAGAGAAAGAGGATCTCTTTTGCACTGCTGGTGGGAATGCAAACTGGTGCAACCACTCTACAAAACAGTCTGGAGGTCCCTCAAAAAATTAAAAATAGAACTACACTGTCACCAGCAATTGCACTACTAGGTATTTATTCAAGGGATACAGGAGTGCTGTTTGAAAGGGGCACATGCACCCCAATGTTTATAGCAGCACTATCAACAATAGCCAAAGAATGAAAAGAGCCCAAATGTCCATTGATGGATGAATGGATAAACAAGATATGTTATACACACACACACACACACACACACACACACACACACACACACACACGAGTATTACTTGGCAATCAAAAAGAATGAAATCTTGCCATTTGCAACTAGGTAGATGGAACTACAGGGTATTATGCTAAGTGAAATTAGCCAGTCATAGAAAGACAAATAATCATATGACTTTGCTCTTATGAGCAATTTAAGATACAAAACAGATGAACATAAGAGAAGCAAAAATAATATGAAAAACATGGAGGGGGACAAATGTATGAGTCTCTTAACTCCAGGTAATAAACTGAGGGTTGCTGGAAGGCCTGTGGGTAGGGGGCTGGGCTAAATGGGTGAGGGGCACTAAGGAAGACACTCGCTGGGATGAGCAGTGGGTGTTATATGTAGGGGATGAATCACTGGAATCTACTCCTGAAATCATGATTATACTACATGCTAACTAACTTGGATGTAAATTTAAAATATAAGTAAATAGATAGATACATACATACAAATTAAAAAATTAAAATAAAGGCTTTGGGTTTTAGCCTCCAGTTTGATTTCAGATCTGTTCCACATGTTTTTCAATATGTGATTGAATCTTCAAATGGACAATTACCAGACCACTTGTAAGAAGAGATCTCCAACCCACAATCTGCAGCAACCAACCCAGAAACAAGTCCATTACCTCTGATAACAAGCCCGGGTGGCTAGCCTGCTAAAAAGTCAGCCTTTTAAAATGAACACTATAAAGCTTTCCACTCCCGTGTGTAAAAATTTCTCTGTATTCATTTACTAACATTAAGCGACTAACTCCATGTCTAGTTTGTTCTACATGTACTTAATTTTTTGTAGTTATATTCATCTTTTTTATCTGAGAGAGAGAGAGAGAGAGTGCAACTGGGGGAGAGGGAGAGAAAGAATCTTAAGCAGGCTCTATGCTCAGCATGGAGCCCTACACGGGACTTGATCCCACAACACTGGGATCATGACTTGAGCCAAATCAAGAGTCAGAGGCTCAACTGAATGAGCCACTCAGGTGCCCCTCAAGTTATATTCATCTTACTGCTCATTGAGAGTGCAGCAGTTTGTAGTTTGTGCGAGCAGATTTTTTTGCAGACACTAACACAGTTTGTTATCAAACTTTGTGATCTTTGAAATTTTTGATTCACATTTTTATTATTGGAATGAGGATATATTTAATATATATAGCATATTATACATATATATTAGTATTGCTCATTGAAAATAGATATTATTTCTCTGACTTGGAAGAGTTTAAAGCTTAGAACATATAGCCATGGAACTGTTTGTGTTTTGAAATGAAATTTAGAAACATTTTAGATTATCAATTCAATATTTTTCCTTCATACATTTGGAAATATCTTATTTAGAGAGAAGAGTTAAATAATCACAGCTGCTTTGATAAAAAAACCTATATTCTTGAATTCCAATGATTTTTCTGGATGGTTCTTGCTGAACCTATACTTTGTTTCATTCCATTAATTTTATACAAATTATCATCGTGAAATATAGGATTTTTAGATTCATTTAAAAATAATTTAACTTACTATAAGACATAATCTAAACATCTTTCTAATAGAAGACATTTCTAATAGAAGTATGTAAATTACCTGTCTCTTACATCACAACAGATTGAGGCCAAAATGGTTGAAATATATCATTTCACACCTAGTAACAGGGAATTTCTGAAACAGCAGGAATACCATGCCCACTACGGATGCTAAAATCACCATTTATTTCTGTGTGCATTTTTTTTTATTTGCAATAGTGTTATAGTATGCTATCTTTTCTGGTACTGGTTTTCTCTGATGAAATTTTTTACATAAGTGAGAGACGGGAGATCAAGCAGGAAGATGGAAATAGTTTTTTACAGGTTTCGGATAAAATTTCTTTTCACTTAAATTTCTCAACAACATACATTAATTACAATAATGATATCAATCCTTAAAGTAGTTTGGGAAAGACAATTACCTAAGTTGCTATTATGCTTTCCAAGAACTTGAAAATCTTGGAGGAAAATCATCTAAGAAACAGGAAATACAATTGAACAACAGTGACCACAGCATCAGTAGAAACTACCCAGTGTTTCTGCAATAAATATAAAGTGAAAAAAGAGATTTTTTTTATCACATAAGAATGAGAACATTTATAAGCGGTTTAATGAAATGTAAATTTAAATGGAAGAGAAAAGGAGAAATTAAGTCATCCTACATTGCATTTACTGACTCTTTTGCAAGTTTTGAGAAATATCTTTAGACACATATTTCAGATGTGAAGTTAAATGAGATTTTAATTTTTTCAATAATATTGTATATTGAGAAGGCACCAGGTGTCAGGCAATGTACACAAGGGATATCATTAGTAATAAACAGATAAAGCAAAACCCATGCTTTTATAGAGTTTACATTTTGAAGGAAGACAAAGAAAATAAATAACATAAATAGTTGTCATTAAGTGCAAACTGCTAAGGTGAAACATAAGGAGTGTGGCCTAAAGACAGGAAAAACATACATGGGTCACAGATGAGAACAGATTAGAAACGAGCCAGATTATAAAAGTCTCTAGGTCACAGCAGGTGTGCTGACCTTCACTTGAGAAAGGAGAGCCTTCGAGAAAATTGACAAAGACATAACATAAAAAGATTTATATTTTATGTTCTACTATTTAGATATACCAATAGTGATAAGTAATTATATTTAAGTGGGACTTAAAAGGGAAATGCATGGGTCATATCAAAATGACAAAATTCTTTTCAGAGCTGTGTGTGATACATAGGTGTTGTAGACATACTGGCTCACAGATAGAAGGATTGGGCTAGGGGCCTCTGGGTGCCTCAGTTGGTTAAGTGTCCAACATTTGATTTCAGCTTAGGTCATGATCTTGGGGTGTGTGAGTTTGAGCCACACGTAGGACTCTGCTGACGGATCCTGCTTAGGGTTCTCTCTCCCTCTTTCTCCCCCCCCTCTCTGCCACTCCTGTGCACACTATCTCTCTCAAAATAATTTTTTTTTAAAGAATTGTATTAGATGATATCCAGGGATTTGACTATACTTCTGTTTTGAACTACTTTAGGTTTGGAATAATTAACACACAATCTAAGTTCTAACATGTTTATGGGGAAATGTTCTTATCAGAATCATGGCATTGCAACTAGATCAGGCATTAATCTGTTTTGGATGACTTCTTTTTAGTGGAATTTCAATTTTTAAAAATCTCATTTTTCAGATGAAGAAATAACTTTTATTTTCAGAAGAAGCAACAACTTTCTTTATACAAGTGTGAAAGAAATAATGACCAGCCAATTAAATGTTAGGATAAGTTTTGTCTTTTACAAATATATTGAAAACAATTTTGAATACTTATAAAAGTAGTTTTTAGGAAAAAAGCAACAACAGGATTTACAATAAAAATTTTAGTCACAAAATTTTAGAAAAATGTCTTTTAAATACATTAATGTTAAAAACAAAATACTGTAGGGACGCCTGGGTGGCCAGGTGGTTGAGCATCAGACTTCCACTCAGGTCATGATCTCACGGTTCCTGGGTTCGAGCCCTGCGTCAGGTTCTGTACTGACAGCTCAGAAGACTTTTTCAGATTCTGTGTCTCACTCTTTCTCTGTCCCTCCTCTCCTCAATCTCTGTTTCTCTCTCTGTCTAAAATATAAATCAACTAAAAAAAATAATTTAAAAAAATTTTTTAAATACTGTAAAATACTTATATTGGGGAAAAGCAATTGGGTAAATACAGCAAAATATATGTATAAAATAACACACTTTATTTATTTTGACAAGAGTAATTGAGTTTTAACTATTTTATGAGTTTTATGAGTGTTCCATATAAGGTAAGTAGTCGGTACTGTCATTTTCTAAAACCATGAAATATTTATTCTTATCAATTTATGTCAGCATCCAATTACTGAGATTATTCTTTGAAAAAAAATCCTGAATACCAGATGTATTTGTTAAATATACTGTGTTTGGAGCTTAATTAACCTGGCAGGGATTCAGTGTATAATTATCATGTGTCTGAACAAGAAGCACAATGCTATTTATTAAGACATTTCTCTCTAGTTACCTCAGATTAGAGGAAAAAGATAAATAATTGTATGCTGATATTGTGCACAATCATTTCACAAAAATCACTTTACTAAATTTAGGAATCATATTTCAAAAATGTCTATATAATCTTATTCTTAAACTCTATTGTACAGCATAATAATTGATCATGAACTCTGTCATGATATTGAACAAAAGATTTGACCAGACTGATAAGTTTAATTCAGTATAGTTTTGAATATAATATACTGAATACTTCAGTACAATATGCAAAATAAGAGAAATGGAAGAGGAATATAGAGGTTAAGGAAAAGAAAAAACAATCTTATGTAGTAAATAGAGTCCAATAATTCCTTAATATCAAAAGTTAAAGAGGCAAGTGGAGAAAATATATTCAAAATAAATTTAAATGTACTAATGAATGACAGACCTACAAATAAAAGTCAAGCCAATAATATATTTTTAGGTTTGACAGGAGATAGAATATACTTTATTCTTGTCTTCAGAGACAATAGAATACTTAATTAAATTAATTTGATAATGTTTTCTTTGTGTCCCCAGTGAGCCATGTTCTCTATAGCTAGTAAAAAGTCTAAAACATTAAATGGGATTTAGTGAATTGGCTACCCTCTAAATTATGAGTTTCTTGAGAGTTGAAATTATGTTTTATTTATTTGTTCTAGTGCTTTCTTTAGTGCAGTAATGGCTCATTAAGGAAAGCCTAAAGGACTGGTTTGAATCATTGTCTTCCTTCTTAAGAAGTCACTCCTTTTCTCTTCTGTTTTTGTTGTTGTATTTTTTAAATCCCCAATGATTCCAATAAAAATGTTACAAAATGGATCATTTTATCATAATTCAGTTATTATTTCTATGTCCACGTCTTAATTTACCTTTCAGCAGCATTGGCAGTAACTTAATATTCCCTTTTAGGATAACTGTTTCTAAGGATTCTTTGGTTTGTACCTTGGCTTTGTTTGTTGTTTTGTTTTTCTCCAATCTCCATTTCTCTTTTATATATTGTTTCCTTTGTGAGTTCTGTTCTTTGCTTTCATTCCCATATTTTGGAGTGTCCCAAATCTTTGTCCTCTTCTCTGTTAGTCTGAGTTATCTCCATAAGGAAGCTCATTATCTTTGCAATTAGGAAAAAAAATCTAAATGGATTCCTGTTTGATTTTGCTCTGAATCCTTTCTTTTTCCTTTACTTCATTTGTTACACTCATTCTCACCACCTGATGGAACCATGCTGGCCAAATAACAGGCCATTAAATATGCCATGAGAAAGACTGCTAGGTCTCACTAGTATCTATAGTATGTTCCTGTGTTTTGTTCTTCATATGTCTTCAGCACTTACATCAGTCCTCTAGATTTAGTTAATGCCATGAAATTAGCTCTGGCCAATGAGATATGGGTGGAAGTAATTCATATATCATCTTTAGACATGATAGTTACAAGCTCTGGTATTCTGTATTTTCTTCCATGTCTTCTGGTCTGAGGCAGAATATAGGGACAATGTTTAATTCCACCATGGAGGGCTAAATTGTGCATCCTTTCTACCTAGCCATTGTGTGTTGGGGGGATCATTTGTTGAATTATGGGGATTCTCATTTTCTGTTTTATTTTGTAATGTTTTATGTAGATGAACACAGTTTATACAGATGAAGACAGTTTACACTTTTGCATTTCTCTGGGAAGAGATGACCATTTTGTTTGTCAGGTGTTTTCATTCAAGAGCATCCCTTTCTTTAGTGTAACAAAGGATGGTTTCATTATTGGATTACCATTTGTTTTGGAGAAAATTTGGGGAAGCTCTGTGATTCTTCACGTGCTTCGTTTTCTTTTTTCTTGTACTGTACTAAGTTACCCTTTCTCCATGTTGCTGTTTTCTTCTTCGCTGCTCATTTTCCTTAGAGCACCTCACGTTGGATTCCATTTCTCTTCTGCCCTTAGCACCATCATTCCAAGGCGGTCTTTTCATGCCTCCCCTGTACCTTTTAGTCTTTTCTCTGGAGTTAGTGCTCTGACCTACTAACGAACTTTTTCAGTATTTTAATATGTAGGGTGGGTTTTCTTATTCTAGAGATAGATTTGATCAATCTTTGTCCTGCTATCATTCTTTTTTTCCTTTTTATTTATTTTTTGTAGTTTTTCCTCAGTTTTTTCTTCTTTCTGTGAAAACATGTAATGGAAACGTGGTATACAGCTTGCACGGATTGGGTGACATTTTGCATAAGAGTTTTTACAGGACATGGCTTCCCAGTTAAACCTTTGAATGTCTTCTATGAACTACATATACCAATATGTTTTGCTTACATTAATTTTT
>NC_043708.1:54686886-54689735 GCF_006229205.1 Suricata suricatta | reverse complement strand
GATTATTGCTTTTTTTTCTTAGTGTTTGATTAAGCACAAAATTACAGTAACATCTTGATCTCAAAGTACTTTAAGACTTAAATATTCAGCCTAAAACACTGCATAACAGCAGTCCATTTAAGGATGAAACCTGGGTACTTATAAAAAGCATTTTAATACAAATGATTTTAAATCATATCACTTACTTTCAGGCATTAAGGAAATATGTAGAGACATTCCAAAGATTAACCTGATAATTACTATATAAATAAATGTATGGTGGAAATAGAAGAGGCCTTGGGATCAAACAGACCTGCCTTTGGTATTTCCTAAATATAAAGAACTAGGCCAATTTAATAATTATCCTAATGTTTATTTCCTCATCTGAAAATTAATAATAATATAAATTATAAATAACTACATAATAAAGGTTGGAGCAGAGATACTTGGGATGGCTTGGATTATTCTTCAATAAATATTGAACTCCTTTTTCTTTGGGCAGAGTACACTTCCAAAGTGGGTGTTGGGCTTGGCTAGGTGAAATATTTGGCCAATGAAATATGAGTAGATACATTTCAGGCAGGCCTTAATGTGCATGCACAGTTTGGTTCAGCTCCTACGATCATTCCATTTGTTAGGAGAATTTTATAACTCAGTTATCTACTAGTAGAAGAGTTATCTACTGATGAGTGATGAAGTAAGTTAAGGACTCTGGGTAAAATGGTGTGCCAATCTAGATTCATCAATTGTAACAAATGTGCCAATCTGGTAGGGGAATGTTGATACTATGAAATCCTATGCCTGTATAGGACAGTGGATATATGGAAAATCCCTGTACTTTACCTTCAGTTTTTCTCTCATCCTAAAACTGTTCTAAAAATAAACTTTATTTAAAAAATGAATTTGAGGGGCAACTGGGTGGCTCAGTTAGTTAAGTGTCCAACTCTTGGTTTCAGCTCAGGTTATAAACTTGCATTTTGGAAGTTTGAGCCCTAAATCAGCTGACAGGGTGGATCCTGCTTGGGATTTTAAATGTACTACATTTTCAATGTCGTATTTCTGGAGGTGCCTGGGTGGCTCAGTTAGTTAGGCATCTGGCTTCGGTTCAGATAATGAACTTGAGGTTCACGAGTTAGAGCCGTGCATCCAGCTCTGAGCTGACAACTCAGAGCCTGGAAATTGGTTCCAATTCTGTGTCTTCCTCTGTCTCTGTCCCTCCCCTGCTTGCACTCTTTCCCTCTCACTAAAAAAAATAAATAAACATTTAGAAATAAAAAAGTAAATGTGGTGTTTCTGAAATCTAACTTCCTTTCCTGGTATTATAACATTTCCACTTTGCCTCAGAACAAACTACAGCAGAATGTCACTTTTTTCTAGCTTTGCAGTGGTTGAAGGAAAAGATGATATTTTTTTCTTTTCCTCTTTCCAATGTAACTTACCACTTCTTCATCTGAGAGTCCCCGCCATTTATACACTCTTTCTGAATTTCAAATTTCTTAGGAAAGACACCATCCCACTTGTGCATGGACTGAAACTTATTCTGTTTCCAGCCCTTTCTTTTCCCCATTTCCTTCCTTACCAAAGAATAATTTGTGCTAAGAGTAATATTTACCCTTCTTTGTTCCAGATCTGTTTTACTACATATTTGCTGCCTTTGATTGTATCCTATTTTTTCTTTTGCTAATATGCATTTAAGTTACTACATATTTTTATTGGAGACTTTAATATTAAATAATAAGTTCAAACATTAAGTGATGACTCACAATCAAGTATTTCTACCATTCTATCAAGCTAGGTCCCAATTTTTATAAAATTGTCAAATTTTGCAGCATAAGCTGTTTCTTAATCTTTCAGTATATTCTACAGAATGTTCCATGGATCTATTCATTGTCAGGGCCCTCTGATCTGCTTTCTTTTGTACTCTACTTTTGAGGAAATGCCTGGCTTAGGCGTCATCTGGAGTGTCTGTCGTGCATGGCTGTCTGTGAGCTGTCCTGTCATTAAGGGGGTGTGTAGACTTTGTATTCGGAAAGGAAAAGTCACTTCTAGATAGTCTCAGCTGAAAAAAATAGTTCCAAACTGGGCAGAGATAATTAACTTCATAAAATAACTTTCCACAAACATCTTCCTGGATATAACAGCCCCAGCTTTATTAGTTATCTAGGTTCAGCTTTCTATCCCATAAGCTACCACAGATCAAGATTAGGTGTGCGTTTGACAATTTGTCTTCAGGAGGTGTAGCCTAAGATAATTAGAGCACTTGACAAAATCAGAGCACTTGACTTGTGTAAAGTTTATATCCTACAACTTTAAAATTATGCATATGCTTTGTTATTAATACATTGGGCTTTTTTACAGCCTTTCTGAGGTGTGGTTGATACACAATTGCACCGTTTAATGTATACAATTTAATGACTTAGGACATGTTCAAACAGCTGTGATATCACCACCACAATCAAGAAAAGACACATCCTATACCTCATAAAGTTTCCTGTGTCCCTGTGCTGTTTGTTTTGTTCTTTTCATGGTAAAAATACTTAATGTGTGAGCTACCCTCTTAAGTTTTGAAGTGTACGATACCATGTCATTAACCATAAGCATTAGGTTGTGCAGCAGTATCTATAACTCATTCATCTAGCAAATGTTTGACTTTTTAAAAAGTTTACCTATTTATTTTGAGACAGAGCATGCAAGGGGAGAAAGAGAGAGAATCCCAAGTGGGCTCTTGTGCGTTTGACTGGATCTCAAGAACTGTGAGATCATGACCTGAGCAGAAATCAAGAGCTGGACGCTTGACTGACTGAGCCCCCCAGGTGCTTCAGATGTTTGTCTTTCTTAAAATAATATGGCAATTTGAAAAAATTGTTAGC
>NC_043708.1:54684267-54686786 GCF_006229205.1 Suricata suricatta | reverse complement strand
TTTTCAGGAAATTATATAATGGGGCTTAGTTGCAGACATGGGAGCTATTTTTTATACAGTTCCCAATAATGCCTTCAACTTACCAAATTAACATTAACAAACATTGGTTGCCATTTTAATTTTTAGCTTAGTTTTACTTTTTTAAACTTATTAACTTATTACACATTAATATTATGAGCTGAAAAATGAAGAGTTAGCTTATTTGCGCTATTTCGTTGTTTTCTCTTGCCTAATTTTTATAGCTACTTCAAGCCATATGACAAGCTATGGCAGTTATCTGGAGACTTTCTTTAAGAATCTTTTTTCTTAAGTTTATTTATTTATTTTGAGAGAGAAAGAGAGCACTGCAAGTGGGGGAGGGCAGAGAGAGAGATGGAGAGGGAGAACCCCAAGCAGGGTCCGCACTGCCAGCACAGCACCCCATGCATGACTCAAAGTTGCAAACTGTGAGATCATGACCTGAGCAAAATCAAGAGTCAGTTGCTTAACTGACCTTGTCACCCAGGCTCCCTGGAAACACTCTTGATTATCATCACTTGGGCCAGACGCTACTAACATCGAATGTTTTGAGGCTAGAGATGCTACTAAACATCCAAGAATATACAGAAGAGCCCCCAACAACAAAGACCTATCCAGTTCAAAATATTAGTATCACTGATACTGCAAAACCCTAATGTAACAGAAACACTTAAAATTGCATGTCTTGCACCAATTTTGTCTCTCATGTGCTCACTATACTAGAATAACACACGTACAAGCCCAATATCTTTCTGCTCTGTGCTCTCTTTTCATCTACCTACTTTTTTTTTATGTTTTTATTTATTTTTGAGAGAGATAGAGAGAGAGAGAGAGACAGCATGAGCAGGGGAGGGGCAGAGAGAGAGGGAGACAGGCTCCGGACTCTGAGCTGTCAGCACTGAACCCAAGCAGGGGCTCAAACCCATGAATCGTGAGATCATGACCTAAGCTGAAGCCAAAAGCTTAACTGACTGAGCCACCGAGGCACCCCATATACCTGCTTCTTAAGTACTACCTGTCAGAGTTGATAATATTTAAGTTACATTCTGTGATAATATTCAATTCTTCAATAAATATTCTGTAAGTTGATTCAAAAAGTTGGAAAATATATAAATACTTGAACTATATTTTTGTAAGCAACTTAATTTTTTACTAAAGTTCCATACAGTAGGGTAGGTTTACTTTTCCTTCTTTTTGGCAAAAATGTCATAACTTTTGTTTCAACTATACAATTATTGTTAGTCTACAGGTCAAATTAAATTGTATTTTTATATGGAGACATCAATTATTCAAAAATAATAAAATATTGAAACAGTGATGTGCTAAAAATATTGACTATGGCTTTTCTTTGTGTTCTTATTTGACTTTCTGGTCTTTTATTTCTTTTGAAGAAAAGAAGCAAAAATCTTATTTACTGTACTGCAGTCAAATGGTTATTTATGGTACTGAATGCATTTCAATTTTTTTTGTTTTGTTTTTGAAGACATTGCCATTAAAACCCAGGAACTCCATTCTTTAATTTTTACCAACTTACTTTAAGTGTGCTAAACAATTTAAATTTGGAGTACATTTTATTTGGAACTCATTCTATAGATATACAAGTATTTTCATTCTATAGATATACAAGTATTTCATTCTATATTATTCATTTTTTTATTTTTATTTTTGTTTTGTTAACTTTTTGTCATTCCAGGTACAATGAGTGGTAAATTTTCAAAACTTTTATCCCTGAAAATGCCTTTTTTATATTTCTTGGTTGAGTCTCACACTTACCTAATCATTTGATGATAATACAATAATATTGATTCCAAACTTTGAAAGATTTTGCTCTAATGCTTTCTTGTATCTGATATTTCTGATCAGTTATCAAGCCAACCTTAATCTCATTCTTTTCTGAAAGATGTATTTCCATTGTTGGAGGTTTTTAGCATTTTCTAATTCTTTTCAGTCCTTCAGAATTACACAGCGAAATGTCAATCTAGACTTTCTCCCTTTCTGCTCACCACTTGACGTGCTGCACTCTCACAATCTGAAGGATAGAGTCTCTCCACAGAGGATACAAAATGCCATGTGCAGTTCACCTTCTTGAACTAGAGTTCCTTAATCAATGGCTTGAATAAAAAATTTAAGTAATGTATTTTGTACATACACAATAGGACAATTTCAATGAAACTGAACTTTCTCAGTTGTGAAATGTAAATAATAATAAAATAATAGAAAATAGTAACTGGCTTTTTTGTCACATGGCATAATTTGACTTATTTTTTGTCTTAGACAATCTATATGTCATTCATAATTTTAACTTCTGAGATCCTTAGTTTCTGTTCAATTAAATTAGAAGAATAAAGACTTAAGGTTCACTATATTCATGGGAAAGTTCAGTGCACTGTAAAAAATCAAATGAACTCCAATTCAGTACTTAATTAGAACATCAATATCTTAATAGATTTTTTTTATTTTTTCCATGTACTCAGCCCTGACTAGGAATCAAAATCTTTTGT
>NC_043708.1:54681676-54684167 GCF_006229205.1 Suricata suricatta | reverse complement strand
TTTTCAGGAAATTATATAATGGGGCTTAGTTGCAGACATGGGAGCTATTTTTTATACAGTTCCCAATAATGCCTTCAACTTACCAAATTAACATTAATAAACATTGGTTGCCATTTTAATTTTTAGCTTAGTTTTACTTTTTTAAACTTATTAACTTATTACACATTAATATTATGAGCTGAAAAATGAAGAGTTAGCTTATTTGCGCTATTTCGTTGTTTTCTCTTGCCTAATTTTTATAGCTACTTCAAGCCATATGACAAGCTATGGCAGTTATCTGGAGACTTTCTTTAAGAATCTTTTTTCTTAAGTTTATTTATTTATTTTGAGAGAGAAAGAGAGCACTGCAAGTGGGGGAGGGCAGAGAGAGAGAGGGAGAGGGAGAACCCCAAGCAGGGTCCACACTGCCAGCACAGCACCCCATGCATGACTCAAAGTCGCAAACTGTGAGATCATGACCTGAGCAAAATCAAGAGTCAGTTGCTTAACTGACCTTGTCACCCAGGCTCCCTGGAAACACTCTTGATTATCATCACTTGGGCAGGACGCTACTAACATCGAATGTTTTGAGGCTAGAGATGCTACTAAACATCCAAAAATATACAGAAGAGCCCCCAACAACAAAGAACTATCCAGTTCAAAATATCAGTATCACTGATACTGCACAACCCTAATGTAACAGAAACACTTAAAATTGCACGTCTTGCACCAATTTTGTCTCTCATGTGCTCACTATACTAGAATAACACACGTACAAGCCCAATATCTTTCTGCTCTGTGCTCTCTTTTCATCTACCTACTTTTTTTTTAAATGTTTTTATTTATTTTTGAGAGAGAGATAGAGAGAGACAGACAGCATGAGCAGGGGAGGGGCAGAGAGAGAGGGAGACAGAATGCGAAGACAGGCTCCGGACTCTGAGCTGTCAGCACTGAACCCAAGCGGGGGCTCAAACCCATGAATCGTGAGATCATGACCTAAGCTGAAGCCAAACGCTTAACTGACTGAGCCACCGAGGCACCCCATCTACCTGCTTCTTAAGTACTACCTGTCAGAGTTGATAATATTTAAGTTACATTCTATGATAATATTCAATTCTTCAATAAATATTCTGTAAGTTGATTCAAAAAGTTGGAAAATATATAAATACTTGAACTATATTTTTGTAGGCAACTTAATTTTTTACTAAAGTTCCATACAGTAGGGTAGGTTTACTTTTCCTTCTTTTTGGCAAAAATGTCATAACTTTTGTTTCAACTATACATTTATTGTTAGCCTACAGGTCAAATTAAATTTTATTTTTATATGGAGACATCAATTATTCAAAAATAATTAAATATTGAAACAGTGATGTGCTAAAAATATTGACTATGGCTTTTCTTTGTGTTCTCATTTGACTTTCTGGCCTTTTATTTCTTTTGAAGAAAAGAAGCAAAAGTCTTATTTGCTGTACTGCAGTCAAATGGTTATTTATGGTACTGAATGCATTTCAATTTTTTTTTGTTTTGTTTTTGAAGACATTGCCATTAAAACCCAGGAACTCCATTCTTTAATTTTTACCAACTTACTTTAAGTGTGCTAAACAATTTAAATTTGGGGTACATTTTATTTGGAACTCATTCTATAGATATACAAGTATTTTCATTCTATAGATATACAAGTATTTCATTCTATATTATTCATTTTTTTTATTTTTATTTTTGTTTTGTTAACTTTTTGTCATTCAAGGTACAATGAGTGGTAAATTTTCAAAACTTTTATCCCTGAAAATACCTTTTTTATATTTCTTGGTTGAGTCTCACACTTACCTAATCGTTTGATGATAATACAATAGTATTGATTCCAAACTTTGAAAGATTTTGCTCTAATGCTTTCTTGTATCTGATATTTCTGATCAGTTATCAAGCCAACCTTAATCTCATTCTTTTCTGAAAGATGTATTTCCATTGTTGGAGGTTTTTAGCATTTTCTCTTTCTTTTCAGTCCTTCAGAATTACACAGCAAAATGTCAATCTAGACTTTCTCCCTTCTTTCTGCTCACCACTTGACGTGCTGCACTCTCACAATCTGAAGGATAGTCTCTCCACAGAGGATACAAAATGCCATGTGCAGTTCACCTTCTTGAACTAGAGTTTCTTAATCAATGGCTTGAATAAAAAATTTAAGTAATGTATTTTGTACATACACAATAGGACAATTTCAATGAAACTGAACTTTCTCAGTTGTGAAATGTAAATAATAATAAAATAATAGAAAATAGTAACTGGCTTTTTTTTGTCACATGGCATAATTTGACTTATTTTTTGTCTTAGACAATCTATATGTCATTCATAATTTTAGCTTCTGAGATCCTTAGTTTCTGTTCAATTAAATTAGAAGAATAAAGACTTAAGGTTCACTATATTCATGGGAAAGTTCAGTGCACTGTAAAAAATCAAATGAACTCCAATTCAGTACTTAATTAGAACATCAATATCTTAATAGATTTTTTTT
>NC_043708.1:54658964-54681576 GCF_006229205.1 Suricata suricatta | reverse complement strand
CATCATTATGATTGGGCTAAACATTTGTTTTGAACCATGATGGTCTGATATGCACAAGACTTCAAGGACTCAAAAGACGAAAATTTATTTTTTAAAAATGACTATGTCAATACTGAGAGAAAACTAATTTCCAGTTTAATACTTAAAAGTTTATTAGATGTTTCCAAAAGAGTACGAAACATGCAGTTAACTCATTTTGATTAACCAGTTCACACATTTCCCAATAATGCAATGTGTCATAACAGATAAATCATACACTATTTTTACAATGTTTCATTGGCTTATGGTGATCTTTCAAGAAATACCAAAGGTAACATTTGATTGCCCTTGCTGCTTTGGCCAATTACTCCCAAGTCTGAATATCATTGTGGAGACAATTTTAAAAGCTTACTATCTTAGGTGCAGAGGGTTGATTTCAATACAGGATACAGCTTACGGTTCACCTCAGCTACAAAGACATAAGCAAAATTTATCCAAGATGTAACACATCTAAATCTTAAAGCCACACATTTCAAACTAAAAGAAAAGTTACATGGAGGAAAAACATCAACTCTCAAAAAGATAATTTAACAGCATCTTATTACATCAATATTCCAAATTGGAATTTATAACTAAATTGTTCTGTGTCATTATCAGTATACATATCAGGAAGTAGACAATGATTTTTTATCCATTGAAGTATTAAAATTCATGAACAAGAAGAGTTCTTGAAAGGTTTTTTGCATTGTTTTTATTGATATGAAACTAACATAATTATAGCCATTAAAATGTTGTTTATTTATTTATTTTGAATGATTGGAGGATGGGCAGAGAGAGAGGGAGAGAGAATCTCACCAGGCTCCATGCTGTCAGTCCAGAACCCAATGTGGGGCTCAAACCCACAAGCCCCATGAGATTATGAGTAGAAATCAAGACTTGGATGATTTACGGACTGAGCCACCCAGGTGCCCTTAATTGTAATCATTTTAAAGTAAACTGTTCAGTAGCTTTTAGTGTGTTCAAAATGAGGCGAAACCACCACCTCTATGTATTTCCAAAACATTGTGATCTTTTCCCAAACCCCCTTTTACGACTTAACCTATTCTACTTACAGTTGCAAAAAAAAAAAAATGGCAATAATCAATTAGGATGGAGCAGGCACGCTTGCAGCTCTTCCTGGCAAAGCTTGTGTTCCCTCAAAGTAAAATTACTCTAGATTTCAGGGTCCATTGCAAGGAAAAACATCCAGGTCTATCCCAGGTATCCAAGTCTATTGAAAATTTGCACTCGCCTCACATATATTCTCTGAAATAAAACAACACTTGGATGTCCATATAATGTTCTCCCGAGTTTCCACAAAGACAGAATATGTTCTTTTAAAAGCAAAATTTTTTTGGAAAACCATTTTCATCTTCTGGAAAATAAATTGATTTCAAGGAAGATAGATTATAGAGAATTTTATTCGAGGTGGCATAAAACTGTTTTACCTATTATCATCACAAGCCTGAGATTTAAAAAGTATTGCATTGATGCTTCAATTTTTACTATATTATAGTGTTTTCACTCAAGGTAAATCTTCATCAAGAGGGACAGAGCATCAAACGTGTCCTAACATTCAAAGTAAAAAATGGGGAGATGGGATTAATAGAGCACAGGACACATATCACCTCAGGATACCTTAATGCTGCGATAACAGAGCATCATTACTTCCACTTGGGGATGAGAAAGTTAAGCTCATAAAAGTGCTGGCATGAAGAAAGCAGCAGCTGGGATGACAGGACTGGGATTCAAATCTCTGTGTAATTACAAGATCCGCAGTTCCCATGCCTATAGTGTACAAGGTTTTAACTAACTGTTAGCATAGTCATGGGGGCTATATTAAGGTGTGCCATGTGTTTCTGTTCTTAAATTTTTTTTAATGTTTTATTTATTTTTGATACAGAAGAGACAGAGCATGAGAGGGGGAGGGGCAGAGAGAGAAGGAGACACAGAACCGGAAGCAGGCTCCAGGCTCTGAGCTAGCTGTCAGCACAGAGCCTGACGCGGGGCTCGAACCCACAAACGTGAGATCTGACCTGAGCCGAAGCCGGAGGCTTAACCGACTGAGCCACCCAGGCACCCCCCATGTGTTTCTGTTCTTATTTAATGTCTTCTTCCTCTACTTTTGTCACATAGGATTTTTACTTGGAACACTACAGGAAAATTAGTTCAAATGGTTTATAATATATAAAGATATATCAAAAGGTATGAAAAAAAATAGCTAGAAAAACACCATTTCTAATTCTCTATTTCCTTCCTTCCTTGAAAGAATTCTATAATAGGAAAATAAATTTGAGCCTGCACAATTAATTTTATTGGGTATAAAAGATGGTTTAAACAAAGAGAAATAATATTATCAGAATTAACAGACTGAAATAATATTATCAGAAGCATCTTTAGTGATTCCTTCTGATTTTTATGTAATCTTTGCTTTTTCTAAATTGACTATAAAATTTTATTTAAGGTATTCCAATTGGTAACTAAGATTAAATCAATATGTAATAGAAAGGATCTTTGTAAACAAAGTGTCTAAATGCAATGTGTACAAAATATAGATCTTCCATTTAGCTGGTTTTGAGAGGAATAAGATGGTGAGAACATTTTTCCTATCCTTTTGCCTAAGAAAAGTTAGTAGAAGACAATGCACTTTCACAGTCTGGTATTTTAGGTGACAAAGGAGTAACACTTCATCACTGCCTCAGAGAGAAGGGAGAACAAAATGGATAAACTTTTCATGATCAATACCTTTGCAAAATACTAATTTTTTTTCAAATGCCATAAATCATGTAAACAGAATGAATTATATTCTTGCTTGCACCATTTATCTACTTACCTCTGGAGTCTGTTTTTTTTTTTCTTTTCATGTGTGAATTATCTTGGTTTATCTGAGGTTGATCCTTCACATATGTTCAACAGCACAAACAGTTTCTATCACTTTTTAATAAGTTTTATTGGAACATATTGAAAACTTCAAGTGAACAAATTCAGATCATACCCGCAGACAAAGCAGAACTGGGAAAGCCCTGAGTTATACAGTGTCAGATGTTCAAACTCGCGAAATTAAAACCCAGGAATCACGAAAATAGTACTTGGTGAAATTTTGCTGTGCACCCACCTGAAAGACAGTTTGCAGGCCAGGAGCAGTCAAACCAGAACGTGAAATAAGGCTCAGGGGCATATTGTTATAAAGCAGCTTGCACAGTGAGAAAGCACTGACTGTTAACGCATCCCAGGGACCGGCTACGAAATTACAGTTCTCCGTGGTTACCGCATACCAACCTTGGGAAACAGTTCAAGTTTTGCTTATCATTTCCAGAGTCACAAGCAAGAAATGATCCAGGTCATGTTGGCTTTGCAAAATAAGCTGAATTAAGCTTTGTTCGTATGATTAAACTGTGTTTTTCTGTTCAGGAAGATTTTGAGGCTAGTCTCCATTTGTTTCCGTTTTTAACAATAGTATGAGAAGCATTCAGAAAGAGAGTTGTTTGTAGAAGCATTCATTAATACTGCCATTAAAACCGGAGACAGATTAATAATGCAAATATTTTAAGATAAGATCTGTGTCATTTTAATTAGAGTTTTTTATAGAAACGTTTCAAGGAATTATTTCATAATATAACTATATTTGTTAGAACTAGTACTTCAATAATAATGTTTAATTTTAATGAAGCACATATATATGATATAATAAACCACAAGGATAACTTTTTTTAACCATAGAGATAATTTAGAGCATGTAGATTAAAAACAGTAAATCTCTCAATGAAATAATTTCCTAGGAAACTTTAACATGTCTTGAAATTCACCTACTCCAATAGTAAAGATTCTAACAAGAGAATTGTAAGTTCTATTATTTTGCTTACACAAAGAAAAATATGATTTTAAAGCAAACCTAAAGAGAGAGGCAATATGAATTATACACCGAATAATCCTACATATTGAAAAATACTAACTAAAATACAGAAAAATATGTTGCCAACAGATAAGATCAATATTTTTTTCTCATACAAGAACTTGAGATTGCCCCACAATACAACAAAGACTATGGGAGAACTTGGAAGCAATTTTGCTTTGGGAGACTTTTAGGGCATATATGAAAATTTGTGTCTGAAAATAAATGCTTATTAAACACTGTCCCTCTCTCAGGAGGCACCTGAGGCCCACACTAATAAAAATGATGTAAGAAACCGCCACACATTTGATTGTTACAAATGTCCCTGATATGTACATAGAGCTGATAATCTAAGTCTGTGGCATTAATCCTATGGCCTATCAGAAATCTTATTTATTTCACCTTTAAGTTACCCTGGAAGGAAACCCCTAATAACTTAGCTTTATTGTATACTTTGACTTTACCTGGCTGTCCTCATGTGTTGAGGAAGTCCAACCATAATTTTAGTCTACTTGGAGAACAGCTATCCAAATGGATATAAAGCAAATAATGGTAGCTGTTCAATGAGCTATGAAAATTACTGAGGCAAACTATTTTTTAACTCGAAATTGATTCTCCCGGCCAATTAATTCCTATTTGGTTAGTCACTATTTGTCATTTAGTTTAAGTTCTATTACACTTGGCTTGGCATTTTTTCCATGAGTGTCCCAAGTGCCATGAATTGACTTTCTGAAAGCTATTATCTTAAGAATAGTATTACTAAAATATAAAACAAAAAAAGAAAGATGATAATCATGATGATTATAATTGAAATCTAAATTGTGAAATTTATGGAAGCAACATATAAAACATTGCCTTAAAAAGAATTAGATTGAATGATTTTAGATTTAGCTCTGTTTTGGTTTAAAAAAAAGATTGAGGGGCACCTGGGTGGCTCAGTCGGTTAAGCGGCCAGCTTCGGCTCAGGTCATGATCTCACGGTTTGTGAGTTCAAGCCCCACATGGGGCTCTGTGCTGACAGCTCAGAGCCTGGAGCCTGCTTTGGATTCTGTGTCTCCCTCTCTCTCTCTGACCCTCCCCTGCTCACACTGTCTCTTTCTGTCTCTCAAAAATAAATGAAAAAAAAAAAAGATTGAATACTAAAATGTTGTAAATAGGTCATTTAGAATTGAACAAAGTGTTTGTTGACCATCTGTTGATATTCTAATTTATACAGTTAACTATACTAATTTCTGGAAGGAAAAATCTTTATTTTATTTTATTTTATTTTATTTTATTTTATTTTATTTTGAGCACGGGAGGGGCGGAGAGAGAGGGAGAGAGAGAATCCAAGACCTGAGTCAAAATCAAGAGTTGGTCATTTAACCTACTGAGCCCCCCAGGAAGACCCTGGAAAAAAGAATCTCAATAGTGAGTTTAAGTTTAATTTTATATGACTTTAATCATCATCGAAGAAATAAAAACAATTCTGAATGTGAGCAAACAAATTTACAACGTTTACACATTAGAAAAATTTGGCAGTTTCTTAAAATATTACTCAAACAATTATCATAAAATCCAACAATTGCAGTCTAGGGCATTTGTGTCAGAGACATAAAAACATAACTACACAAAAAGCCTACACACCAATGTCCACAACTTTATTTGTAATAGCCAATAATGCAGTCAGTCACAATTTCCTTCGACAGGTAAATGCTACACACATAATCTTGAATAGTACCTGGCAATAAAAAGGGAAGAAGTATTGATACACACAACTTCTAGGATGGACCCCAAGAAGATTTGCTGAAGGGAAAAAGAAGACAATTCCGAAAAGATTTCATACTGTTTAATACATTTATGTTTGGAAGTAGAGGACAGATTAGTTAGTGATTGCCAAGAATTAGGTATTGGCAGAGATGGGAAGGAAGAGGATATGTTATAAAATAGATCTTTGCTGAGAATACTGATATTGATAGTGAATAAACAAACATGTACAAGTCAAAAAATTATATGGAATTCAATAGAGGTACACACATATATGCATATGTTTAAATGGGCAAGGGCGCCCTGGTGGCTCAGTCGGTTAAGCGTCCGACTTTGGCTCAGGTCATGACCTAACGCTTTGTGGGTTCAAGCCCCATGTCAGGCTCTGTGCTGACAGCTCAGAGCCTGGAGCCTGCTTCGGATTCTGCGTCTTCCTCTCTCTCTGACCCTTCCCTGTTCACTCTGTGTCACTCTCTCTCTCTCAAAAATAAATAAAACATTAAAATGGGGAAATCTGAATAAGATTGGAGGATTGTACTGATATCAATATCCTGGTCTGATATTAAAATACAGTTTGCCAAATGTTACTATTAGGGGAAAATGGGTAAAGAGAATGACAGTTCTACTATTTCCTACAACTGCAAGTAAATTTACAATGATCTCAACACAAATTTCAATTTAAAAGATGGAAAATCAAAAGACATTGCAAATATAGGGAAATAAGTGCGATATAAGTTGTTGCTCGTCAGATAAAAAGTAGTTAAAATGCTTGGCAGTGCTTTTTTATAGGAAAACGTGTGGTGATAATAACATCTTGGCAATGTATTCTTGTCTCTCAGTTTGTCAGTAGTTTAAAGGATAATGAAACACGGTGTTGAGGAAGATGCAGAACAATGATAGTCTTATAAGGCATCTGTGAAAAAAATAAACCATTTGTGAGAGTCGACAATAGTAATGAGCTTTTCTATATACATACATTACTAATCAAAAGATTAAAATGTGATTCCTGGGGCGCCTGGGTGGCTCAGTCGGTTAAGCGTCCTGCTTCGGCTCAGGTCAGATCTCACGGTTCGTGGGTTCGAGCCCCGCGTCGGGCTCTGTGCTGACAGCTAGCTCAGAGCCTGGAGCCTGCTTCCGGTTCTGTGTCTCCCTCTCTCTCTGCCCCTCCCCTGCTCCAGCTGTCTCTCTCTGTCTCTCAAAAATAAATAAAAAGCATTAAAATAAAAAAAAATTTTTTAAATAAAATGTGATTCCTGTTTCTCCATCATTTCCCGCTTTAGGAATCTTTAAAAAGAATATACATACACATGCCATGCAATTGGCATTTCAAATACTTGTTGTAATCTTTCTCCAACAGTACCATATGGAGCCATATGATAATTTCATTTCATATTTATGTTCATTTAAGTATGGTTAAATATTAGCTTTTTCACAGGGTTGGCTATATATAGAATTATAATAATTAAAAATTGAAAAACACACAAATTAAATACCTGTCAAGTTGTGTATGCATAAATAATGCACCAAATGTGTCATGTAATGCTGTATAGACACTTAAAAGAATGTCTTTTATGAGTTAGGCCTTTCTGAACTTTATTAATGGAAATACTCCCAAGATATATTAAGCAAATAAATGAAGTTGCAAAACAGCTCATATGTAAAAAAAAAAAGACTGGAGATACATACACCAAGCAGTTTCCTATTGGGGCTGATGAGAATTGTGAGAAGTGAATAAAAGAGGAGATACATACACCAAGCAGTTTCCTATTGGGGCTGATGAGAATTGTGAGAAGTGAATAAAAGAGGAGTTTTACGTTTCATTCTCTCTCCCTCTCTGCTTATTGATTAAATTTTGCAGTCAATATGATTGAATGCTGTTTACTCTGATCCTAATACATATTAATACATTTCCCCTTTACTCAGAAATCAATATGTCTGAGTTTAATTTTAAGAGAAAAAATTAAAATATTTATAATGTTATACTATTATAGTTTTTTAAAACAAAAAAAACTCAGTGGGATTCATTAGATAGTTTTATTTGAATCACTAAGGTGAGCTATTTTTCAGCATAAAAGTCATGTAGAAAAAGAATTCTGCTGAGTCAAATAAAAGAAAAAAATCTATAAAAATTTAAAAGCAGAATTGATTTTTTGAAACATACTCACAGTGTGTGTGTGTGTGTGTGTGTGTGTGTGTGTGTGTTTTGTTTTAAAGTAGTGAACTCTTACTATGTTTTTTGCTACCTAACCTAAATCCTAAAATACGATTCTGACCCAATTCTGTTAGTCATAAGTGGTCTGTATACTCCTTTTCTTTTTCTTGTTGTTCTAGTCTGTGATATTGATTGTTTGCTCAATGACACTAAAATGAAAAAATGGATATATATTATTCAGACAATTCACTGCAATATGAAGGCTCACAAAAGAGATAACAGCAACCAAGTACTGTGGTGCTTGCTGGTGCAGAAGACAACAGCTTTCCTGTGAAATTTTCCAAGGTTATATTCTTAACTATGTTCTTTGTGATATAACCTCTCTGAGTCCCTGACCAATTTCCTGAATTACCAGCAATTATGTTGGATTTGTGAACTCTCCAATATCTTTCCCATAGGATGCTTTCCACTTATGTTTTTCAGAATCTATTCTAATTATTTAAAACCAAGCCCACCAGAAAGCAAACAAAATGTCCATTTAAAAAATGACTAGAATCTTTACAAGAATTCTTGAAGACTCTAGTATGAAGTATTGCAGAATTTGAGGTGTTTCTTTGGTTGTAGCTTTTATTTCTTTGTAAGTGTTTTATATTGAATCTGCATGTTTTTGAATTTGTAAAATAATATGACTCAAAGTTATGACACTATTAAATAGGAATTATTTTCACACTTAAATATCATTTTGTTCTTCAATGCCTTTTAAAATTCCACCTCCCTGTCTGTCTGTCCTTTTTCTTAGTTTCTGAGAATACTAGCTATATATTTGGGAATCAGCTTGCTGCTACTTGTGAAAAAGAATCTCTTTGGCTTAAGATACCAGAAGTTTACTTCTTGTTTATTATAATGTCCAAGTCAGTTAGGCTGAATATAATCCATGAGGTACTCATGCTGTTGGATCTCAACAGGGCTACCACAACAGAGGAAGAGAAAAGAGAAAATGAAACTTTCACTTATTTTTGATTGGACAAATAGAATTATGTGGCCACAGCTAACTGATAGTGGATAGAAAAGAGTAATTCCCTTAATTCACCAGAAGAAGAAAACTGACATTCTTTTAGAAAAAAGTTTTAATGTATGCCATATTAAACAATTGCAGAATTAACCACTAAATTTTCTGCTAACAGGTTATATAATTATATTCATATCCATACAATGATTAGAAATTCCCAAATCATTAGTTTGCTTTGATATGTAAGTGTAAGGCTAACTTGATCTAATATAACTTTCTTGGATTTTGATAAGCTAGAGAGTAAAAATTCGAACTACTTGGTGGCATATTGTCTCTGTTGCTGTAAATAGTCACTGGTTTGTTTACAAATATAAAATTTTAGGATGTAGAATTCATTTTACATATGTCTGTTTCTTTCAGAACATCATTTTGGAATGTGAAGTGAGTTTTCTCAGATTGAAATAATCGCTTGAGCATGGCATACCCAATGTAATCATTCTCTTTATTTGAAGTCACTGGTTCAGTTAGAGTCATTCTAAAATTTGGCTTTTAAATTTATTTAGGTATAAGCTTCAATTGTCAGAGCTAAGAAGATAAAAGTAAAGTTTAACAAGACCACTTGCCTCAGAATAGGACTATGCTACAGCAAACGTATTTATGAACAAATGAATTCTCAAACCCCCAAAGAGAGTTTATTATATTTCAAGCTTAATCTGTTGGTATTTGCTAATAACAAGACTGAATTCTTTCCAACATGACTATATTGCCACTTCACAAAGAGGTGTGGCATTTTCTGTTCAAATTATTGCTTTCCCCTCACTTTTCATTTTAGTTTTATTATATTATAAATGTGTGACTTCTGAGGATAATTATGTGCATGTCTATATATTGTGTATATATATCATATAATATGTGTGCATCTATGTGTGTATGTGTGGATACACAAAATATGGAGGTCAGGGGCACCTGGGTGGCTCAGGTCATTGAGTGTCAGACCCTTGATTTCAGCTTAGGTCATGATCTCAGGGTCGTGGGATCAAGCTGTACGTCAGGCTCTGCACTGAGTGTGGAGCCTGCTTAAAGATTCTCCCTGTCACTCCGCCCCTCTCCTCTGCTCTCTCTCTCTCTCAAATTAAACAAAAAATGTGGAGGTCAAACTTGCAAAAATGTAAGAATTTCTCTGGCACATGTAAGTGTTTATTATAATCTTTTTAGAAATAACACTTCAAAGATACCTCAGATATGACTTATTGAATGTGACATTATCTCTTTTTTAAGGATGTAATGAATTGGGCCTTGAGTAAGTACATGGGGTAGCTGAAAGATTATATATATATATATATATATATATATATATATATATGTTGATAGAATTTTTGTTTGTAAATCCAAAAATTACATTCCCAGTATCACTTTAATGCTAATGAGAATCTTCAGCTAGATTGAATACTTTGAGAAAGGTTATCTGAGCAATGAGTTTAGTGGATAAAAGCCAAATCTTAGTTAAATGCTTAAAGTGTTTAACTAACATTATTACAAAAGAGTACATACACATTTAAATTTTTATTTTACCATAGTGACATTGTAAAGTAAAAATAAATTCTCTTATATGAACTTATTTTATGTAAGCATCCATAGAGATTGCTCTGAATGCATTCCCCACATAGTGCCTCACATGTCTGTTCCCAGGGAACAGAGCAATATTTTTAAACCACAGAAAAATTAAAGTATCCATTGGTTTAAAAAATCCAAATGTCATATGTATATTACAATATTGAACAGCGAGAAGAAAAGGTGGACATAAACTAACAAGCTTGGTCTCGATCTCATTGAGTCTCAAAAAAATTCTCAATGGAAATTCTCAACTTTATCTTTATGTCAAATAGATGTTTTAAATGAGACTCGATCTCATTGAGTCTCAAAAAAATTCTCAATGGAAATTCTCAACTTTATCTTTATGTCAAATAGATTTTTTAAATGTAAATCTTTATGTCAAATAGTTTTATAGAATGATTATGTAGTGGGCAAGTATAATAACAATAGTTAATGTTTCACTGTTGTAATTTGATAAATAATAAACTAGTGTTAGTACAAAGTCACACAGCATAATTAAAACATGTATTTCTGGGATAAACCACACCCAGTCAAAGTGTATTATTCTTTTTTATTATGAAAGAAAGTTGATGTTCCTGAGCATTCTTCATTGGTTTAAGAGGTTACAGATGGTATTGCCTAAGCCATATGCCAGTTTTTAAATGAGATTATAGTTATTTGTCACCTAAATTCATTTGTTGAAAGGAGGATATGGAAAATTGCATAAGCAGTGGAAGGAAGATGGAGGAAAGGAAGAAATTGGGGACATTTTCATCTTCTGAGTAATGAGTTCTGAAAGAGGCAGTCTCCGTTCAAATTCAACACTGAGGGTGCCGGAGTGGTGGGGAGGTGGCTAGGGATG
Source organism: Suricata suricatta (assembly GCF_006229205.1). NCBI lineage: Eukaryota > Metazoa > Chordata > Mammalia > Carnivora > Herpestidae > Suricata > Suricata suricatta. The sequence continues at coordinate 54,670,304 of NC_043708.1, read as the reverse complement.
CAAGGTTGACAGGAGCAGACCAGTAAGTATAATTTCAGGAGTGATGGTTGGGCTCCTGTGGTATTTGAAACAGTTGACCCCTCCTCTTTCTTGGAAAAATTTTCCTCTTTCTCAGTCTTCCTGATACTACTTAATTCTGGTTTTCCTATTGCCCTGGCTGCTGCTTCTTTGTCTCCTTTGATGGATCCTAATTCGTAAATGCTAGAGTCACTCAGGGCTTAGTCATTTGTCTTTCTTTCCCTCTGTGGTCACTCATTAGGTGATTTCACCCAGTCCCATAAATTTAAATACTTAAAGCATTTAAATACAACCAGACACCTTATCGTGACCTACAAGATTCAACCAGGTTGGGTCCCTAACTACATCTGTGACTGTATTTAGTTCCTCACTCACCTGGGCTTAGTCTAATCCACTTACTATTCCTTGAAGGTGCCAAACATCCTGCATCAAAACACCAGGATCTTTATACTTGCCCTTCCCTTTTCTTGGGATGTGTTTCCCCAGATCTTCTCGTGTTTCATTTTTATTTTATTCATTCCCTGCTCAAATACCTGAGAGGCCTTCCCCAACTCCTGAACTCTCCTACCTAACATACGTATTCCACCTATTGCACTCTGTGTCACTGACTCTCTTCTTAAAGGATTAGCATTTGTCTTCAGCATCCATTCATAAGTTGGTCAACATTTGACCTATTTCCATAAGTTGGCTATTGTTGATAATGCTGGTATGAACATAGGGGTAAATGTGCCCCTTTGAGTCTGGATTTGTATATCCTTTGGGTTAATATCTAGTAGTGCAAGTGCTGAGTCATAAGGTCATTCTATTTTTAACTTCTTGAGGAACCTCTATCCTGTTTTCACACAATGGTTGTACCATATTATTTAGCCATAAAAGAATGAAATCTTACCATTTGCAGTGATGTGGATGGAGCTAGAGTGTGTTATGCTAAGTGAAATAAGTCAGTCAGAGAAAGACCATTACCATATGATTTCACTCATATGTAGAATTTAAAAACCAAAACCTAATGAATATTGGGGGGAAAAAAGAGAGGGAGGCAAACCATAAGAAAGACTATAGAAAACAAACTGAGGGTTGCTGGAGAGGAGGTGGGTGATGCACTAAATGTGTGATAGTAGTAAGGAGGATGCTTGATGTGATGGGCACTGAATGTTTATATAAGTTATGAATCACTAAATTCTATTCCTGAAACTAATATTACACTATATGTTAACTAATTGGAATTTAAATAAAACCTTAAAACAAAAAAGAAAAGGATTAGCGTTTGTATATAAAGATTATTTTTCACATGCTAATGACACATTGGCCCACAGAAAATGTAATCAATTCAGAAAGCATAGGTAATTTTTAAAATAACACACACAGATATTAACTCACAAAACAATCTCAACCATAGGCTTTCCTATGCCACAAAAGAACAGTGGTTCAAAGAAATTACACAAATTGAACATTGGCTCCATAACTATTCTGGACCTTTGCAACTTTATCTCATTTCTTAATACTTAAATCTTAATACCTTACTGTATTGAAAATATTTAAGTTATTTACATGACTTCAAATTGAAATGTTTTTATTATTACTTTCCACTGAAATTTATATGAAGAATCCTGCTTTATTGTGAATAGTGCAAAAATACCAGAATGAAAACAGTGGAAAGTTGCTATCTCAAAGCCTCTAACATGGGTCAAAAACAAAAAGGATGTACAAATGAGAAAACCAATTCCTTTATGGCAGGGCCTGATTATTATTTTTGGATCAATATGCTAAAATTTAGTGAAGAATTTTTGCATCTATGTTTAAGAAGTAATTATATCTATAGTTTTCCTTTCTTGATTTTTTTTACTTTTAATTTTGGTATGAGAATAATGGTGCCTCATATAATATATTAGTGATTGTTCCATCTCTTATTTTCTGAAATAATCATGTGAAATTGGTATGATTTCTTCCTTTAATGCTTGGAAAACTCCTCAAGTGAAGCCATATGGGACTAAAGTTTTTTGCGGGTATATTTTAAACTACAATTCCTGTTTTGTTTTGTTTTGTTTTGTTTTTACAGATATAGGGCTATTGAGTTATCTATTTCATCTTGTGTCAGCTTTGACAGTGTATCTCATTCAAGAATTTTCCTTTTTATGTAATTTACCAAGTTTATTGTTATAAATTGGTGTCAAATAACTTATTAGCCTTTAATTATCATATAGGTGATTTTGCTTGTCTTATTTTTGATAATGGCTATAATATCATTTATGATTATTTATTTATTTATTTATTTATTTATTTATTGTCTTGTTTGAGTGGAGGTTCTCAATGGCAGAGGGAAAAGGCATTTTTGCCTCTTGGGGGATACCTGGCAGTGTTTGAATGCTTGGAGATGCTCTTTCTTGGTCACACCTAAAATGGGGCAACTGTCATCTAGTGGGTAGAAGCAGGGATGTTTCTAAACATCTCATAATGAGGGTGCCTGGGTGGCTCAGTCAGTTGAGCATCTGACCCCAGCTCAGGCCATGATGTCACCGCTTGTGAGTTTGAGCCCCACATGGGGCTCTGGGCTGACAGCTCAAGGCCTGGAGCCTGTTTCAGATACTCTGTGTCCCCCTCTCTCTGCCCATCCCCTGCTCATGCTCTGTCTCTCTCTGTCTCTCAATAATACATAAATGTTAACAAAAAAAAAATAAACATCTCACAATGTACAGAACAGTTTACCTAACAAATAAATCTTCAGCCTAAGTATCTACAGTGCTGAGGGGGGAAAACACTGACATTTTATATCTTCTATGTTCTGGGTTACACCTTCTATCTGTATTATTTCCTTCTGTTTACTTTGTGTTTATTTGTATTTTTATATCATTATTTTCTTAAGATGTAATCTTAGGTTATTCCTTTCTAATGTTAATGTTTAATGCACCTCTTTTTACATTTCTTTTTAGCACTGCTTTAGCTGCATCCCACAAGTTTTATTTGTAGGTTTACTTTGTTTTCATTCAGTTCATATGTTTTCTAATAGCCATTGCCATTCTTCCTTTGACACTTAGGGTTTTTTTTTTTAATTTCGTTAAAACTAGTTGAGGGGTGAATGGGTGGCTCAGTCAGTTGAGCATCCGACTCTTGCTCTCGGCTCAGATCATGATGTGTGGGACTGAGGCCTGCGTCTGGCTCTATGCTGAGCATGAAACTTGCCTGAGATCCTCTCTCGCTCCCTCAGCCCCTCTCCCCTGCTCATGCGCACGCTCTCTCTCGATCTCTCTTTCTCTGTGTGTGTGTGTGTATAAACATATATATAATAAAGTAATAAAATAAAAATAGTTTAGATTTTTAAGATATAATTTTGTTACTAATTTATAATTTCATTCATTGTAATAAGAAAACATAGTTTGTGTGATATAACTTTTATAGAGACTTGTTTTACAGTCCATAATGTGGTATATTTTGGTAAATGATCCAATTGCATGTTGAATAATTTTTCACCTTCCTGTTGTTGAATAGTGTTCTATAAATATTAATTAATAGAAGTTAATAATATTATTCAAGTCTACTATATTTTTACTGATTTTCTGTTTATTTGAACTGCCAGTTTTTGAGAGCAAGTGATGAGGTCTCTGATAATTTCTTGCCAATTTCACCTTTTCATTCTTTTATAACTTTTTACTTCTTTTAGCTCTGTTAATAGGTGTATGAACATTTTGTTTATGTTTTTGATTTATGTCTTTTTAATTGCATCCTTAGTCATTATTATGACAAGATCTCTTTTTTAATTAAAAAATTATTTTTGTTTTTATTTATTTATTTTATTTATTTGAGAGAGAGAGAGAGTGAATGAGCATAAGCAGAGAAGTGGAGGCACAGAGAGATAAGAGAGGGAGATACAGAAACCGAAGCAGGCTCCAGGCTCTGAGCTGTTAGCACAGTGCCTGACACAGGGCTAGAACCCAGGAACCATGAGATCATGACCTGAGCCAAAGTTGCATGCTTAACCAACTGAGCCAACCAAGCACCTCACAAGGTCTCTTTTTTTTAAATGTTTTATTTATTCTTGAAAGATAGAGCACCAGGGAAAATGGGGCAGAGACTGAAGGGGACAGAGGATCCAAAACAGGCTCTATGGGGAAAGCAACCAGTCCAATGTGAGGCTTAAACCTATGAACCATGAGATCATGACCTGAACCGAAGTTGGATATTCAACTGACTGAGCCACACAGGAGCCCCCAAACGTCTCTTTATTTTAGTTATATTCTTTCTGTTTCTGAAATATACCTTTCTCTTATCAATATAGCCAGTCTTCATTCTTTTTATTAGTATTAGTATTAGTATGACATATATATATTTCTTTTTTTCTGTAAGCTACTGATGCCTTTTTACCTAACATGGTTTCCTTTTTACCTAACATGGACAAATTATGGTTACTTCTTGCTTTGTTATCATCCAACCTGGTAATATTTTATTTTAGTTGCAATATTTAATTGGGGTTTAATTTACTTCTAATGTTAGTATTGATTTGGTTGTTTTTAAATCTACTTCCTTTCTATTTATTCTATCCTTTTTTTCCCCTTTTGGTTCTAATTTATTTTAGATAAAGTTAATATTATTTATGACTCCTTTTTCTTCATTATTAGCTTATTATCTTTACCTGTTTTTGTTACTTGCTTTAGTGTTTATATTATATATTTTCAAATTATCAAAGACTATATTCAATATTATTATAGTATTTTAGTGCAGTATAAAATGGTGCAACTTCTAACTTTTCTTTCTCCCTTCCTGGCCTTCATGCTATTGTTGTCATATATTTTCCTCTGGGTATTTTTTTTCCTAGGTGAATTTCACAGAGGTAATAAGAAAACATATTCAACATCCACTGTGTCTTAAGCATTATGAATTATATTTTAGGCATGTATTCTAGCTTAGTTCTCATAGTTTTGTGGACTAACAATCATTACTTTCATTTTTCAAACATGAAAACTGAAGTTCAAAGAGATTATATATCCTACCTAAATCAGATATCTACTAAGTAGGGGAGATGAAAATTAAACCTAGATTTTATAATTCTGAAACTTATGTTTGTGTTTCTTATATACCACCCTTTTCAATAAGTATTTATTGAATGAGCAAATGAACTTCTAAATCAATGTAATTTGAGGGACAAATAATATACTCTGAATTACAAAATATTTACACTTTCTTTGCATGATAATACCTAAAATTTTTATTAAGTGGAACATATACCTTCAGCTTAAAATGATAAGCAACTTATATAGCACCCACAAGGTTCATTAATAGTATCAGTGAACATGGAAATGGTTAATAAACCCAGAACCACAAATGCTTAAAAAAAAGTGGGTATTGCATGCACATGCATGTGCATGCGTGTACACACACACACACACACACACACACACACCAAAGCAGAATAGCACTATTTAGGACTGGATGTGTTTCCTCCTGAGTCTCAATGAGGAAATGATATGTCCAACTATAGCCCCTAACCCGTCCCCACAGGTAAAGGAGAATAAGAATTCAGGGGAGTGCTAGAATTATATACTTCAGAGATTAACAAGTGAAGCTGAAGGTTGTTAGTACTCTGCAGAATGACATACTGGGAAGCACAACCTATGGGGACTCTACTGACAGAGACTGCTTACATAAGCACTTTTGCAAGCAGAAACTTCAGGTGTTCAAATGAGTTGTGTTCCCTCAATAGCTGTCTCCTCAGTGGAATGCTGAAAAACAGGAGAAATACATCATCATAAACTAAGATCATGTTGCTGCAAGAAAAGTGTGAGGAATTCAGGAGTGAGGACAGAAGCAGCCATCCAAGAAATATAAATGAAAGGAATGACAAACATTTAAAACTTGTTATGTGGAATTGGATAGCATTCCATAGAACATCAGCTTCATATCAGATTTGTAACAGCAGCCAATAGCAAGTACCGAGGCAGGTGAGGCAGAGTTCTCCGTGGTTGCTTGATAAGGATAAGGACTGCGATGAAAGAGAAATGAAGGGGTTTGGGGGGGAGGGTGCAGGAGATGCTGATTTGCCACAATGAAATCAATGCTAATTAGTGTAGTTGAAGGGAATTGGCGAACTAAGTAAATTGTGAGGTTAAACCATGGAAGTCAAGGGACGTGCAGGAAAGAAAAGGCTATGAGTATCACCTTGGGAATAGAACAGTTTCCTATAATAACTGAGTTTATGGTTGTGCCACGTAGATGGATAGCTGACATTTATTAGAGTTGGAAACCATTTAGATTAAGGATTTTGAAGTATGATGATATAAAAGTGATATTTAGGTAAACCAAACTTAACATATATATCTTTATATATATTTTAAAAACTTTTAAAAGTTTATTTATTTTGAGAGACAGAGACAGAGTGAGAGCAGGGCAGGGGTAGAGAGAAACAACGGAGACACAGCTCAAAGCCGGACGTGGGGCTCAAACTCACTAACCACAAGATCATGACCTGAGCTGAAGTCAGACTCTTAACCCACTGAGCCACCCAGGCGCCCCAAACTTGACATATATTTACTTATTGAATTTAGAACAGTCATTGGATAAACAAATTAAGAAGCAATAAAGAGAAATATGCATATGAATCATGAAATGGATTTGGAAGCAAGGTTTTCTGGATAATGACTAATAGTTCTACGTTGTATAAAGCATCTTAAACTCTTCCTATGTATAAGAATTGATTTCCCAGGAAATATCCAGTTCTTTAACCTCAATGTTAAATTTATTTTTTATTTATTATCACTATTAAATTGTATAAAATACTATATATACCCAATAAATATATTGAGAGAACAGTTGTGATTATGGAAATACAGATTTAGAATTTTAAGAAAACATTTTTGCAAGAACGATTTTGTTAGAACGTTGGATGAATATTATATATATGCTATGTAACTGCATACATATGTGTGCGTGCATATATATGTATACATTTTTTCTTATATTAATTGATAAGATATTAAAATATTTTCTAGTGACTCTTCTAAATAACATGAATCTTGTAATACTAACAAGACAAGGCAAATCCTGCATCATCTGGATTTTTTTTTCTTTTTCATTGGTTTCTAAACATCCTTTTTAGGTGTATAAGATGATAGCAAATCTTGTGTCCTTGTTTAACTACCTGGCTGAAAGTGGAAATGAGTGGTTGCCCAGGAGAAGTAATGAAGTGTGCCTTAAACTTGTTTTCAGATAGCAGGGACTCTATTTTAGAGAAAGGTGGTGCAGAATTCCTGTCTGGTATATATATATGCCATATATATATACATATATATATACATATATATATAGAGAGAGAGAGAGAGAGAAGCCATATATATATTTATGGCTTCTATTATTAATTCAAATTAGATTATTTTATCAGTTTAACAGAATTTTTCAATGGTATGTTAGCAGTTTTTCATAATAATTTGAACCTACCATTCAAACTAGGCATTTTTTTCTACTTATTATATGACTTTGGGAACATAGAAACACAAAGTTTCATTTATTTCTTGTGAAGGTATTATATAATCTCTTCCTATTCCAGATGATTTATTTGGTTAGGGGCTTTGGATTTATTTTTAATGTTTTACTAATCTTCATATTTAATTACCACATAACTTCTATTTAACCCTTTCCTCAGTTTTTTTTAAATTTTTTATGTTTTTTTTTTATTTTTAAGAGACAGAGAGAGACAGTGCGAACAGGGGAGGGTCAGAGAGAGAGGGAGACACAGAATCCGAAACAGGCTCCAGGCTCTGAGCTAGTTGTCAGCACAGAGCCCAACATGGGGCTCGAACCCACTAATCATGAGATCATGACCTGAGTCGAAGTTGAGGCTCAACCGACTGAGCTACCCAGGGGCCACCCCTTTCCCAGTTTTAAGTTACTTCTTCTGAAACACTTTTCATGACCTTCTATGGCTTTGTGAGTTCCATCCTATACACACTTCCTATGATACTGGAGCTGCTCACATTAAAATTGTGTCATATCACTTTATATGGTTTTATGTTCATTTTGTAGTACAATAATAGAACTTTGGAAAAAGTCAACAGAGCAAGTCTTATAACAGGGTGTTTATTCACCTTGCTTTTACAGACAGTCTCATTTTTTAACTGTTTCTTCAACAACAATGTATCAGCACCCCCTTTGGATAATACATTACACATATAGTTACTCTGCTTAAAAAACCTATATCCCTGTCAACTACCAGAAGGTTAGTTAAACAGTGGTCACTCAATAAAGATTTGAGAAATTAATACATGAATAATAAATGGTAAAGTCAATGAATGAACTGGCCATACTTATTCTTAATTCTATTTTTAAAAATATATTTTGAAAAGTCCTCTTTTAAAAACTTGATCATCCACCTTGCATTAATAACAGAAAAGGAAGAAGTGAATAACAGACTGAAATATCTTGAGCCTAAACTTGCAAACATTTTCATATATTACTTGGGAGTAAACTTTCTGCAATTCATATCAAGTGATCTATTTTCTGTTTACGTCTTTCTGTCTCTCTTTCTCTTTTTTAGTTCCCTTCTCTATCTCTTTATGATTCTTTTTTAGTGACTTGTTATTTTTCATAATTCTTCCTATCAGTGCAGACGAGTCTTAAAAGATCTTTATGCAGTGCCTCTGTTAAGTGTAAAAATATTTCATTTATGGCTTTCAGTACTTCTTATCTATTTCTTTTTGAAGGATTTGATCATGAATTATACATACCAGCACAGTATGAAATATTCAGCTCATCTTCTTTCATTCCAGTTCAGTCTACCAAACAAAGAAAGAGTGGTTTGAACATAGAAAAGAGAAGTTCTGATAGCCATATGCCGGTACTATTTAATAGTGTTTTTTCCATAGTAAGGCCCAGATAAAATGTCCAGCATAACTAGATTTCATATGCTCAGTGAAACTCATGTAAGTTATTAAATTAACTGAAACAGAAACTTGGATTTAACTATATAAAATGCACTTCTCAAAATATAAGAGTTCTTTTTGTTAAGTCAGTAAAAAAGTAGTAATTATTACTCCAAAGGTGAATTATTATTATACAAAGCCCCAGTTATACATATTTTAGGAAATTCAAGAAAGTTGATCCAGATTTATTAGGTCAATAGCTACTTTCAAATAGTAATTAAAAATGTTCACTATTTCTCTAAACTAGTAGTTGATTGATTACTCTATTTGGTTAGATTCTTTACAATTAAAAGTTCCCTACAACATATCTTTCTAGTTCTAGAAAGAGTAAAGTTCTCTCCTGTTACTGAAGAATTCTGAGTTATATTGAGAAGAGTGATTTCAGGTTACTGCTGGCAAACTCTTCCTTAGGGAAAGCACAGTGTAATAATATTCTTTATTGAGCTAACTTGTCCCTCAGACAGACAATCTTCAGTTATTTCTTTGTTGTAAACCAGTGAATTCAGGATTTGTGAGTTGCATTTTTTTTTTTAATCCAACTCAGGGGAAAATGCATTTCATTCATTAATCAAAAGTAATTTTCCTATCTCCCTGCTGTGGAGAAATAAATGGAAGATAATAAAAACAAGCAAAATAAACAACAATAAATTTGTGAGGTCTTCTTGCCTATTTGCTTCACAATACATATCAAATGTCCAATGTATGTATAAAATTTCTAGATTGCATGTAGTAACAGCTTTTCTACTTAAGGCTTCGTAATTTGGACATTTATTAATTTTGAATGGTCTGGCACAAATATAAACTCAGTCATCCTATTCAATGGAAGTTTTTTGTTTTGTTTTAGTTTTTCTTGAAATATTTTCTTCTTCAAGCTATAGAGGTAATTTATGGTTAAGAATCTATAACAAATTAATCTGGGATATATGTTTAAAAAGCAACCCCTTTTCATTTTTATTAAATACGTTATAGGGGCACCTGGGTGGCTCAGTCGGTTGAGTGTCCAGCTTCAGCACAGGTCATGATCTCACGGTTCATGGGTTCGAGACCCACATCAGGCTTTGTGCTGATAGCTAGCCCAGAGTCTGAACACTGCTTCAGATTCTGTATCTACCTCTCTCTCTGACCCTCCCTGCTCACGCTGTCTCTGTCTCTCAAAAAAATATTTTTAAAAATATGTTATAACATGCTCCAAATTTTGAAGATTCTTAACTGTATATGTTATTATTTCAGTTTATTTAAAAGTTATTTGACTGAATATTAATTTTGTACCAGGTATATGGAGCACTTTATAAAAATCATATTAAGGCTCTCCAAAGAAATAGGAGATGATAGATAGTAATAGATAGATGATAGATAGTACATAGAGAGATGAAAAGATTTAGTATAGGAAATTGGCTCATGTGATTATGGCAGTGGAAAGAGTCCCACAATTTGTCATCTGTAAGTGGGAGAATGAGGAAAAACAGTGGTGTAATTCAGTCTTGAGTCTGAAGGTTTGTTAACCCCAGAGGAGCTGATGGTTTAAGTCCACGTCCAAAAACACTAGAATCAGTGGCTATAGTAGAAGTGAAGATTTAAGTTCAAAGACCAAGGAATACCAGGGTCTAGGGACAGGAGGAGATGTATGTCTCAGCTCAAGCATGAAGAGTTCTTCACTCTTCTTCTGACTTTTTGTTCTCTTGCCCTCAACAGATTGGATGCACCCCACCTACAATGGTGAGGACAATCTTTACTCACTGTACCTAGTCAAATGCTAATGTCTTGTGGAAGCACTCTCATAGACACAAGCAGAAATAACAATTTACCAGCTCTCTGGGCATCCCTTATCCCAGTCAGGGTGACATATTAAAATTAAATATCAAGAAAACTAATAGGCAACCGACAGAATGGGAAAAGATAGTTGCAAATGACATATCAGATAAAGGGCTAATATCGAAAATGTACAAGAAACTTACCAAACTTCACACTCACAAAACAAATAATCCAGTGAAGAAATGGGCAGAAGACATGAACAGACACTTCTCCAAAGAGGACATCCAGATGGCCTACAGACACATAAAACGATGCTCAACATCGCTCATCATCAGGGAAACACAAATCAAAACCACACTGAGATACCACCTCACGCCAGTCAGAGTGGCTAAAAGGAACAAATCAAGAGACTATAGATGTTGGCGAGGGTGTGGAGAAATGGGCACCCTTCTACACTGTTGGTGGCAATGTAAACTGGTGCAGCCGCTCTGGGAAACAGTGTGGAGGTTCCTCAAAAAACTATCCATAGAACTCCCTTATGGCCCAGCAATAGCATTGCTGGGGATTTACCCAAGAGAGACAGAAGTGCTGATGCATAGGAGCACATGTACCCCAATGTTCATAGCAGCAATGTCAACAGTAGCCAAAACATGGGAAGAGCCTAAAT
>NC_043708.1:54618640-54658864 GCF_006229205.1 Suricata suricatta | reverse complement strand
CTATTGAATGCTGAGAATGAACTGAGAGTTGAAGGGGAAGGGGGAGGGGGGAAAAGAGGTGGTGGTGATGGTGGAGGGCACTTATGGGGAAGAGCACTGAGTGTTGTATGGAAACCAATTTGACAATAAAATATTATGGGGAAAAAAAGAATCTAAAAAATAAAATAAAATTAACTATCACAGATGTGCTGTTTAATTCCTCTCCTCCTAGTCCTTCTATAAGTTTTCTCAACTTACTCATTCCTTTAGATTATTTCTCCTACTTTATCTTTATCCTACTGATTCTGCCTTCTAAAGTTTTTGCTGCCTTTCAACTAACTAACAGCTATTAAAAGTTAAAGATTGAACCTTTTCCCCCTTTTAGTAGTTCTATTTAATTCTTCTGTCAAATGTGCTCTTCTTTCCATGGCGGAATTTTTTTTCCTGTTATAATATGTATTTTTCCTTTTGTTTCTTTAGTAATATTAAATATAATTATTGTCTATTAATTATCATTTCAAGTGGTTTTGGAGCAAATTATCATTGCACTCCTTAATTACCCTGATGGAATATTTTTTTGGCTGTTTATCATTGTTATTACTATTAATCATATTAAACTTTTTTCTGTTATATTAGTTTTCTAATGCTGTACAACAAACTACCACAGACTTAGGAACATAAAAAAATACCCAATTATTATCTCACTGTTGTACTGGTCAGAGTTGTGAACAGGCCCTGTGGAATTCTCTACTTACAGTCTTTGAAGGCCAAATCAAAGTCCTGGTCCAACTGGACTTCTAATAGGAGACTCTGGGGAAAATTCTGATTTCAACCTCATTCAAGTTTTTGGAAGAATTCAATTCTTATGAAACTGAGGGTCCTAATTTCTTGATGATTATCAGCTGTGGGCCATTCTCAGGCTCCATAGGCAGCTCATATTCTTTCTTTTGTAGTTCCCTACCTCTTCAAACCAGCAATGATATGTCAACCCTTTCTCACACTTGAAATCTCTGTCTCTGCTGATTCTAGCCAAAGAAAAGTCTTATGTTAAGCGCATGTGATTTTATATAGTAGGTCCTTTCAGTTCCATTAACAAAAATCCCCAAAAACAAAAAACTCAGTTAACTAGTTAGTGACTTTAATTTTATCTACAAAATTCCTTTTGTCATGAAATAGAACATAAATAGAACATGATGTCTCAATACATTCACAGTCATAGGCATAAGGATCAACAATATAACAGAGACATCTTAGTCTGTTTATCTGTTCATAATATTAAAGAATATATTGGTATAGTATGATTTCAGCCTTTATTTTTCACTTTGTCATTTGCATTTGGATTTTCATATGTCTTATGATCATACTTTAATGCTGTTTTCTTCACTGCTTTTGCAGCCTTTTTTTTTTTTTAACTTTTCAAGACACATCTTTTCTTTCTACCACAAACATGGAGTAGGCATTAACTAGGATGTTTCTTTGTTTTTCCTGAGACAGATGATAGGGACATCCAGCCACCATTCCTTATGGTCTTCCTACTGAAAGTGTGGATCTTAGCTTACTCTGAGCAGTTCTAAGGCCAAATGTTCTATTTCTGCTTATACATTAGAACTACAGCCTCAACTCTATAAATATTCTAATCCAAAATATACAAACATAAAGCATGTATAAAGTCAGGCTCCTTATTTTTTTTTTGAAGATTTTGTGAGTGAATAACTGGATTTTCCCACCTATCAATGAGAAGGCAGAGTCATGGAAACTGTGTTCACTAAGGCTCCTCAAATAAAGAAGAGTCAAGGAAGTCTGAATTCTGAGGCAATACTCCACTAAATTCACAAGGCAAACTTGTTTACCGTTGGACATTTTCCAACAATACCATTTGCCCATCTCATATAGAAGGTTTATCTAGAGGTATTTGTGTTCTTTTTCCATCTCATGTACAGATCACAGAGAAGAAAATGACACGTCACATCGTATTTTAATAGGATCGGCGTTATTGCTCTAGTAACACATTAATGCATTTTACTAGGGAAATTCCAATCTGTGATTAGATATAACTGGTATTAGCTTGTTCTGTGAAGACAGCTTGACAAACTATGTTGTTTTCTCAGTCCTGGTTAAGAGCTATGTTTCTGAACAGGCAAAATTTACTGATAATGGTCAAAATCAGGATAGAGGTTTCCAAGGAGGAGAAGACAGAGTTGAATATTGAATGAAATTGAGCATAAGGTATTCAACATGCTCTGTTGAAATAAGTATTCTATAGCATGATCTGGACGGTGATTATATTTGTAAATGTTCATCCAGCTGTATAGTTAGGATTTGCACTCTTTGCTTAATGAATGAATTTTAATCTCAATTAAAAAGCACAAATGGGGTGCCTGAGTGGCTCAGTTGATTAGCATCCAACTTCAGCCTAGATCATGATCTCACAATTCCCAAGTTCGATCCCCACATCAGGCTCTGTGCTGACAGCTCAGAGCCTGGACCCTGTTTCCGATTCTGTGTCTCCTCTCTCTCTCTGCCCTTCCCCTGCTCATGCTCTGTCTCTCTTTCTCTCAAAAGTAAATAAAATATTAAAATTAAAAAAAACCAACAAAACACCTTTTATTTGGAACTATTAGTTGTGTATATATATTTATATACAATATGTTCATATATGTCATTGTTTTACATGTACTAAAATATAAACATTCTAGTATGATTTTAATTTACCTTTAATATTTTTTGTGACTAATACATTTCTTACATTTTATATGAATGTATGTTTCTCTCTTTTTATTAAACTATAATATAAAATAAGGACACCTATGAAAAGTTCTTTATGTAAGGCCTTTGTTCTTTGAACATTATTTAAAGTTGGACACCTATGACACAGATTTAGCAATATGTATTACTTCAGAAATTAGTAAGGATTCTAAAAGCTATCATTATTTAGTGTAAGAATGAAATCCATTATTCTAGATTGAGGAATAGAAAATAGTTTAATACAAAAAGAAAATAAAAGGAGTATTGTGAAAAAGAGGTGTATACAAAGGTTTGTGCCTTGAGTTTAATTAAATCACATTTTCTTATTTTCTGAATGACTCTAGCTGACTATGAACTCAAGATTTAAAACAATTTAATGACATCAAGTTATTTCTTAAATTATGTTTTTTGTATAAATATTTAAAACCTTCCTACAGCTATACTGTTTTACTTTCTTGATGAGAAAAGTAGTTAGGTACCTTTTTTATATTTTATGTGTTTATTTACAGGGAAATTTTTTACATATCATAGAAAATTATAGTAATCTTTGACTTTGAGTCACAATTTCTCTAAAGAAATTATGTTACTAGTAATGTATCATTCTCAATAAAGAACATTTTGACAATGTATTCACCACCGTTATTATGGACTGAACACTTGTGTTCCCCCTAATTCATATGTTAAACACCAAAACCCAGTGTAATGATGGTAATTAGAGGTGGGGCCTTTAGGAAGTAATTGAGTTTAAATGAGATCATGGGAGTGGAGCCCTTACTTATGAGAAGACAGAAGAAAGTGCTTTCTGTCTGCAGGTACATTGATCTGAGACTTTCTAGCCCCCAAAACTGTGGGACATAAACTTACTTAAACTGCCCACTCTGCGGTAAGTTTTTATAGTGGTCCAAACTAAGATAATGGCTGAAGTGCTGTAAGTTTCCAGTTACAAAAATATTTTTGAATGATTTTCAGTGGATTCTGTACATCACAGAAAAAAAATACATAAGTTTAGTACAGATTTGCAACTAACCAGAAACTTGCATATTTGACAAGGAATGGAAAGTTGTAGAAGCAGGATCTTGCTAATCATCAAAGAAATGTTGAAGCAGAGGACCAGGAAACAAAAATAAACTTCTCATTCTGCAATTATCATTATATCTTTGTGACAGAAAGTAGGATACAAGGAAATATTCTTTATAAAGAGAAAATAAAAAGAAGAAAATCATTTTTTGTAAGTTAGGACATACAATGGTGGCATTTTTATCTTTTATTCCTGCCATCCTAACTCATCTATACTTCTTTTTAGGCTAAATTCTAGCTTATTAAATACAAATACATGTAAATATTAAAATGATGGTATAGCGAGGCAGTCAAAATATGTGGTCATATCTTACATTGTAATTAATAAGTATATTGTATCAGAATAACAGACATCAAGATTTGTTAGTTTCTTTTGTCTCAGAATTATTTGAACTATTCAAATTTCCTCATCTATTCTATAAATATGGCATTTATAAATGAAGTTTTAGTGTATTAAAAAAATAGAAGATCTGGGAAGTTTCTATCAACATCTTATCAAGTAAGTGTAGATTAATGTGGAAGTGTTGGAGTCTGGAGCCTATAGCCAAGAAAGAATTCTTGAGATATCTTCGATGTAAAAAGGTGGTTTTATTAAAACACAAGGACAGAACTCCTGGGCAGAAAGACCTGCCCTGGGATTGTGACGCGTATTATGTACTTTCAAGCTGGGGCGGAGTCAGGGATAGCCTAAGTCTCTGAGGAATTTTGGATGCAAGGTTTCTAGGACCTTGAGGGGGCCAGATATTTATAGGAAGTGGTCATTTATTACTGCCTCATAAAGCCTTAGTCATGAGACCCCTCAGATACACTATCAGTGGGCCGCATGCTCCTAGAGCTGCAGCCTTGCCCTCAGAGCTTGGCTGAAGGCTTCCCAGAGGAGGAGTTCCGGCTCAACGCCGAACTGAGCCAGCTGCAGTTCTCAGAGCCCGTGGGCCTCCTCTACAACCCGGTGGAGTATGCATGGGAGCCACACCGCAGCTATGTGACCCGCTACTGCCAGGGCCCCAAGGAAGTGCTGTTCCTGGGCATGAACCCAGGACCCTTCGGCATGGCCCGGACTGGGGTGCCCTTTGGGGAAGTGGGCATGGTCCGGGACTGGTTGGGTGTTGGGAGGCCCGTGTTGACCCCTCCCCAAGAGCACCCTAAGCACCCCGTGCTGGGACTGGAGTGCCCTCAGTCAGAGGGACCAGCACACAGAGCGAGGGGCATGGACGTTAAGAGTAGACTTCCGGCAGGAGACTTGAGGCTGGATCAGAGAAAGAGTTCAGTGTGGCAGAGTAGGGAAGACCAGAGGCCCTGGAGTTTCATCTCGGCTTGGAGACTTCACGGCTTTGGACAAGTCGATGCACCTCCCCAAGCCTCCGGATCCATATCTGTAAAGTGAGGACCCCTACCTCGTGAGGCTGGTGTGGGGATCACGCGAGAACACGCGCAAGCGCCTTGCGTGGTGCTGGGAGGTGGGTGCCTGTCAATCTTCTTGCTTTCTTGCCTCTTGGTGGGGGCTTCACTACATCACACTACAGGGGGGGCTCCACTACATCACACTACAGGGGGGGCTCCCCGACTGCGAAGACCTGGGTGACGGGAAGATTGCCCTGCCGGAGGTGGACCAATCACTTTATGAAACCCCCAGCCTGTGATTTTTTTAGTCTAAGCATTAAAAGCTCCTGAACCCTTAAAAAAAAATTCTCCGTATGGGAGAATGAAGCTAACTTATATTTGGGGGATAAAGATAAAGGAAATTTCCAAAAGATTTTTTATATGGTAAAGTAGACAGACTTATTGGATCCTGGAGGTTGGGACCATGTTAAGCTAAGATTGCTTTTTGCCCTTAGGCAAAGTATCAATATCAAGGCAGCTGAGTTCCTACGGGAAGGTCATTCAGCCTGTTTAAAGGACTTGTCAATGGGCTGTAAGTTGTAAAGAAAGTTAATTTTTTCTTTTGCCTTTGTTTTGACATCACAGATGATTATTGGTGAGATATTGTTTTCCTTGGCAAATTGATTTTAAACGAGTGTGCTATGATGTACTGATTAGAGAAGAGGTATCTTAACACTGAGAGATCTGAGACCCTCATCAATATTTTATTTTGTTAAACCATAGAAATACCAAGGATCTCCGGGGTACCCTCTTACCCCCTACTATTCTCACAGTTCAGTGGAATTGTTCCCTGTGGTGATATTTCACATGACACAGAATAATTCCTCCTCATGTGTGCTGACTATGAACTGCTCATTCTTCATAAATAGGTTTATTTTTCTTAAATTTCTTTTAAGCTGATTGATTCATCCATTGATCAGCGTATTTTTTAAAACATTTAAACATAATTGCTATCCATTGACATGGACAGAACTAGAAACTTCATTCTTAATCCTTGGGGAAGGAAGTTATGTAAGAGGCATACTCATTATGTACTGAGTCACAGCAAATACATAGATGCATACTTTAAAATCCATCATGTTTTTGGAAAGTTTTTGGAAATCTATAATGTCTATGAGACTTTTTTCCCTGAAAGATATGCTTCCGCGGGGTTCCAAAATTGTCTGGATGTAATTCCACAGAATATCACATCTGGCCAAGTATAACTGGATATTACTTTGAAAAGAGTTATATATCAGAACTGCCATGGATTAAATATTCAGAGCAAACTCTATTTATGTTGACCTCTACTTTATTTAATACTTGTACAACTGACCATTTTGAAACACTTTTCTCTGACATTTTCTATTGGCAATTGAATTAGCTTGCTGGGGTTGCTATAACCAAGTACCACAAGTGAGTGGTTTAAACAACAGAAATTTATGGTCCCACAGTTCTAGAAGCTAGAAATGAGAGATCACGCGTCAGGAGCACCATACTCCCTCCAAAGGCACTAGGGGAGGATGTGTTTCATGCCTGTCTCCTAGATTCTGCTGGTTTGCCCACAATCTTTCTTGGCTTATGGCAACATAATTTCAGTCTTCACATGGCATCCTCCATGCACGAATGTCCAAATTGTTCCTTTCTGTAAGGACGCTAGTCAGTTAGGAGTAGAGACACACCCTACTCCACTAAGATCTCTTCTCGACTAATTACACATGTGATGACCCTACTTCCAAACAAGGTCAGGTTCTGAGGTAATGGGGTTAGGACTTCAACATATCAATTTGGGGTAATCAAATATGACTTGATTTACCCATAACAATAATATAGATACTTACCATACTAAAAATATTCTTAATATACTATAAATCTCACAAATATTTATTTTTAAAACAAATGTTCCATTTGAAACTAAAAGCAAAATTCCTGTTGTAAAATCTTAAAACATATTGTAATTTGTATATGAATTGTGAGTCTGATGATTTTATTACATTAGATAGACATGATTGGATATGTAGTAGATATTACTGTACACTAATTAATTAAACAAAATGAGGGAGAATGCAATTAGTTTAAAGCTCAATGTGATGTTAGATCCATAAACACTACTACAAAATAAAGACCACAGAATGTTTCTTGTTCAAGGACACTTTTGCAAAACTCTATCATCTACTTCAGAAAGAGGGCATTATTTTGGATAATATGGATAATGAATAAATCTTCAATTGTGCATTCCTCACTTTGATGCCTGCCATTCTCAAGATGTATATTTCATTGTGTGTTTTTTTTTTCAGCTAAAATTCACCTCACCAGGGGATTCCTTCTGCCAAATAAAGAGCAAACTTTCTTATGAAGGGAAAATGTTTTTTACCCACAACAAAAAGTTAGATCCTGCTGAGTGTTTCCCCAGGCTTCTATAAAAATTCACTGGTGAAGCTTTGCCACCTTAAAAGAAACCCAAAACAGCTTTGATCAGCTAAACAGCAATAGTTTTTATTCCAAGCACATTAAAATATACAAAGAAAGCACAGTATAGGCATTGCTTTTGGCCTTTATTCCCTTGTTTATGATATTTTATAACAAAACTTTAAAACACTCTTAAAAATGCTTTCTAACTTAAAAAGCATCATTTGAAACAATTTCATGCTGGGGGTGATAATTAGTTCTGTTTCCTGCCATGTTCTGACCCTGATGCTTTTTCATTACTTATTTGAAATATTATTGAGAAATAATTGCATATTCAATCAAAAAAGTATCTAAGCTTCTGTCCATAATTTTAAAATACTTATTTATGTCTTTTATGATGCAAAAAGCTATTAAATAGTGCAAATTTGTTTGATATTATAAAACTATCTCCAACTCTAAAAGTATCGATAATTGTTAATTTCCTTCTTATTTATAAAAATTGTTTTATTTTTAGAATATCTAGCATCTGTGTTGTTTGCTTCCTGACTAAATTTAATATTTGTTCAGTGATACCATTTGGATTATGGAGAAAGTTGGAAATAATTTTAAAAACACAGATGTAAATCCACAACTATAGAGGCCCACAACTACTGTAATTGATATAAAGTTAGTCTTACATACCCAGGTACATTATACATTGTATATATTTATACATACTTATGTATATATTGTTTCATTTGTCTGATTAAAGTAGAAGTTATATGATTTTCATGGCTGTTTATTATCCTTTTATATGACTGTATCCCAGTTGGATAAACCATTTTTCTTTCTTGGCTATACCACTTTTAGAAATTTTGTCTGTATTACATAAAAATCTGTTATGAAAACTAGTTTTATCTCTATCAATATCTAAATATTCACCAAAATTGGTTCAAAAAATCTCATAAGCCTGATCAACTTGTATTAACGTTCAATGTTTTGAACTTGTATTTTCAAGTTAAGTTGCTCAACCGATACATGAATGTATAAGAATCATTCATAAGCCATACAGTGGCTTTGGGGAAAAATTACTTTTCAAAGAGGTGGATAAAGGATTTACAATTACATATTTTCTAAAGTAAGTATACTCAAAAAAGGGGGGGGCCTGGGAGAGACCTAAAATAAGAAAGAAACTTGTCCAAAATTTAGTCAAGCAGAGGGGAACAGTGAGGCCATCTTGGTGAGGACTCTTTTAGAATGCATTGCCTTCAGTGGAGTACTTTCCTAATCTGGGTTCTGTCAGTCATTTGTGAAATGCTTCCAAGAGAAGGGGATCAAACTCCCGGCACTTCTTACATGCCTTGCCAAGGAACAGTGCAGGCTCTGTCAGCCAGAAAAGCCCAAAGGCAAAGGATGCAGGTGGTGGCATTTGGAAGTTAAACAAACGTAGCTAGGAGGGAGAAGGGCCAAGAAGATACCAGTGGGGCATCAACAGAATCTGCCAGAGGTAACATCATACTGTAGAGCACTACTCAGGGCTTTACAGATACTAAACCATTTTAAAAATCTAAGTAGATATTGAAGAATCCATGCTCAAAGTATGCTTAAGTAACCAGTTCTGTCCTAACGCTGCAAGTATTCAAGAAAATTGTTCTGTGGCAACAACAAATTATAATTTATGGTTCATTAAAATGTATCTTAATATATAATAAAATTGTCAAATAAGTGCTGATTTTTATTGATTTCACTCAAGATTGCTTATTGAATGGAAAGAGTTTATTTTTTGGTAAAATAAGGGCGTGTATATGTCCTAGTTTAGCGATTTACATAATGGATATATTTACATAATGAGTCCTAAGTAGAAATATGTGTATCTGGAAATGTAATTAGAATCTCAAGTGCAGTTAAATTCTCTCTCTAGAAATTTTTCTCACTATAGCTTTCTCATACTGAAAACAGATTATAGAGTAATAAATCCATAGCCTTTGATGTTCTGGTCACAAAGACACTAAAGAAAATAAATCTCACTCATATTTGTTTAGATAAAATAATCATCAATCTTCACCTCAGGGGTGTTTTAGGAAACTTTTCAAACCTTCAGTTTCCTACTGAGTATTAGCTAATAGCCTTTGATTTGAAAGTTGTTTGGATGACAATCTATTGGATTAAATGATGCCCTAAAGCTACCCCTTGGCAAAATTAAAATTCAGTATTTCTGTTGGTAAATTATGCTAGCTTTATTTAATTAGAGATTTCAAGTTGTCTAACTCTTTTTAAGGCTGACATCTATTGAGCCTTGCTCTAACATGTTATTAATTGCAGCTTTGGAATTAAAATTTTTTTTCTTAAAAAGGATATCAGAATCTAGTGATGAGAAGAGTAAAACAAGAAAAACAGATTCATAGGATAATGTTTAATTAAAGAAGGTATTAAAAGGTTCAAGAACATTTTATAGCCATAGCACACAGAAATTTGCCAGTTTTATATAATATATTGCCCAATGTACATCCGAAGGGATGGCCAAAACTTTATTTTATCTTAAAAAGACTTACTTAAGTGTGCCTAATAATGCGAAGCTTCAGATGCAAAAAGTACACAGTCACATTTTCATCTGACATTGGACAAATTTTATGAATAAACACTGTAACGTTTAGAATGTTTATGGTGTTCTTGAGAAAGGCCAATTCAGTTTCTTAGTAATACAACTAAATAGGAATATTTTAAATACATTAAATTTCTTGACCCTTAAGCATAAATGGATTTGGTAATAAATATTGTTGATATATTTTCAAAGGAAACAAAAGAAGGAGCAAAACTATGTATAGACATATAATTACATACATTAAAGAAAAAATCAAATAGGCATTTAAAAGCAAAGAAAAATAATGGTGAGTTTTAGGTCAGTGAAAGATGTATGCAAGAGAATTGTTAATTAAAGTAGCATTTAAATATGTAACATTTTTTCAATTATGTATTTCAATTGCAGTACTTTTTTCTATTATAAAAGTAGGGACTTTATAATTTTTACTATAAAAATGAATCACTACCTTGTACCATTTATTATAATAAAAATTAATAGTTTTAATACAACTATATATCAATTTCTATTTAGTGGAGTATCTCAGTAAGGCTAACAATTCTTTATAATGCTAAAAATATTATGTAAGTTAATAAAGTAATTGGCCTAAAGAGAAATAAATATAAATGAATAGAACAAAAACATTTAACCCTCAATCCACTTAGCTTTGTTTAGTCTCCAGGCATAGTTTAATTTGCATCTTATATATCTATATAAATGGTGTGCCATTTTTGGCACTTGAGCAAATCACTTAAACTCTTTGCATGGTAGTTTCTTCACCGATAGAGTAGATATAATAAAACTATTTACCTCATACTTAACACACTTAGAATAGTCCCAGCACATAGTAAATGATAGATGCTTGTAAAATAAAATAAATAAAGGATGACTCTATGTGAAGACAGATAAATTCCTAATAATTCTCTCTTATAAAAGACCTGGGTCATGAAAGACAATAGTAGTAAATAAGACATTCTTGCCATGTAGAGAGATGTCTTTGACTTTCCAGAAATTTTTGCATGGTTTTCTAATTTTGCCTATATTTGCAAATAATTATTTAAAACAATATGGGAAATTTTAGACAATCGTACTTTATTCTCCATTAATGCAGTAATTATCAGAAAGATGAAAAACATATGGCATAGATTAAAGAATGTGAATTAAATGAAGTTCCATAAGTCTAGGTACTTTACTCTCCATTTACAAATTTATAACACTGCATCCTTTGTATTATGGATTATATTTATTTTCAAATAACATTGTTTTCTCACATCAATGAATAGTTAAATGAAAAATGAAGTTTTAAAAGCTATATATCTCTGAAGTAATAACTGGCTTATAATTCATGCAGGTATATTATTCAATGCAGGTTCTACTTGAGGTGATTATTTGCTTTATAGTGGATATGGTACCCACTCTATATGAGTAGACTTCCACTGGGCAAGTTTGCATGCAAGATTTTGCTTTCTACATCCATGATTCATAAGTCAAGGTGAAATTAAACACACAACTCAAACTTGGTCTCTCATCGACTTTGTTCAAGAATTTTAAAGACGAAAAAGAAATAAAATGTAGGAGTGCTTGAATCTAAAACTTGTTATTGAGAGACCTCTTGAGAAGAGATCCGTTAATATTCTTGTCCAGAATTTTCCCTGCTACCTGCCCTTTAGAAGGCTTAGCTTTCAAAATTCCTTTCATCTTGCAAACTATCCCATTTTTAGTCCCAAAGTTACGTTTTATGCTTAAAATGTCCAGACTTACTTTTGCTGTTTACAACTAAAATAACTTGGATCAATATACAAATCTAAAGGGAATTGCTAGATAATATCTGAGGAAAAACTAATGAGAAACTGCTATATGAATACAAAGTGAGATGCAAATAATAATAGATAACGTGATTTTGTATAAATAATATAGTATCTACTTATTGTAAAAAATTCAAAATAAGAATATATGTAAATTCCTGGAGAAGATGAGGTAAAAAAGCATGGTCTTTCATGTTAAGCAGCAATGGCTTCCTAACCGAGCCCTGTTTTTTTTCTTGTCTGTGACTATTGGCAAATTATTTTAAATTATCCTTATTCTCATCATTAAAATACAGATGATAATTAACTCCTAATGTCACTTTTAGGATTGAATAATCTAGTTCACATGCAATAGCTATTGTAATGCCTGTTCACATAAAAGGTATCAAAACATGTGTAGGGATCCAAGAAACAGTATCATTCTTCCCTCCTCAGATTTATAACTAAATAAAACAAAAAATAGTTTGTGGAGGTCAGATATCTACTTAATTGGAGATGATCAAGAAGGAATTCTATGTATTGGGGAAGTGGCTTTCCACCTGCTGAGATTCTGCCAACCTACAGGGCCAGCTACAGATCTTCAGACGTGGGCTGCAAAGTCAGGACCAAGCTCACTATATGCCAACAACAAAGGGATCTCTCTCCAGAATAAGCAAGAAAAATAGGACCAAATTACTCATGCCTATTTTTTTTTTCATTTCAAACTCACCAATCAAGAGTAGTTGAAGAGTGAGTACCTTACAGATTAAAACATGGTAGAAAATGCCAAGAATGGAGACAAAAAATTTACACATAAAAGCAAGTCTTAGTGTTATTTGGATAGCGTTTATAATACTTTAATTTTAAAAATGCTAATTGATGTTTTTGAATAAGCTAGTGGAATGATGTGTAGCTGTAACAGTATTGGGAAAACTAAAAGGAACAAGAACAATTTATAAATGAAGACTAGAAGTCAGGTGCCAGGAAAAAATAAGTAACAGGAAGAAACTATTAGGGGAAGGGAGAGCATGATGGATTATCAAAAGTCTGAAAAATAATAAAGAGTAATATGATTTAAATAAAATCAAGTAGAGGAACAGATATGAAGTGATAGTAACAGGGTTTTTAAAAACACGAACATTTTCCGGGTGACTGTGCGACTCAATTGGCTAAGCTTCTAACTTCAGCTCAAGTCATGGTCTCACAGTTTGCAAGTTCACCTCAGGTTCTCTGCTATCAGTAGAGTCCAGTTTGCATCCTCTGACCCTCTCTCTCTCTGCCACTCCCCTGCAGGTTCTCTTTCTCCTCTCAAAATAAATAAATAAACTTAAAAATATAAATAAATAAAAAATAAAAAATAAATAAAACACGATCATTTTCAACCAGAACACTTCAAAATTTTCTATTAAAGCATAGATTCATCAGTAAAATGACTTATTGGAGTAACACATATAGAAATATCAGATGAGAGTCAAAAATAAGAGTGATAAGTAACAGAATTACTTATACACACAAATGTATGTGTGTGCATGTTACTTTGTATTCTATTAACTCTTTTCTTTCTACTTTTGCACATTTTTAAAACATATTTTTCTTCCTGAATATATGTGTTGTAGCCAGAATAAGGGCCTCCCAAAGATGTCCATGGAGCCTACGAATATGGAGTAAATATGGCAGAATGGAATTGAAAATATGATTAAGGTAATGCGCCTTGAGGCAGGGAGACCATTCTATATTATCTACATTGGCCCAGTCTTACCTTATGCATTCCTAAAAATGTTCAGAAGTTTCTCAGACCTGAAAAATAGAAGAAATGAAATAAAAGGAGAGAGCAGGGAGGTTCAGAGCAGGAGAAATAATCAGCCTGCAGATGCAGGCTTTGAAGATGGCATCAAGAGCCATCAGAATAGGAATATGGTGGTGGAAGGAAGCTGAAAATCTCTCTGACCAGCAGCCAGTGAGGAAGTGTGGGCCTTAGTCCTACAACCAGTGGTACCAAAATCTTCAGTGATCAAAATAAGCTTGGAAATAGGTTGATTCTGAGAGACTCCCGAAAGGAATACAGCCTTTCCCACAGCTTGATATCAGCTTGGAAAACTTGGAGCTGGCAGTCACTGAGTGAACTCAGACTTCTAAGCTACAAAACTGTGAGATATTAAGTTCATCATGTTTTAAGTTGCTAAAGCTATAGCAATTTGTTATGGTAGCAATAATAGACAAATACAATATTAATCAGCTCTTTGCAGTAGTTTTACATTTGTTGTTCTCCAAATGCCTTTGGCTTTTATTAATTCATGAAATAGGAGTCATGTTACAGGTAGAGATGTAGAGATGGGCTTCCAGTTTTAGAAAGGGACACTTGGAAAAAACACATTGGATAAATGGGGTATCTAAGGCGGATGCTGTAGTGAATGGAAGAATTTCAGAATCGTTATTGGATTAGAGAAGGCAAAAGGTGATATCTGGAAAGTCCTTGCCACAATAGAATAATGAAAATCCAATGCTGTGTATAGGGTTGTCCTATATTCAATGGTCAGTGGAAGAAAACAAAGTATAATCATTGTGGTTGTATGTGATGTGGCGGAGTCAAAAGAATTGAGGCACTCCAATCTGTATTTACATAAGGTTGATCTTAATATAAATGAGGGCTCTTAAATTACCCTAAGAAAACATTAAACCAGGTAAAATTGAGGACAAAGAAGCAATTTTCATAAATGTGACAGAAGGATGTCCTAAAGTCAAGAAATGACTGTTACTATAAAGGAGGAACTAAAAATACACTTTTTCAGTTAAACCTAAAGATGATGAGTTGATAATATATTGAAAGAAGAGGGCAAAAGTAATAGGAAGAATAACATCAGGTTCCTAACTCAGATTATATAAAGGAGAGTAATGATACATTGTGATACTGAGCACAGAGAAGGCTATCTAGATCCTTTTGGATTTAGTACCACTGAGAAAAAAGAGCAGTGTTATTGTACTAGCACAAAGAGAAAGTAGCAGGTTGAGTTACTTTACATTAAAAATAAGTTTAAAAAGTTTCTTTATTCTACTTAAGGATTTCAAAAGATATCTGATGCCCTTCTTTTTAGTTAAATACCTTATAAGTATATTTTATATATATTTTTATGGATAGCTTTGTTGTTCAACATCCCATAAGTGCCTATCAGTATACCAGGAAAAGAACAAATTCTGCTGGGAAAGATGAATGGCAAACACATTTTCCTTGATGTTTTGATGAGGTATTGTTCTTGTCTTTTAGAAAGGACTAAAAACTAAGGACAAGTTACTTTTAAATTATTTGAATTTTTGAGAACCAGATGGTGCCCAAAAAAAGCCATGACTGAATACACACATAAATTTCTTAATTTCTTTTTAAACTTAAACTTTGGGTATCTTACCCACACTTTCTCATCTGTAGTGGAATATGGCAAAGAAAAAAAAAGAGAAGATAAGAAAATTAAAATAATTTGTTATACAATTGAAATTGTCTTTGTGCTACTGTCACCTCAGCATGGTGAACGTGACACTGTCTCAGGCACCAGTTTTCATGTACTGTCCCTCATGTGAGCTGAGGATGGAGCCGGGCTTGCCCTCCTCAAGAGCCTTGATGAATGAGTTGCCAACTAAGGTCAAAATCAGATCATTTACAGCTTCAAATAGTAACTTGGAAGGAGAACTAGCTGAACTTTGAGCTAGATCATTTATACACAGTTTTTGTCCATTCATAGTTGATGTCTAAATACTCCTGATCATAACGACTGGTCTCATACTCCATTCCATCCATTGGGGCATGTGTGTGTGTGTGTGTGTGTGTGTGTGTGTGTGTGTGTGTGTGTTGGAGAAAAAGACATATTCCACATAGATGTTCTCCTAATGGGAAAGCCTCATATTTCTCAGTATTTTATTTTTACTACTTTCCCCAGGATGTTTATCAGACATGAAATTCACAGATTATCAAACATAGATTACAATAATGAGTTAACCATCATTTACTATTTATTATTAAAAAGTCATATAATATGGATTTAGATACTGGGAGATCACGTGCTTTCAGAAGCTAATAATTTTTTTTTCTCCCTCCTAACTAACTCCATTTCCAAGAAATGGAGACCCTGCCAACCCAGAGCGTTAGTCACTCAACTTTGGACATAAGAGTTGGCTCTTGGTAACATGAAGTAAAACCAGCTAAGTCCTTGAAAACTTTTTTCTACTTCACCTCATTTGGAGTAATTAGAATTGCTCCCCAAATATTGCTTTTCTGGTTTTATTGTTGTTTGTTGTTTTTGTTCATTTGTTTGTTTGTTTCAGGTGTCACAAACAACTGAAAGCCAAACTAGAGTGTAGGTTCATGCAAAAAGACCTAATACTCAGCCATATCTATTTCTGCCGTGTGTCTTGATTGCTCATTATACAGAAAATGTCCTCCTTACACTCAGGGATTTAGCAAAAATCTTTGTTCCCGATTTTAATTAAAAACTTACAAATAGATTCTAACACTGTAACTTTGTGGAATGAATTGGGTATATGGCCATGAAACATGTCTTGTCAAAACCTTTTTCCCTAAGTCAGTGGGATACATCAAAATGGGTAAAAGAAGTCTTCAGTAATAGATTTCAACATTTTGCCCAGATCATATGTTCCATCCCAGAAGTTGCAAATTCATTTAAATGTGAACATTGTAGAAGTGTGTAAACATTGTAACACTAAAGTCCTATCTTTTTAAATAGACTCATTCTGAAGAAGTAACCCAAATTAAATTTATTTGTGATGCTCTCAAATCATGTTATTCTTGACTTTCAAGTTAATAAACCCAAAGTTAATTTTATACTTGCTTACACATATATTAGTATTAAAGTCACAGTATAATAACAGCCAATTACATATATCATGAACTTAATTTGCTTACTAGGTCAGTGTTAAGATTTCAACATTACCACATTGTGTTTGGTAGGAAAAAAAAAATCTATGGACATCACTTTAAAAGAGTTTATGAATAAACTCCTTCTTTAAGACCACATCAACTACATGTTAGTAATTACGTAAACACATCATGAAATTTTAGAAAGGCATATTCAACATGTCATGTGAGTGACAGTTATTATTGTCTTCACACTTAACATAAGGCAAAAGGTGCGCAGGGAGTCCGGCTCTGAGCCAAAATCTTACGTCCGATCTTTCAGATCCATCCATAGCCAGGTATAAGGCTTTGCCTGACAGGTTTCCTGGAGGGAAGCTGTTCTCCCCACACCAGGCTGCACGGCCAGTGCATGATGGTGTTTCTGAGGGGGTTACAGTCAAAACCTCAGCCCCGAATCTCCCCTGGCCAGAGCTCCTATGCATGTGTGCAGCCTAGCCTGCCCAGATGCCTCCATGAGTTCTCCTTATTTGAGACAATGGCTAAGTCTCTTTTCACCATTTTTGTTTAATACTCTTCTACCCATATCCCTTCCTCTTCTCCTTACCCCAGGCTCCCACAGGTCCGTAAAAAAGCAAGAGTGACATTAGTTCATGGCTCCTCAGCCATTAGGCAATACCTCTGTGCTGGATGATCTCTGACCCTCACATATACAATTAAACTCCACATGTCTATTTCACTATTAACACGATGAAAAGCTGTGTACATATTTCTTTGTATACATACGTGGGTAGGGTTGTAGAATAGATTATTATAAATAGAATTGCCAGATGAAAGTGTGTAAGCATTTAAAACTTATGATAAGTAAACATTGCCAAATTGTCCTCAGCAACATTTGAGAATGTTTCTGTACACTCAACCTCACAGTAAAAGTATCAGCAACTCTTTTGTCTCTGCACTTTGAAAGATGGTTCTCTAAATACCTTTTTATTAGTATTTTTACTAGTTTGAATGGGACTCAGATTTCTTTCAAATATTTAAGGACCATCTGTATTTCCTTCATTGTGCCTTTGCTGTTCCTGTTCTTTGGCTATTTTCCCTTGGCTTGTTTTTCTTACTGATTCATAGGACCTGTTACAATAATAACATTTATCCCTTTGTTAAATGGGTTGTAATATCCTTCCAGTTTCCTTGTTTTTGTAGATAACTCATGGTATTTTTTACTATATAATAATTTGTTATTTACATGAAAGTAAATTTTTCCGCCTTTTCTCTCAAGGCTTCTAAATTTGCATTCTTCCCAGGAAGACAAATTCTACAAACAATGTTTATAAAACCATCCATCTTTCTCCCCCTTATAAGCAGTAACACCTTTATTATATATGTTTGAAAATACTTATAGACTCTTATTTTGCATCGAACTACTTATTTATTTAATGATATAATTATATCATATACAATTATATAATTGTATATAACACTTAATATATGTTGATAGCTTGTCTTTCTATTACATTCTTTGCATTATTTCTATTTATGCTGTTATTTGCAAATGCACTTGTTACAAAGGACAATTGAAATTGCTTCTGAAGTTCAGAAACTTCTGTAGATTTTTAAAAAATTCTTATTGAGCTAAATAAATACATGAGCTACTATGCTATATGGCAAGTGTGTATGACAGAGGTTTTATACTTGCTTTATTTTTGCATCCTACTCTTTTGAGAATTCAATTTTTTTTTCTTAGTGCTATTGCAAAATGAGCTATCTGAACTATCCTTTACTTCTTGGAAACTTTGAGTTCTCCTGTATCCTAAAAAAACTTCTAAATTATTATGCCCATTAAATAGGCTCTTAAGAAATGGGTAATTTGGGAGGACTTAAATCTCTATAATACTGATAATTCTTCTTCAAGAATATGATATACCTTTCATTAGTTTAGAATTACCTGGCAATTCAAAAAATGTTATTTGTTTTGAAAGAAATAGAGAGAGCGAGCAGGGGAAGAGCAGAGAGAGACCAGAGAAAGAATCCCAAGCAGATAGTGCAGAGCCCAGTGCGGGACCCTATCCCACAAACCATGAAATCATGTCCTGAGCCGAAATCAAGAGTCAGAAGCTCAACTAACTGAGCCATCCAGGCGTCCAAATTACCTGGTATTTTTAATAAATGTTTTATTATATTATGTTTGTTTTTATCATTTTTTTGTTTAGGTCCATTTAAGATCCCTGTATCATTATAACTTAGATTTGAAATAATGAGGTCTTTCTGGGCCTTCCTGTAGACCCATGAATATAAGAAATGATGGCAATGTTCCCTCTTGGTGGGGATTTTCCCTTCATACCCAAATGAAACATGTTTGAATGCTCATAAGTTGACTGCAGATTTCCTGCTTACTCGTTTATGAACATCAGGAACTTTGGATCAAAATTCAGAACCTCTCAATTCCTTAACTGCTGCAATAGTGTGTTGTCTGTGTGTTCTCTTATTTAACCCTTATTCCCTACTACTTAGTGTTGGGAGCTAACAGTACCAATTAAAGCTCCCATGGTCAGGCTGTGTATCCTGTTCTGTTGCTCTTAACAAGATCGATGTTAAAACACTTAGGAAGTGTATCTCCACAGATAGATCTTTATGTTCTACAGGCTTCATCTGGTCTGCAGTTAGATCTCTGTTGGATATATTACATGTACCCATTACTCACAGCAACCCGAGAGTTCACATATTGCTATCAGCATTTTTGAAAGGAGTCAATTGTCAAAAACTATAAGCCACTTGCCTAAGTCTACACAAGTAGTAAATGAAGGAATCATTATTTAAACAGAAGTATGTGCTCACAAAAGAAATACTTTTTCTATTATTTCTTGTTTCATGTTCTTTGTGTCTCACACAACAGTTATTACAATTATCTTCATATGGTGGGCACTTAATGGAATTAATTAAAAGGAAGTTGTCACTTTTCATTACATAATTAAATCTTAATACTAGTAATATTTTCTAAACATCATTCTACTTTAAAAGGAAATTGTGCTAACATACTTGACAAAGATTTTTGCCCAGTCCTCTGTGAGTAGCAATTCCCCAAAGCGCAGGGCCCTATTCATTGGGAAGGAAGTCTCCTTTGTGAGAAGTGTCATTTTCAGAGTATACAGATGGTGAGGACATCCCGTTCAAACCTGTGGAGACTAACTTCAGATTTGAGGAGTAGGCGGGAAAGTGTATGCTTGAAAAACAGTGGTAGCCTGGTGAGACCCTGACTGAAGGAGAGGGACAGAGCTCTGTAATGTCAACAACTTGACCAGTACCTGATACAGCCCCAGAATTTGGGGGTATTTCCCAGCTACATGATTTTAGAGCATGATACAATTTCTCACCCATAAGGTTTAATCCTTTGAAAAAGAGAACATAAATATTTAGATGCCAAATAGGTCAACTACACAACTAACCAGCTCTACTGACTGTGGTTATGTAAATAAATCAGGAAGACATTCATGTTATTTACCATTACCTGCTTTTTCCGTGCACAAAAAAATAAGCAACAAATATTGATTTTACTGAGAATAATATCAAATCAAAACAAATGGCTTAATTTCAACTGCAAATCCTCAATCACCTTATTATCAACACTTTCATCTAAAGTCACAAAACAGAAAATCTACAATATATACCTAGTAAACACTCCTTTAAAATGTAAATTCATATTTTTAAAAATAAAGGAAAATGAAATTTACTATTTTGTTCTTTCATTTTCTAGCAGCCATGTAATTTAGATTTTTGTAGTATATCATGTCTGGGTGTCTCATTCTCCGCTCTGACAAAGAAGAAAGCAAAAGCATCTTTACCTTTTTATATAATGCTTTTTGAGTATATACTTTTAATTCAAGAGAATAGCATTGATTGTATGGATTTATTCCTTCCACTATTAATTTAGAATAAACCTGCTGTGGGTTGACCTTTTACAATGAATTTGAATTCAGCATATGCATGTAAGAATCATCCTTTATAATGTATTATTTAAAATGTATATTCTAAAACATATTTATGACAAGGACAATGGAAATGTTAAATTTACTAATCTTTATGAATAGACATTAGTAGCTTGATTCATTCTAGTAGGTTTTCCAAATATAGAAACTTAAAAATAATTCATGGAGCAACTAAATTACCCAGAATCTGGTGCTTCATAGCTCATTTTTAAAAACTTGCATATTTTTCCATGTATTTTCATGGAAAATTGCTCAGATTGGAACGGTTATCACACTTAATCAGTATTAATGGTAATTCATTACTGTGTGTACAAAGGGTTCACTGAGGTAGAATAATCAAAGAAAGCATGATCAATAAAAAGGTACAATTTAATTTTAAGAGGCTAATCCATGAGATATTCAAAGAAAGTGTATGAATATATTAAAGTGTTATTTTTTTGGATTTCATACGACATTGGGGAAGGAAGGTTCAGAAAGTGTAAATTATTTACTTCCAGGGGAAAGTACAAAGTAGACTATGATATGTAGAGAGGCTCTAATTTTTATGCTATGAGAACCATAGGTATTTTTTAAACTTGTTACAATATATCAAAGTCTACCTGCATTACATTGATATTTTTGTTGTAAATTTAACTGTGAAATTAATGCATTTGCATAGTAAAATGGTAAATTTTTTGATGGATACTCAAAAATTTTTCTCCAAACTTATACTTTGAGCAACAGAGTATACGAGTACTGAATATAAATGTTAAGTAAAACACATTTTCTAATATTAAAAACATGATTTAATGCAATTTTATTAACCAGATCGTTGTCTATTGAGACTTCCAATTTATTTATACTCCTTCATTGTATTCTTTTTCTTCCAAATCATAAAAAAATAATGTGTCATTGCAAGAAGACAGGATTGGTAAAGGGGGAAGTCATGATTTGTAAGGAAGCCCACACAGAAAAGATTTTGTTCTGCTGTAAGCCAACATCTGAGGTAGGAAAAGAAGGAAGAGACAAAAGTAAAAATTAGTACTCTATTGTCAGGAAAAGGTGAGCCCTCAGGAAGCATTTCATCCTAGGAGCACCTGGCTGGCTCAGTCAGTAAAACTTCCGACTTTGTCTCAGCTTCTGACTTGAGCTCAGGTCATGATCTCCTGGTTCCTGAGTTTGAACCCCTGTTGGGCTCTGTTCTGACAGCTCTGAGGCTTGACCCTGCTTCAGATTCCGTTTCCCTCTTTCTCTGACTCTCCTCTCTCTCTCTCTCTCTCTTTAAAAAATAAACATTAAAATAAAAACATTTCACCCTATTATAGTGTACCACCTAACCATTTGGAAGCCTTGTGTAAAATGACTGTCAGGTATTCCTGATCCCAGAGTAATGACAGTGTTTTTACAAGATCAAAGATAATGGATCTCTATTCTAATGCAGAGATTTCAGAGCCCAGACTCTGAA
Source organism: Suricata suricatta (assembly GCF_006229205.1). Lineage (NCBI taxonomy): Eukaryota > Metazoa > Chordata > Mammalia > Carnivora > Herpestidae > Suricata > Suricata suricatta. The sequence goes on along the minus strand of NC_043708.1, from coordinate 54,636,669 downwards.
AGTCTAGCATAGACTCCTTCTAAGGAATAAAACACTAAGAAAGAAGATAATGGATATATTTCTCCTGGGTTGAAGACCTGAATTACTATTTGAAAATATTTTCATGAAATAACAGCCAAATTGCAAGGGGAAAATATTAATAGCCCATAACTAAAATTATCATAATAGTATGGCAAAATCTAGAATGTGAGTGTTGTATTGAGGAGGAGAAAACAAAAACATTGTCTCTACTCTGTCATATTCTGGGGAAAGGAAGCATGGAAACATGGAAGGTTTGGTTGTAGGATGAAGTTGATATATTTACATATAGTGGAAACATATTAATTGATTACTGACATTGGGAATGTTTAAAAATAAAACACTAGACAAATGGAAAATCTTAAAGGACCTTCAAAAACAACTAGAGTAACAGTGAGGATGAATAAAAACAAACTGGGAAAAATAAGCAAAAGATAAAAGAGAATGTAACAAAATAAAGCCTTTTTAAAATTTAAATTTTAGTTAGTTAACATGCAGTGCAATATTGGTTTCGGGAGTAAAATTCAGTGATTCATCACTTACATACAACACCTAGTACTCATCACAGCAAGTGTATCCATCACCCATCTAGCCCAATCCCACCCACCTCCTTCCATCAACCATCAGTTTGTTCTCTATCCGTAAGTGTCTCTTGTAGTTTGTTTCTCTTTCTTCTCTGCCCCCTCCTTTCCCATATGTTCATCTCTTTTGTTTCTTAAATCCCACGTATGAGTAATACATAATTTTAAAAATGAGCTAAGATGAGGCATCTTGATGGCTCAGTCAGTAAGCGCCTATCTCTTGGTTTCAGCTCAGATCATGATCCCAGGGTCCCCATGATCCCAAGGGGATTGAGCCCCACTTGGATGGGCTCCACGCTGACCATGGAGCTTACTCAAGAGTCTCTCCTCCCCGTGGTGCACGTGTTCTCTCTTTCTCAAAGAAAAAAAATTGAACTAAGATGAAAGGAGAATCATACAGACTTAATATAAATTAATAGGCATTTTTAAAAACAGGTATTAAAATTGAGATAAATCAACTTTTTATCCATTAAAAAAAGGGAAATCTTAAAACAAAGAACTAAATGCTGAAATGTTGAAATAAGTCAGATAATAGATATTCTGGCCAATGCAATAAAAGGGAAAACAAGAATGGCAATATTAATATTATATTCAGAATCTAACTGATTTACTAGAGAAAAATAATTGAAGACTTTGACTAATGCAAAAAAATTCAACAGTATATATACATTAATAAAGTTACATTCTATAAATGGAAAATATATTTTTCATGAAAAAGATAAAGAAATTTCTAAAGGGTTCTAAAACAAGTGATATATCAAGTAGATGGAAAATAAACACAATGAATGGGTAAATGATTAGAAACTAAGTAAGCACTTTACTGTTGCATCATTAGTTATAAACATATAGTGATAACATAAAGAAAATTATCATTTCATTAATAATTTCGTATATGATGTAGTATGTAGAATACAGAATACAACTAACACTTTCTGTGTTCTTAGATATTTAACATAGCTCTAGGTTTTTTTTTTTAATGTTTATTTATTTTTGAGAGAGAGAGAGTGTGAGCAGGGGAGGGGCAGAGAGAGAGGGAGGCACAGAATCTGAAGCAGGCTCCAGGCTCTGAGCTAGCTGTCAGCACAGAGCCGACGTGGGGCTCGAGCCCACGAACGTGAGATCTGACCTGAGCCAAAGTCGGACGCCTAACCAACAGAGCCACCCAAGTGCCCCCCCAACATAATTCTAGTTTTGATGCTTGGTATCAGATATTGTGGTAAGTAAATAATATCCTTTGTCTGCTCTTGCTTATTTTTCCAAAGACAGGTATTTTGGAAAGACTGTTGAACTGAGAGGCAAAGTCTAAACATTGCATTGAGATTCAATTTTTTTTTTGGAAATTTCAACTAGTATCTCTAGTCACTGTACTTATTTGTCACTGTACTTATTTACTTAGGTTTGCATTTAATGTGGCACTTTTGAAAGCCAGAGACATCGTTGACTTCTAGATTCCAATAAAAATGTGTTTGTATTACTATTATTAACAACGGTATTAATAAAAGACTTTGACCAACAAAAAAAGAGCACAGATTTAAAATACCTGCCAAATATAATTCATAAACCCAAGATATTCTATAATTCATCCAATTCAAAATCGTTTTCATTATAACCATTATTTTATATATGACCAAGGAAGAAAGAATGTGGCCATGAGACTTTTTCTTGGGGCTTCCCCAATAGAGGCGGAAGAAGAGCCCTTCTCCCCACCTTCAGTATACATTTAATTGCTATTACAATATAGCTTAATCAGGCTCACTGCAAGGTAAATGTTTTATCCTATATTTATTGAAAACACCTAGTACTCATCACAGCAAGTGTATCCATCACCCATGTTTTATCCTATATTTATTGAAAAATGTATTTTAGTATAATTAAATGTTTTATCCTATATTTATTGAAAAATGTATTTTAGTATAATTATATTTCATAAACCCCACTATGGTGCATGTGTGAAGGTGAAAATAGAATACAAATAAATAAGTCCCTTCTACCTTATTCCTAATTATAGACTTTGATATTTCTATTTTCTGAAACTTTGCACACTATTACTTGTAATTTAAAGTGTTGTATAACCTTTAATACATCTGAAATGAAAAAAAATTGCAAAAAAAAAAGCCTCTTCAAAGTTTATCAAATCAATGGACATACCCTTACCAAACAATATGGCAATTAAATGTTTTCCAACTATGAAGTAGGGGTCTAACTAAGACCTGATAGCAGTCATTCTTTGGTTAATATAGTATCTGGAATTTTAGGTCAAATGATTCAATGGGAAATACTTTTTTTTCCTCTAGGAATTCAATGTAAATTGCTTTAGTAAGCATAATGTTTTCCCCATCTTACTCATAAACTTAACTAATAAGGTAAACACAAATGCTGGATTGGTAAAGAGAAGCTTGGGCGTAGTAAAAAATGGTACACCGAAGGGTAACAATGTGTTCTTAAAGACACGGCATCTATTAATATAGATATGATAACAGATTTAAATGCTTGAAAGAATAAATTGTTTTCTAAATGAATTTGTACAATAAAATTACCCATTTAAAATGTGCTTCAAATTTTATTTCTGCATATTATGTCTTTAATTTGCCTGCTTTTTCCCAGCTTGATTACTTGATTCTAGAATCATTTCTACTATTTAAAATGCCACTTTTTTCCTGTCTTGTTTCCTTGATTAAAACTCAGTCGGGTGTTTTCCCTTCTGTCTGATGACTACATTAGTAATCAGAACAAAACCAAAAAGTTCTGAATGAAATTATTCCCAAGCTTTCCAGTACTTTAAAATATGTATGAAGACTAAGTATCTTATTGAAAACATTTCCATTGTTTCATGAATATTTTACTTTTTTTCTGGTCCATAAGCACTGGCATATTTTTATTTGCTTTTTACTTATTTTCCATATTTGTAATCTATTACATGATATTATTGGACATAGCACAAAAGTAAAAACATCAGCAGAAAAAAATAATAGAAATACTGAAATCAATCTCTAAAATGGAATGTAGTAAGTTCTAGGTAAAGATACAGTCTTTTCCTTAACTCAGTTTAATGGAAGTCAGATAACTATTTTGAGAAATTTAGTAATTTATTTGTGTTACCCACCATTGTCATTAATTTTTAATTAAACATAAATTAACTAAGTTGACTATGGAAAGAATGAAATTCTTGTCCTTTTTTTCTTCTGTTCATACTACAAGGTCAAAATTGTTCATCACATGATCAAGGAGTTCAAGTGATGGAAAAGACCTACTATTTCCATGTAAGAGCACAAACCAGAATTCACATGTCACATCGGACCAATATTCCCTTTGCCCTCGTCAGTCGCATGGCCACACTGGGCTCCAGAGACGGCTCTGAAATGGTCAGTCACAGAAACAACGCGCAGAACGAACATGGAGGAACAGTGAGCCGCATCAGTCACCCCAGCTTTCTTAGAGTGTGCGTGATGGGCATTACTTTTTTAAATAATGTATTAGAGTGATGCACTCTTTCACCTTTTAGTGTTAAATGTTTAGGGGGAAGTCTCAATATTTTATGTTTTAAAATACCCTGTAATTCATGCAAGAAGGCACATATAAATATAACATATTATTCCATAAATTAAAAAGATCTTAATTATTGCTTAAATACACCATTAATTCCACTTTCCACTTTTCTGCTTTCTTTGACTTTCTTAATAAGATTGGACAAAATTCTTCACAGTTCAAAATACACCATTCTTTTCAGATTATATTTTTCTTCTGGACTGATATAATACTTAAAAATTTAGAACTACTAAATATGGCATCTCTTTGCTTTTATTTAAAGGAAATTTTGCATGCTTTTCTCATTTTTTAGTGATAAAAGATAATTAGGCTCTATTAGCTTCAGTTTCTTGGCCAAGAATAAGTAACTTTTTATTACATACTCATTTTTGTACATTTCTAGGACTCCTTAAATATTAAACAAGAGAAAAAGACATTTGAATTAAACATCCAGATAAATTGTTTTATATTGCTGTAGTCAATATAAAATCTATAAATATCTCTGTACGCATACACACAAATGTATAGACACAACGGAATATACATACATCTGTATGTTTTGTATGCACACACACACACACACACACACACACACACACACACAAAGCCAGCAAGAAGCTTGGGCAGAGTCAATTTAATATTCATTAACAAACAGGGGCACCTGGGTGGCTCAGTCAGTTAAGCGTCTGACTCTTGATTTCAGCTCAGGTGATGACCCCGTGGTTTGTAAATTTGAGCCCCTCATCACTGAGTATATTCTTTTAATAACAAGAAGAATGAGCATAAATGTTTGATAACTAGAGGGGCAGACTATAGCAAAGAATATAGTTGTATATTCAAACATGTATTCTCAATACACCTTTTAGTAAAAGATTCCAGTTTCATTTAAGCAAGTCATATATATAGGAAAACAATATAGTTTGGCACATCAAATGTTTTGGATGATGATGGATCATTCTAGGGAAACTGCAGGTGAAAAATGAGTAGCTATTATTTTATGTGTGTGGGGAAATGATATATTGAAAAAGAACAAAGCAGAAAAAGGGCACAGGAATGAGTCTTAGGGGATTGTGTATATTATCACATTGGGAATAAAAGAAGATCTAATGAGCCAATGTTTTATTTTTTGTTTTTGTTATTTTTGTAGTTTGTTTTGGCTTTGGGTTTATGTGCCCATTTTATTGTGGTAAATATAACAGAGCACTCTTAGACAAAACATTCCCATGTACATCTTCAATTCTAGGAAAAGGCAAGAGAAATAAAAATAAAATGCCCCTTCCATTAGAAGAGACTCCCAAGATAAATCCTTAAAAGATTTACCTTGCAGTGAGCCTGATTAAGCTATATTGTAATAGCAATTAAATGTATACTGAAGGTGGGGAGAAGGGCTCTTCTTCCTCCTCTATTGGGGAAACCCCAAGAAAAAGTCTCATTTCCATATATTCTCTAAAAATATATTGCCGCATGAGGGCTTCGGGTTGGCTCAGTCAGTTCAGTGTCTGACCTGATTTTGGCTCAGGTCTTGATCTAATGGTTCGTGAGATCTAGCCAACATCATGTCTGGCTCTACGCTGACAGCAGCAAGCGTGCTTGGGATTCTCTTTCTCTCGCTGTCCCTACCCCACTCACACACTCACTCTCTTTTTCTCACTCTCAAAATAAATAAATTAACTTAAAAAACTATTTTGCAGCCTGAGAACAATAGGAAAGATTTCAGAGAAAACGTCACTTCCAAAAGTGGCTTACCACAAGAGACTAAAGCAAACTTTACAAAGCAACTATTTTGGGTGTTCTCAAAATCAGTCCATATTTTAAAATCTGTGGTATTCTTTTATAATTGTAAGGTACCTAAAAATATTCCCAGTAGTGTTTTCTGTTCTCTGTTATGTTGTATACATACCTTAAGGTAACAATACAAAATGTATGGAGTAGGTTTTGAAAGTATGAAATGTAGGTAAGTATAAACTGATAATTTTAAAATTAGTTCACAATGGATGGTTTTTCATAATTTAAAATTAGAACATTGTTATAAAAGTAGAAAGTATGATCAAACCAGTAAAAATATTAAGAAGCAATTTGCTAAGCAAAAAGTTACTTGCAAAAGGTACCCATTCCAGATTGTAATATGGGCAAGTCCTATAAATTCTCCAAGAAAAGCAACATATGTATAATTAAGTGCAGAGAAAAAGATTAATAGCTTCTCAAACAATTCTATGTACCTAAATTGGTCATCAGATCTAAGAAAGGAATAGGGAAAGTTTTTTTTTAATATGGAGGTTGACATTTTAAATTGCCTGTAAAGATATTAATTCAGCAGTCTGGATTAATCAAGTCCAAATAAGATTTATCACAGGCACGGGGTGCCTGGTTGGCTTAGTTTGTTAAACACCCAACTCTAGATACCAGCTGAGGTCATGATTTTGCAACTTGTGTGATTGAGCCCTGTGTTAGGATCTGCACTGACAGTATGGAGCCTGCTTGGGATTCTCTCTCTCTTTCTCTCTTTCTGCCCCTTCCCTGCTTGTGCTCTCACTCTCTATCTCTCTCAAAAATAAAGAAATAAAATAGAATACATGCATTCAGGCAATGTATTTGATTATCTTTAATATATATCCAGCTGGGAGTAAAAAAAATCAGTATTCTTCAAATTTATAACATAACCAAAGCTAAGTTATTTATAAGCACTCCTTCCTGGTGCATAGTGAATATAATGATGTCTTCTACCACTACTAACATTAAATGAGTTCCTAGCTAACCTTAACAAAATAATATAAAGGAATACATTTGTTGAGGAAGGTGGTCCCCAGGGTGGGGAGGGAAGAAGGGGAAATTTGGATACAGACAAGGACAGAAGAAAGATCATGTGAAGATGCAGGTAGAAAATTGCCATCAACCAGCCAATAAGAGAAGACTCTGAAAAAAATCAACCCTGCTGACACCTTGATCTCAGACTTCTAACTTTCAGAACCAAGAAATAACTTTTTGTCCTTTAGTAAACCCAGTCTGTGGTACTTGGTAATGACAGCCCTAGCAGACTAATGCAAGTCACCTCTGAAACTCATTTGTTGAGTCCATATTTAGTCAGGAAGGAGCCCATCTTTCCAACTAACTGCTTAACAAATGCCAACATTAACACCACACTCCCATCTGCTCTTGAGTAAAGAGGGACATTTCTGTCCCCTCCAGGCTGTATAAAGAGATGAAGCATGGCATGGCAAAAGCAGGAGAAAGATTCATCTTCCAAGAATGTTTCACAGTCTATCCTTAGAGCCATATGGTGCTCCAAAACAAAAAGTATTAATGGAAGCTTACGGCTTTTCTCCAATATGCAGTGACTAAAATCCTCCTCGTTCAACTTCTACCTGTATAATTTTATAAAGATATTCTTCAAAGTTGTAGATGTGTTGAAAGAACCCCTTTCTGCTCTCTAATGATGATGGGGGATTTGTGCGAATTAAATATATTCGATTATCTCATTGACGATTTGGGAAACAGGATGTATCATTATTGTGTCTTCTTCTTACACATCCTAGAGCTATGTAAACTACCTTTTAACTAAAAATTATTTAGTTAAAATTTTTGTTCCTTGATATTGTAAGAAATATATGAAGTATTACAAGGTTTGTTATATGAGTTGTAATGAGACTGACTCCATTTTCGATGACTGCTGAGTCATTGCTTTTCATTTTTTTATTTTTTTAATGTTTATTTATTTTTAAGAGAGAGAGAGAGAGATACAGAGTACGAGCAAGGAGGGGCAGAGAGATAGGGAGACATAGAATCTGAAGCAGGCTGCTGGCTCTGAGCTGTCAGCACAGAGCTCAATGCGGGGCTCAAACTCAGGAACTGTGAGATCATGACCTGAGCCGAAGTTGGACACTGACTGAGCCACCCAGGTGCCCCAACTGCAGTCATTTCTGAGCCTCACCCTCCCTTTTCCCTGTGATCCCACAGGACAGGCTGATAAAGCTCTCATGTGCCTCATCTTTTGGCACCTTTTGGCTGCAAATGTAAACCTCCTCTCTTCAGGGAACTTTCCTCCAGTCTTACTTCCTAGTCACGATAAAGACCCAACATAGTCCCTCAGTTTTGCACAGAACAGCCTGGACCTGCTTGTGCTCTCCCAGTTCTCCTTGACCTCTCCTGTGTAAGTAAGAATATCTTTTCTATTATGTTCTCTTGGTGTGTGGGATATCATAAACCTGGACATCAAAACACATTTCAGATGGGATCCATCCTATTGCTGCAGTGTAACACAAAACAGTATGAAACTCGTTTTTAAATTTTCAATATATGAACTGAGTAAGAGCCAACTCTTTTTATCTTTATGAATAGAGAAAATAAACTTAAAAACTATAGATAAGATTCAATTCCCATTTCTGCTCTTTAACAGCTGCACTAACTGGGATAATTATTTAGTTTATATTTATCTCAGTTTCTTCATCTGAAGAAAAACGTTTAATAATGCTTACTCCCAAGGTTTTTTCTGATTAAACCAAAAGAATATGTATAAATCTTCTGGTGTAAGTCATGGTATGAAAGGCTCTGCATGTTATTTTTTAGTATACCTTTTTAACACAAAAAATGGTTTAAAGAACACAGAAAATAATTTTATAACATTTAGTTCTAGATAATAAATCACTATTCTCAAAGCTTATTTTTAAATAAATCTGATTCCAAAATGTATCTTAGAATTTCCATTAGAAAAAATGTTTAGTATCTTAAAGTTTCCATGGTTATTCTAGTAATCTCTGCTAACTAAGAATAGTTCAGTGTTTTCGAGTCATTATTGGTAAATGTTTGGTACTAAAATATCTTACTTTTTCAATGTGTGTGAACATATGTCATATCACTAATATCTGCCTGTAAAACTTGTCCTAAGTGTTGCATGAAACAATGGATTATTTAAGACTCCAATAATATTCCTTCAGTAATTAGCATAAGAGATACCCATTGTGGTCCAATAGTTCATTCATAAAATTAGATTTGTTTGGAAAAATATTACCAAACAGAAAGTTGCTTATAATGGAGTTTTGTAGTAGCACAACAGTTTATATATAGAATATATAATGCATATGATCAAATAGTTTACTGGCTAAGCCGTAGTCCAAGTTTTATTTAAAAATAAAATATGAGGGTCACCTGGGTGCTCAGTAGATTCAGTGTCTAACTCTTGGTTTCAGCTCAGGTCACGATCCCAGGGCTGGGGAATCAGGCTCAACATTGGGTTCCATCTGAGCCTAGAGCTTGCCTGGGATTCTTTCTTTCTCTCTCTCTCTTTCTCTCTGAAATAAATGAAATGAAAGCAAATGTTTAATAAAATATGAATCTCCTTACCTTTAAATTAATTGTTCTGTGAATCCTAAAACTACCCTAAAAAATAAAGTCTATTAGAAAATGAACTAAAATATGTTTGATAAGGAAAAACACCTTTGTTGAATATAAAAAAATTGTTACAATTACAATTTTAAAAGATAACTAATCATTTTTTTCCTTTTATTTTTTTAAATCTAGTCTTATTACAATGACCGTAAGTAGAATATTAAATGTATACTGCAGATGTGACTTATAGTATCTTTAGAAATGCAATCCCTGGGTCACTGGGTGGGATTTCCCTGGCCCACCTGAAGATGTTTCCCTTTGAAACCACTTTGTCCCTCACACCCTTGCACTCTAGGCCTATGATTGGACTGCTGTCCTGATGATCCCTTTGGAGTCATTCCATCTTCTTGGAAAATAACTTCTGACTTCTGTTGAGATGGCTGATTTATATTAATCTCCTTATCAAACAGTAGCTTGCTCATATCCTTAGTGTCCTCACCTTTTTGCAATATGGATAGGCTGATAATTTTCCAAATCTTTAAGTTCTGCTTCTTTTTTGCTTGGCAACTTCATCTTTAAGTTATTTCTTTTTCTCACATCCTGCTATAAGCAGTCAGGAGGAGCCCAGTCACACCTTCAGCACTTTGCTTCAGATTTCCTCAACTACATACTCAATTTCATGGCTCCCAAGAGCTACAGTCCACAAAATACCAGAATATGAATACAATTTAGTGAAGTTCTTTGCCACTGCATAACAAAGTTAACCTTTTCTTTAGCTTTAAATAACATGTCTCCTATTTCCATCTGAGATCCCCTTAAAATGGCCTTTGTGGGCAAGTTCTGCCAACATCAGTTCACAATTACTTAGGTCTTCTCTAAGATTGAGGCTTTCTCTACAGGTCTCTTTCTTTCTATCCGAGCCTTCACAGAATCACCTTTACCTCTCTGTTCACGGCAATGCATACTTTTCCTAGCATGCTCTTCAAAAGTCTTCCAGCTTCTGTCTGTTACCACAGCCACTTCCATATTTTTAAGTATTTGTTGTAACAGGACCCACTTCTGGGAGCAATTACTGCCTAGGCTGCTTGGGTTGCTACAACAAAAACACCATAGAGTAGGTGACTTATAAACAATAGAAATGTATTTCTCAACAGTTCTAGAAGTTGGGAATTCCAACATCAAGGCACTGGCAGATTCAATGTCGGGTGAGAATCCACTTTCTGGTTCATAGAGGGCTTTCTTCTTGTGTGTGTCTTGGTTGAAGGAATAAGAGGGGAGCTCTCGGGGATCCCTTTTGTAAGGGCATCAATCCCCATGTGTGCAGGCTCCAGACTCATGACCGTTACTCTTCCCAAGGTTCCACCTCCAGGTACCATCACATTTCGGGTTAGGATTTAAGCATATGAATTTGAGAGGGACACAATTATTCATTCTACAGGAACTACCATCTGCTCAGTAAACATGTTAAAGAATTTGACAACTTTTTGGGGGGTTTCTTTTACTGCAAAGCTATCTTCCTGCTGTTTGTGATGAAAACCCAGTGAAGAATATTTGTGTTCAAGTTGCTATAACTTGTGTTTGAAAGTGGAACAGTTTCCCAGAACTAGAAACTGTCTATCCAGTGGAGATTGTAAGGATTCTGACATTTCTTGATGAAGAATAAGAAAAAGGTTTTTTTTCTCCACTGTGGTCAAAAAGCTTATTGTGTCCTGTGAAGTTAAAGAATTTTTCAAATCAAAATTTCCAACTCTAGGATTTATGCATTTTAATATAAAATAAAAATTATAAATGATTAATATTGAAGCATTATATTTAAAATAAAGTTGCATGGCATTTAAGTTGAAAATTATTTCCCCCAGCAGTATTCTAGATTTTTATCTTTTGCATTGTTTATTATTCCAAACCTTATTAAACAGTGCATGCTGCAACCAACATTTCAATGAGAAGAAATTTTTAAGATATAAAGATGTATTCTGTCTACAAAAATGCCTGGAAATATTCTGACAGCAGAAATTTATAGGTCTTAACACACAAAAGAACACTAGTATTCTAATACGTAAACATCAGACAGATATTAACTATTTTCAAAGATAATGAAAGTTTTATAAGAGAACATTACACCTTAGTTACTATTATTACCATTCCATAAACTTCAAAAACATGTATTCTCATAAAAATAGAGGCCATTATATTTGGCAAGTTTTCTTGCAACAAGAGATATATGTCATAGAAATAATCATTATTTACTTTGAATTATGAAGATAAAAACAATAGCTTGTGAAGGAAATCATTTACGTAAAATGTTGGTTATTAGTTGTGTCTTATTTCTACCATTCTCTTATCAAACATTTAATCTTAATTTAGAGTTATTTAAATATATCAGGGTATTCATACTACCTTGATAGAAGATATATTTAGTATTCCGTGTAATTTAAATGATTACAAAATAATATCTTCATGTTTTCTAAATTGTACAGATCTTTGAAATCTTAGCCTACTTTATTGGGACCTAATACATTGTTCCTACAATATATTAAATATGGCATTAGGTAATAGTTGAGTTTCTTTTTAAACATCATTTAAGACTGAGGTAAATAAAGAGGAAGACTGACCAAGTGTTTGGTTATTTACCAACCGTACGTACAGCTGTTATGTTGTCTTCCTTGATCAATATGTTCCTGCACAGGTCAAGCCGTTATGTTCACCCTGCAAAAGCCAGGGCACTTTCCCTAGAATTTGACTGAAATGTCAAGAGTAGTATACCACTCAGGGCAGGGATCTCAAGGAGGTCTGAAGTGTCTGGAGTGCCTGGAAAAGAGACTGGCTCAGGAGTTTTTACTGCTTTTAAGGATGGGTAAGGGTGAGGTGGGGGCTGGTGTGGCTTCAGTTTCCAGCAGGTACTGAAGGAGAAAGCACCAGGCTTTCTTATTAGTCACCCAGATGTGGACAAAAAGGACAGAGAAGGGATGCTGTCTAATATTTGTCAGCAGGTGAACACTGAACACTGCAGTGAGATTCCTGCTTGATCACTCATCTGTGAGCAGCTTGTGCCTGGTGTTTTGACTGATCACCTAATGAAAGCAAAGATATTCATATTTTGTGAGGCATTATTAAAAATGAAATCATCTCAATAGTGTATTGTTCCATTAATAAATTAGAATGACACAGTGTTTGAAGAATTTACAGCAGTAATAATAGTTAACATTTTTGAAATATTTTGTTTTCCCTGAAGTACTTTTGTATCAGAAATCATATTACACTCTCTGAATTTCTTAGGGCATATTATTATTCATATTTCAGAATATTAAAAATATTAAATCAGCATAGAAAAGTTCTTTAATGTTGTTTGTTATACTTCCTTAATGTTATTTAATGTTCTACTGAGTAGAATAAAAATATATTTCCTGTGTCTTTAAAAGTTCTTGACTTGTAAGCAAATTTAGTCTCAATTCACATTTGGTTTTCTGTTTCCCAAGATAATAAGGTGGGGGTAGGAATGGTTTATATTTTGGAGATCTGGCATATTATGAATTAGGTTACCACACTAAATTAGTGCAAGACTTTACTCACAAAAGAATCAAACAGAACCCAGAAAATTTTGATTTGGATAAACTTTTATATTGCTTCAGTAGTGTTGAAATAATAATGATGAAAACAAGACCACCAACAAAAATACCAACTATTTTTAATAGAAGTCAACACATTTCTTCTAAAGCTCATAGAAAATATAACATTAAAGGATAACAAATAATGAAAATAAATTAACTGTTGGGAACTAGAATAACATACCTTAAAGTCTATAAATAAAACACTATGTTGCTTACCTGTGAAAAGATATATTTGGAACAAATTAAACATCAAATACAAGTACACAGAAAATTTACTGTACATAAAGGTAACATTTCAAGTCACTGAGGTAAATTATCTTTTTACTAAAAGTTTGAAAACAGATGTATAGCCATTTGGGCACAATGACAATTGAATCAAAATATAACTGCTTATACCCCTAAATGAAACAAATTGGATCTAAATGTTAAGACAGATGTGAAAATATAGGCAAAATTCTGGGTATGTTTCATTATATCCTGAATGTCGGGAAGGCTTTTTGAATTCTGGACCCAAAATCTAGGTGCAACTTTTTATTGCCGGTTAATATAACAGAAAAACGAAGCAGATACTTTTGTGTCAACAGAAACCAAATAAACAAAAGGGCAAAGTTCTAGACAATTAGTAATTGGGGAAAAAACTCTTGCATTATGTTCACAGATAAAGGGTTATATTACTAATATGAAAATAAATCTAAAACAATATGTAAGCATAAAAAATTCAAAAGAGTTATAGAATATGGATAAAATACAAAATTTACACACAAAAAATATGCAAATACCCTCAAACTTATCTTTTCATTGATTACAAATATATACATTAGTATGTATATATATGTACGTATGTCTATATGTATATACACACATATATTTTTGTGTGTGTATTTACACAAATAACAGAAATAGCATCCTATGAAATTGGAGTTTTAATTTTCAGTCAGTACATGAGGAATATATCATAATGCAAGAGATATAGTTTGAGGAAGAATTGGAAGTGTGACAGCAGTTTATGTATGATTTATGCCATCTAGTTCCTCCTTAGTCTAATATCATGCATAAAAAATACCTCCACTTGATGTTAGGATGGCAAAGGACTATTGGGCATGCCTGACTTAATGGCTGGATAGATCTTTTTTATGACTTGCAACTTAAGTGGCATGATTACCTGATACCTTTTCTTCAGTACTTTAGTCTGAAAAACAGCCCAGTAAAAAGTCAGAAACTATTTCTCCATAGAAAACTAGTTACTTGCTAAAGTGCGGCTTTGCCTACAAACTCTAAAGAATTCTATTGAGATTCTCATCTACAGCCCAATCCAGGTTCAGATGTAGCTTTCCGATTATATTCACACACTGAGCACTGTTAAATATAGCATATAAGATCAAATTTCCAGTACAGAAATATTTGTACTGGACATAGGCAAGAGATATTGAACAGCTTCATTTTTTCTGCCTCTACACAAATCTAGAAGCAGAAATATAGTATATGCTTCCTATCTTAAGTTACCAACTTAAGTACTTCATTTTCTTTTTAAAGATAAAAAAAGATGCAAGCTTCTTCCATGTCTTTCACTCCAGTAACAGAAATTCTTATGCCCCACATATTATGTTTACAGGGTAGGCAAAACTCTGTGGAATGATGTATTCAACTTCTCTTCTCTGTATCATGATTATTGTCAAGATACCTAGCCTAGGAAACTTGCTGATAACTGCTGTCTAGATTCTTTTCAGCATGGCATAAAACTACAGTGGCTCAGTGATCTGGAAAGATGAAAGACGATCAGACTCTGAGATGCTTGAAGGTGAAGTTCTGGAGATGGTGTAGTTATTATTGACCTTACAGTCCAGATTAAGACCATGGAAATTGTTAGCTTAGTTTAGAGGAGGCAAACATGATTGGATGGAGGAGCACAGAGAAACAAGAGACCAGAATGTTGAATATTTTGAACCAATCTTGTACTGGAATATTGAAATGATTGTAAATAATAATAGGAATAACATTGAGGAGTGAAATACCATGAATAAATAATTACTTTAAAAATGTGGGGTGGGGTTGGGGCACTGTGGTGGCTCAGTTGGTAAAGTGTCTGACTTAAGCTCAGGTCATGATCTCCTGGTTCATGAGTTCAAGCCCTGCATTGGGCTCTGTGCTGACAGCTCAGAGCCTAGAGTCTGCTTCAAACTCCCTCTCTCTGCCCCTCCCCAACTTGTGCTTTGTTTCTCTCTGCCTCTCAAAAATAAATATTTTTTTTAAATTTTAAATAGGGTGGGATGGTCCCCAAATCAGTAGTTGATAGGAAAGATGATGTTAAAGTCTAATAACATTTGTTTTTCAAGTGAGAAGAAAATGTTGAAGTGATAAATATTTTCAAAGTGGCCTTGAGATGCAAAGCAAATACAAACTCTGCTCTAAATACTTTGGGGGAAATCAGTGCCCTCTAGGGACAAGCAGGTTTGGAGTAGTGCACAAACCTAAAATAAACAGTAGGAAAGAAGCTGAAGATTAAAAAATATATATACTGATGACATATCATGAATTTCAGCACAAGCAATGAAATGGTTTGAGCAGATATTGAGAAATGTGTTATAGAGTCAATTTAGGGAACTGTCTTTGGGATAACTGTTTGGATTCTGGTAGTACACCAATGATCATAGCAAATCATAATTTTTAGCAAGAAATTTTGAGCTTAATGCCAACCAGATTGGTGTGTGAGCCTCTGGGATGGGCAAGGACCATGGTGTCATGACCTCTAATGCAGTAGTGGCCTTTTGGAAGGTTTATTTACTTAACACTAGCAATAGGGTCTTCAATAAGGTTGACAGGGTCAAATTACAGAGGAATTCTATTCAAGAATTCTAGAGGCTAGAAGTGTTGCAGCAGTTTGAATAAGCATCTAAAAATGTGAATGTTGACTAAGAACATTAGAGGGTTTCATTCTGAATTATTGACATTAATAATTTCAAGTCTCTGTCACTTACTGACCTGTGTAGAATTCACTAACCATAGTGATCACCTCAAGTAGTCCATCTATATTTTTAATTCCTAGCTATAATTTAAATTGGATTATATAGGTTTGCATAAATCATCTATTAATTAAAAGTACCCTATAATTGCTTTTTAAAAAGTATAAATCTCTATGTATATGAAAATCCTGCCTTACTCAGAATAATTTACTAACACATATTTTGAGACAGGAAGACACTTAGATTAAATATTTGTGATTAATATGTGAATACCCATTTGAGAAATTAAAATAATTTGATTTGCCTTTTTGTTGAAATTGATTTCCTCGCATTATATCAAAATCATATAGGCTACAGGCAAACCCCGTTGGCCTGCACTTGAATCTTCACAGTTGGATGCTCTCTATTCTTCCAGGTCATGTGTCCAGCTCTCTCACCATGACTAGTCTGATTGTATAAGACACCATAAATCTACTGATTCTAATATTCTTATAGAACCACTTTCTTTAAAGTATCCCAAATCTTTCCTCATTCCTTTTCCTTTTTTTAGGTAGTCCATAAAGTGCACTGTAGTCAGCCTTGATCGAAAGATTTCTATTGAATTGTATTCTTCTAGAGTATACTTCCCTCTTTTTTCCACTCTCTAATTTATTATCATAGTTCAAGATCCAGGTAATTCCTAATTTTAACGTCTTTTACCAAAATCTAAAACCATGTGTTGAATTTACAAAATTCTGTTACCTGTATTATTCAGTCTTCTGATTTAAAGTACTATGTAGCTCTGTCTTATTGTGTATTATCATATATTAAATGAAAAAGTAACTTCAGGTGTCCAAGGGCTTTATGTTTATATCTTTATGTGTATACAGTTACTTGTTAAATAGACAAATGCACAAAAAGAAAAACATGAGTGGTCATATGTTTGTCTAGAAATCTATCTTTATCTTCCCTGGTATATCTCTTTTTTATTATTTCTAACAGAGAGCTTAAACTAAAAATTTAGACACAGTTTTGTCAAGATTCATATTCACACTTTTAATTTTTGCTTTGATAGAACATAACTTGCACTCAAAAATTCAAGCTATATGTTTCCTGTTAAAAATGACATACAAAGGAACATATCCAGCACTGTATTGGCTAATCCTATTGTTGAATAAACCATAACACCAAGCAAGATGAGTAACTGAAGTTCATTTTGATACTAAAGCCAGCAATAAGGAAGAGAGCATAGACAAGGATAGAAATAGTTCTACTGAAATAAAAGACTGGAGAGTCATAGGAAGGAGGTAGTTTTACAGTTAAAAGCAAGGTCCTTGAGAAAGATAGTCCTGGGTTATAAAACTGGGAAGAGGCTTTTAAAAAGAGTTAAAACTTGTAAGGGCACAGGGAAGAACAAAAAAACAAACAAACAGACAAAAAAATGCAATTGCAATTACCTAAAGAAAAATATTTTGGAAAAAAGAGATCAGGGACCTAGGGTCAGAAAGAAACTTGTGTAAAGTTAGGTTGAGTTGAGAGGAATGTTAGGGTCACTTATTTATTAAAGGACAATGTACATCCTTTAAGTGCAATTATCTTTCATTAAAAAAGATTTTACTTTAAGTGGGATTATATATATGTGTGTGTGTGTGTGTGTGATATAATATATTACATATTAATATCAATTATATATTATATTCTTCAGTGAAAAGCAGTAGAATTGAAGTTCACAGAGAGAAACTAAAAAATGTATTGTTCAGTAGGATAAAATTTTAAAACATAAAATTTTCTTTTAAAAGTCTTATTCACATATTTGTTAAAAACAGTGACTTATGCATTCTGATATCAACTTTGGAACCAATTAAATTACATGAACCCCATTATTTGTTTCCCTCAGAGACTTTAAGATCAATGTTCCATCCATAGCCCATTAAGGATAAATGTTTTACACATCTTTTCAGTAACTGTGTTGGTAGCTGAAGCATGTGAAAATTTTACCACTGGGAGCTTTAAAAGAAATGGGAAAAAAATACATC
>NC_043708.1:54614405-54618540 GCF_006229205.1 Suricata suricatta | reverse complement strand
CAGTTTTAATTTAACCTAAACATGGTGTGTGTGTGTGTATCTGCAAAATGTATTCAGCTGCAAATTCCTATGCAGCATTTGTACTCTAAAATGTACTTTTTAGTTGTGCATTTTATGTCTAGGTAACAAATTTCTAATTGACTCAGCTACAACTTTACACTCCCTGTGGAACATAGGTAAAAAACTTATAGTGTCATATTCCTTCTGTTTCAAATTAGCTTTTTCCCATTATTCCAGTATATATTACCAAGATTTTCCATATGTGAGTAGACACAGTTTGTCCTCCCTACAAGACTCATGCAGAAACAAACATAAAGTGAGAACATCCATTGTATAAATATGTTCTATAACATGGTGGATTTTAAGTACCTTAAGAGGGCATCAAAAAGGATAAGCTCATTTAACTGACAAGTAAATTCTCTGTATTCACACAAGTAACTATAAAATATTTTCTGAATTTTACTAAGAAACTGATACAAGTATTGCTGATATCAAAAAATGGCCACTTGGTTTCTATAGACTAAATATAATTTTAAAATTTATTGTTTATTACATTCAAACATTAATCAAAATATATTTTGGTCTGATACTTGCTTCTTTCTCCTTAATTGCATTTAATTAAAGCTTCTGCATTGGTGTGTTTTGTTTATTGGCTTGTTTGTTTCTTATTTTTACATCTGTCTATTCCATGCTCCAAACTAATTTCATTGGCATTTTCACCAATCTCTTGTACAGATCTCTCTCTTTTATATAAATCAATTGAATTTGTTTGTCTCTAGGTCTGACCTCTCCCCAAGTCTCATCTTTCATTTTCACAAACTACTAGACAATACGGCAGACTCATAACTAAGTGTTAATTGTATAATAACCCAACTTCTATTAGTACTGTTTTTGCATTTCTTACTCATCTTGATGTCACCATAATTCTTTCAGTCACCTTAATTTGCAACCTTAAAATTATTTTAAGCAATGACCTCTTTTTCTACCCACTTATAACTATCTTAGAATTCCCCAAAACCATTTACTCTAACTTCGTGTCTTTTCATCTCTTGCCATCTCTAGCCATTTCAAATTTTTCATGTTTTCATTTAGACACATCTGGTAGCTTTCTAATTGATCTCCATGCTCCTAAATTTTGACACTTTCATTTTTTCCCATGAATGGTTGTGAGTTCTGACCAATTTCAAACACATTACTTCCTCAAAAACCTTTTTATGAAAACTTTACAGATAAATTACATCTTTTTATAATACTATATTATAGTGTAGAAAAGCAAGATATAATGTGTAACATGGTACTAAATAACATATTAAAAAATAGAAAAATAAACCATAAATATATTTACATGTCCCCCCCAGGGAGAAAAGGAGAGAAATATTGGATAAGAGAAGCTTATTTTCTTATATATACTTATTTTTTCATATCATTGGAAGTTTTTACCCTTTTACCAACCTATCCCTATTTCCCCCACACCATAGTCTCTGGCAACCACTTTTCTCCTCTATTTCTATTATTTTTTATTTTTTGTTAAGAATATCCATATAAGTGAAAAGATGTATTATCTGTCTTTCTATATCTGGCTTTTTTCACTTAGCATAATGCTTTTAAGATCCACCCATGATTTGTGAATGGCAAGATTTTATTTTCTCTTTTATGACTCATCTAGATATATAGATATCTTACCTCACTTTTAACCATTCATCCATTGATTAACATGTATGTGGTTTCTATATCCTGGCTATTGTAAATAATCTGCAGTGAGCATGGGAGAGCAGATACCTCTCTGTGATCTTGTTTTTATTTCTTTTGGCTGTATGCCCAGAAATGAGATTGCTAGATCATATGGTAGTTCTATTTTTTTTATTTTCTGAGGACCCTCCATACTGTTTTCCAGGTGGCTGAACCAATTTACACTTAAACCAATAGTGCATAAGCGTTTTTTCTCCACATTCTAGTCAACACTTGTTATCTCATCTTTTTTTTTAATTCTAGCCATATCAACAGGTGTTATGTGATATCTCATTGTGGTTTTGATTTATATTTTCCTGATAATTAGTGATATTAGACAATGTTTTGTGTATGTGTTGGCCATTTGTATGGTTTCTCTGAAAAATACCTATTCAGTTCTTCTGCTCGTTTTTCAACCCTGTTATTTGTTTTTATTTTGTTATTGAGCTGTATGAGTTCTATAATAAACAAACAGGAAAACAAACAAATGAATAAATAGACAAACTAATAAATAAGAATTAGAATATCACAGTTTTGAAATCCTTAAATAACAGATATATCAGTGATCATTAATGGAAATGTCACAAAAACAAAGGCAACCAGACATACACATATCCCCTTGTATTATTCAGAGTCCTCTAGAGAAACAGATCCAACAGAATGCATATATGGAGAAAGATTTGTTATAAGGAATTGGCTCACCTGATTATGGAGGTTGAGAATCCCAAATTCTCAGGAGAGATCCAGTTGTGTAGTTCTAGTACGAGTCCTAAGGCCTGAGAATCAGGGAAAAAAAAGGTATAAATTCTAGTATGAAAGCCAGCGGCTGTGAAATTCAGGAAGATTTTTTTTTCTGCTCAAGTCTGGAGACAGGAAGATCCAATACTCTAGTTCAACCAGTCAGGAAAGAGGAATTTTCTTGTATTCACGGAGGGGGGGGGGGGAGGAACGGAGGACTTTCAATGAACTAGACAGAGGTCACTTACATTGGGGAAGGCAAATTGGCCTTATTTAATTGCAGGAGCATGACATAGTTGTTTTTCTTTCTTTCTTTCTTTCTTTGTTTCTTTCTTTAAATTTTATTTTAGAGAAAGAGAGAGCACGCGTGCTAGTGGGTGACAGGGACAGAGGGAGACAGAGAGAGAATCTCAAGCAGGCTCCATGCTCAGTACAGAGACCAATGCAGGGCTCAATTTCACAACCCTGAGATGACCTGAGCTGAAACCAAGAGTCAGATGAGGCCCAGCCAACAGAGCCACCCGGGCGTCCCAAAAGATGGTTTTCTTAACTCAATAAATATTTATCTAGTGACCAAACCAGTGTTGCTCTGGACTCAGAAAAGAGGCAATCTTTAACAATTCATTTAACAAGAAAGAGTTCAGGCGAGGCTAAAGGATTAGTTGCAGAAGTAATGGCCCTAGTAGTGTTTTGCTGGGGAGGAAATGTTAGGCCATGAAATGCAAAATGAAGAAGTGAAGAGAGAGCCAAGAAAAGTGATCAATTTGCCACCAATAGTAAATGTCAGGGGGGCAGAAAGGAAATACCCAAGCACTGACGGTCAAAATTACCTGGTATTCATATTAATTATTTTATAATTAAAAAGTCCTTATTAGTATTACAAGTACAAATCCTATAATGTATAAAAACACAGAAGAGCAAATGATATATTAGCATATTTATTCCTGAATATTTATATGGTATGTTCTACTATAAAGATTTAATATTTATCATAAGGAGACAAAATGTTAAAAAGTAATTGAAGTGAACTAAATGTCTACTGGAATAAAATGTGCCCCACACTTTTAATGTTTAAGTCTCTAAGCTTCATATGGTGACTTTATTTTTCTCCTTTTGTCATCCCAACAGATTATTTTAATACCTATAACTATTTCTCACAGCTTTCTTACATTTAATCCTTACTGTCCTCTGGAACCATATCAACCTCAATTTTTAAAAGTCAATGTCATATAAGACTTAACTTCATGCCAGGAAGATTTTATGAATCATGGAATTATTAGAGTATGGATGAAGCCTTATCAACCTCACCTGGTGATTTAGATAATATGCTTTAGTCTTAATTACCCTATATTCTGTTTTAAAGGTTTTTCTAATGACCTACTGAGAAACAATCAAATTCCATTTACTCTCTCTCACTGAGGTCAATCAAGTAGTATGTTTTTATTTCCCCACAGCTTTTATACCTCTTTATCATGTTGAAGGAGATGATACAATATTTTAGAGGTAACCATTTTCTATTGCATATATTTTATTTCAAAATGTTATATTATCCAATATTTGTTATTCTATTTTTTTTCCATAATATTTTATTGTCAAATTGTTTTCCATACAACACCCAGTGCTCTTCCCCTCAAGTGCCCACCACCATCACCACCACCTGTCTTCCCCC
>NC_043708.1:54593219-54614305 GCF_006229205.1 Suricata suricatta | reverse complement strand
TTTGTACCCTGCGACTTTGCTGAATTCATTGATCAGTTCTAGAAGGTTTCTGGTGGAGTCGATTGGGTTTTCCATGTAGAGTATCATGTCATCTGCAAAAAGGGAAAGTTTGACTTCTTCCTTGCCAATTCTGATGCCTCTTATTCCGACAACATAAATCATACTCAGGGTATACAGCAACAATCCTCTCATAGAACAAAATCCCTATGGACGAACTTTTAAAATACATCTATCTTTTCTTCCAAATGTTTTGTACACCTTTTCTTAAAGTTAAAGCTGAAACTGAGTCAGGAATGCATTGGATCTATGATATTCCCAGAAGAAGAATATAATGTATGAGTTACTTTAGTTACTTTAGCCTTCAGCAGTTTCTGCTCTATTTTTGTTAAAGCCAATATATGATATGACCAATTGATTATGCCTCTCCTTTCTGGCACAAGATATATATTTTCAACTATACGTTAAAGAAGAAAATAACTCCCTTGAAAAATTCTCCTCAGAATGGCTACTATTTTCCTCAACTCCGATGCTTACTGTATGGTGTAGCCACACGTGGTTGTGGTTCTTGTTACCGTTTTGTCGGTCACCTTCTTAGTAAAACAGGAGCAATCATGCAACCTTATGCCATTTGTTTTGCCATGCAGAAATAATTGCGTCATGATACATTTTCCATTCTTTTTAAGCACTGATACAGTGACAACTGCAAGTTAATTCCACCAATCCACATTATTAACAAATAACTAAAAAGAAGAAGATCATGATGACAGCAATTGTTCCATATTGCTGCATGTGTAACCAGTTTCCTCAAATTCTGTGACTTAAAATAGCCCACAGTTTCTGAGTTGAGAGTCTTAGCATAGTGCGGCTGAGGTCTCTTCTTAGTATCTCACAAATTTCAGTCAAGGTATTGGCCAGGCTGTTTTTACAAGGGGCTCACCTAGGGAGGAATCCACTCCTAAGCATCCAAGTTATTGGAAGAAGATATTCCTTTGTGTTTGAATGACTGAGGGCTCCAACTTTTTGTTGGCTATAGCTAGTGGCCACCCTCAGGTCCTAGAGACCATTCATAGTTCCTGTGGCCTATGCAGTTTCTTGCCACAAGGGCTTTTTCAACATGGCTGCTTACTTCATCAAGGACAATCTTTCAGTGTAGTCTGCTAAGGTAAAGTCTAATATATAATAACATAGTCAAAGGAGTGACAGCCTTGTATCCCTATAGGAATGCTACATTCTGTTGGCTAGAAGCAATTCACACATACTGCCTGCACTCAGTATGAGGGGATTACACAATGGTGTGGACCCCAGGAGTTGGGAAATCATTTGGGGGGGAAGGCATCTTATAGTCTGTTCATCACAATGACTCTCATACAAATGTAAGTGGATCAAAGAACTTTTTTTTAAGTTTATTTATTTTATTTTGAGAGAGAATGTAAGCTGAGTAGGAGCAGAGAGAGACAGAGTCTCAAGCAGGTTCACACTGTTAACACAGAGCTGGATGTGAGGCTCAATCTCACGACCGTGAGATCATGACCTGAGCCAAAATCAATGGTCGGACTCTTAACCCACTGAACCATCCAGGTGCCCCTGCAAGATTTTATTTAATTAATTAATATTTTAATGGATTCAGAGTAGAATGGAAACTAAAGCACTTATACAGTCAGATGAAGAATAATGGCATGATTTACAAATATATGTAAAAATTCATGAATCTGGTCAATATTCACAGGGCATTTAAACAGAATTTATATTTCTATGGAAAAAGTTATTTTCACTAATTTTGGTATTTTACAACTGATTGTGCATAGCTTATAATACAAGTGATTTACATAAGTGGAATAACTCGGAAGCAAAGAAAGATGCAGAACCTCATGGAGTCAGATGACCTAGAGGAAAAAAAAAATCAGAAACTCTTTTGCCTATTTCAAAATCTTTGACCTTTTTTTCCTTACAGCACCCACTCTTCCCTGTAATCATAATCATCTCAAATATACATTTTTTTAACCAGGCTGGTCTCATCTGATTTGTACTGATATTTACATAGGTCAGCAAAGTGTTGTTCAATCATATAGATTTCCTTGAGTTTGTTTTATAAATCTTGAGTCATACAGTATTCAACAATTAATAAATCCATAAAATTAACTCCCATCTGGAAATTTCCATAAGGAACCCCAGACTGGATTTATTTTTTAAAAATCTCTATTATCTGCAGTACTGAGACCAGAAGACAAATGCAAAAACTCCACCAAATTTTACCTAATTTACCTTTAAATTTGGGTGAATCTCTCTATTTCAGAGGTTCTCAAAATATTCTAAATGTCCTGGTCCAAGAAATAACCTTCCTTACTGTCTGCCAGGTTGGGACACCATAAACAAGGCACCAGGATAATTTTTCTAGGAGGGCTTTACAGGCATTTGCTCCATAACTTGGTCAAAAGTGCTTGTCAAAAGTGATTAAACAGGGACCCTCGGGTGGCTCACCCAATTAAACATCTGACTCTTGATTTCAGCTCAGGTCATGATCTCATGATTTGTGAGATCCAGCCCTGAGCTGGGCTCCGTGCTGACAGAGCCTGCTTGGGATTCTCTCTCTCTCTTTCTCCCTCAGCCCCTCCCCTGTTCACTCTCTCTCTCTCTCTCTCTCTCTCAAAATAAATAAATAAACTTTAAAAAAAAAACCTGATTAAATACACATCATTTTAAAATATGATACTCCACTAAAATGTAGTTATATGATCAGTTTATCCAGTTATATCATGGAACACGGTAAGACAGTTGCTTCCTGAACCTGTACACATAACTATATTGCCATGAAAGGTAAGACAATGTAATGAGTTTATGATTTCTGCGATGTCAGGGTGAATCACCCTGGTTTACAGAAGCAAAGTCACTATATTGAAATGGGGTAGCTTAGAAAGAAAAAGAGCTTTCTTATATGTATGGAAAATAGAATATTCAGGCAATATCAACAATATTCTAAGCAGATAGCCACAATAAAATTCTCTTCTTCAGCCTAACCAGTTTTATGTATTTAACTCTTCTGCTCTATTTTGATTAGCATGAGCCCAGCAGAAAACTATCTTCTTCCTGATAGAAGGAATCTTGAAAATTCTGATTCAGTCTACTGATAGAGTCTAAATATTATCTAAGCAATGTCAGCTCAGTCACTACAAGGAGTCCATTTTTGAAGTGTTAATAGTTTGAAGTACCTGCCGCTATCCTTTTCCTTGGGGTTTTGAGATTATCCTTCTTGTTTAAAGATAAAATTCTGGACAGCAGATAATAGCAGGGTATCTAGCACCTAGCGGAGCAAAACAAACACCATTTATGTTGGAGACAAAAACCCTATGGGTTTTTTTTTCTATTATTTTTTTCCAAAGATAAATTTCAAATGTGCAAAGTCTGAATAGAATTCATAATAAGATCAATGCAACTGACAAGAAAGTCTGTTTGTTTCCGTGGCAGGACCCATAAAGATAATAAAACTATTTTCCCCAAATGTAGACAAAATGTCTCTGATAATAATGAATGAGCCTATTTTCAATGAATATGAGGCATATTACACCCCTGACTTATAAGAATAAATGAACATAATTTTAATAAGGAAAAAAATACAGAGATAAAACAAAAAGTAAATCTGGGACATACCACACCGTATACAAAGAATACCACGTATGAGACTGAGTAACTCTGGAGACGTCCAGGGACACAGGTGTTGTCAAGAACCAAACTCTGTGCTCTGGAGCTGAAATATAGCATGAGGACATAGTTTGGGGATAAAGAGGAGCAACAGTTCCATTACTCTCCCTGGCAAAGGACAGTGCAGCAATCTAATGCTTTCAAAACTGCAGACTGACAGGGGCGGCGGGGGGTCAAAGGCTGAGGTGTTTTATAGGAAAATACAGAATCTGGGAACTTTCAGTAAGAATCTGGTATATGCTGCCAGCCATGATTATGTCTTCAAGGTGGTCTCTCATCCTTAAATATACATTGAGGTCATCGAGATGTCAACATTCATATTGTTCCTGGAACAAAGGATTCTATAGAAAGCAAATACAAGGTAGAGGAGGCTTCAATAATGAGAAAAAGGGGCGCCTGGGTGCTCAGTCAGTTAAAGAACCACCTCTGGTTTTGATTCAGGTCGTGATCATGCGGTTCTTCAGTTCGAGCTTTGCCTCAGGCTCTGTGCTGACAGCATGGGGCCTGCATGGGATTCCCTTTCTCCTGTCTCCCTCTCTCTCTGCCCCTCCCCCTCACTCTTTCTGTCAAAAATAAGTAAATAAACAATAAAATAAAAGAATGAGGAAGGAAAATTTTATGCAGTTTAAAGTTAAGCTTTGCTGAAGCACTAGTGTATTCATCCTTTAAAAAATTTTTTTTAGCTTATTTACTTATTTTGAGAGAGAGAGGAAGAGAGAGGAGAGCATGAGTGGAGAGAGGCAGAGAGAGAAGTGAGAGAGAATCTCAAGTGGGGCTCATTCCCATGAACCACAAGATCATGATCTGAGCTGCAATCAAGAGTCAGATGCTTAACCAACTGAGCCACCCAGGTGCCCTAACATGTTCATTTCCAACCATCTTTACGCTTCTGTAGCTGTTTCATAGGTACTTTGATTTTTAAAAAAACTACATAGGAAATTTGAATGTACTTTCCAAACTGAGAACCACTAGCCTAGGTGTTACATTCAGAATAAAAGAATAAGGTTGTGAACAAGTAGAAATTTATAAATAATAAGAAAAATTATAACTTAAAACATTATACTTTCTATGCCTGATATCAGGCAAAGCATCTCTAGGACTCTGACAAATACAGAAAACCCACAGAATTAAATCATAAGGGCTTGATCAATATTTTCCTTTAAGGTAAAAATATAGTATGGACAATGACTGCATTGACAAACTTCTAGAACTTTCCATCAACCTTATCACTTCTGAAATATGCATATTAACATTCTACCTATACAAATTTAAATTAAGGGGTGTACACCATCTTTCTACTTAACTCTTTCATGCAAATAATCTAACAAATCAAAATATTTTTGTCATCACTTTCTAGAAGATGGAAAAAATTTGTCTATCTCCAGGGACCATCTGGGAAACATTAAAGATAGTTTACATGTAAAAGATATCCTGAAAGTTTTGTGGATTTTTTTTCCAAATTAAGATCAGATATTTGGAAGTCAAAAAATTTAAGGAGAATTGGATCATGAGTGTCTGAGAAACAATATTTGATTATTTGTTTAAATGGCAAATATACACAGAAGTTAACTTGACTGTAAGAACCTCAGCTCTTTCATAAAGGAAGAAACCTTGATCCTTTTTTTTAAATTAAATAATCAGTCATATAATATAGTCAACAGAATGAATAGAACATTATTTTAGTAAGGCATAGGATGTTTTCTAACAATCATAGGTAAAGGCATTCATCAATAAGCCAAAAAAATCAAGCCCATCAAAATTAAGAAAAGTTTGCTAATACTTTAACATATTTCATAGTTTGTTTTTAAATTTAGGTACTATAAACCAAGGCAAAAATATCACTTTCCATTTTTTGTTCTTTGTTCCTATGCTTTTTCACATTCTGTAACAGTCTGACATTTTATTTGATGACAGATCATTTGGGATCTTTGAAAGCAAAACTACACTTGTATTAATAATATGATGTTGTCTCTGTTAACATGCAATGTGTTAATTATTCCTATCATCAAATTAGTTTATAAATAAGTACAGTTAAGCATGTCTTAGCTTTTATTTCTTATATAGTACATATCAATAGATAAACTCACACCCATGTAAAGAACATCAACAAAAACTAACTCTTTGGAGTACTCAATTCTCAATAGTTAAAAGTTGTAAAAGATTGAAGGACCAAAAAGAAAAAGAAAAATAGCTTCAATTATTCAATTTTAGCCAAATGTCAAAAGACACATATAAAAATTCATCAGTCTTAATATCAAAGAATGATTCTGCTTTCCAGTGAGTTGATGTGTGCTCAAAGTAGACAAATATACACAGAATTAATAATGATGGGAACTGACAAAACAAATTCTTTGCCATCTCTCACCCAACACCCAACATACTAGATCTTTATAAATCTATAAATCCACTTATAGATCATCAAAAATCAAATTATGAATCCAAATGTGCAGTCACTGCTGTTGCAATTGGGAAATCACTTATCAGATATAAGCAAAGCAGAAACAGAAATAAAACAAAATCAGTAAAGGAGGGGGTAAAGTACTAGTTGTGAAACAAAAAATCAGTGATCTTAAAGCTCTCTTTGTGCCTAGAAATCTCCTCTGGAAGCCAAAGTAAGTCATACTGAGCCTAAGCTCCCCATATTGTGTATTTCTCCAGGAAGACAGTGTACCTAGCTTCACGTAAATCCATTGGGCGTCTTAGTTAACAACAGACAAAATAGTTAAAGGATTTTTAAAGAAGATAATGTTATGGCTCTCATAGAACTATAAATTGCTTATAAGCCTCATTAATTCATGAGAGAGTTTGTAAGACCTTACAAATAGTTCAAAGGAAAAAAATGAGAATTATATAGTCCAGGAATGAAATGTTTAAATAAGTTTAAACAGAGAAGTAGAATTTAAAACTTTTTTATATCCAAAAGGAAAAAAACAATTACATTCCAAGACACAATTTATGCATCTGTGGAAAAAAAAGATTTACACTACTGAAGGTTATTTACAATTTATAGAGTTACAAATAGCTCAAAGTCAATGTTAAGTTCAAAGCCCCCATAGAACAAGATAATCAAGATGGGAAGATAATCAGGACTCTCTTAGTCCATTTAAATGGACAATATTTCCATAGAACAGAAATTAAAATACCTTCTAATGGAAATTTCTGCTGGTCTCTTTACATTTGACTTTTCAAGCATGGAATTTTAATGATATAGGATTACCTATGTTCTTCCTTTCTCAAGGCCTCGTATTTTCCTTGGCTAGTAGATATTTTAATCATTTTTGTTTATTCTTTATTAATTTTATCCCATACCTTATGTAAATGAGAAACATCAAATTTCTCATATTTTAATTCCTTCTTTCCCTGGTTTACAGAGACAATGTGATATTATTACTATTGCACACCTAGGGTTATAAATTAATACATTCAAATCTATTTCTTTTCCTCTTATGTCTCTCTTTTACACACAAACCTTATACATAATAAACTGGCAATATACATTATAACATATTAATTAGGATTATCTTGGTGCAATGCTGTGTAATATATTTTATTATTTTATTATTTTCTTTACAATCATATTTTTTTAAATATTAACAATAGTAGTAGTATTTTTTAAATATTGAAGAATATAATATTAAATTTTATTAAGAACAAATTACTTTAAAATAAAGCACTTTTATCTTATAACTCATTGCTAATTTGTAGAAAATTAATTTTATATATTATTGTTCTATTTATTGAATATAAATATTTTCTGTAAAAGCTTAAATTGCAAAGCATGCTATACATTTACTTTCTCGATGTTTTTCTAAATCTTTTAAGAAATATATGTAAATAATTTCTTTAATAGACCTGAGTGTTGAGTTTTTTAAAAAATATGTAATGCTTTGGAATATTATTATTTTATTTTCCATTTTGAATAAACAATATGTGAAAACAAAAAATTTGCATGCAAAGAACAAACTTACCTTTCTATTTATCTTCTATACATTTGTTGTTTTACTAGCATTCCAAATCTTATCATTCATTATATTTTGAAATAACTCTTCCTACTAAATTTAATTTTTCAAATATATAGGCATTTTTATCCCCCTTTCTGCCTCAAAGTCAGACACATATTTAGTACCAAATAAAAGTGTGCTCAACAAATGAATTATATTCATGTACTTAAAGAGAACTGGAAGAAACATAATAACAATGATAATACATATTTAAAAACCTATTTGTTATATTATAGAAATTGTGAGCTGCTAACTTGTTTACCAATGTACCTCAAGTGAAAGCAAATCTAACTTTTCCTTTCACCACTTAGAAAAGTCTGTAAAGAAAATGGGAGTTTGTTTTGCATTTCTTCATAATCAAATATACCTACTAAAGAGAATTTATATTTTATAAATTTTCAATTGTATATCTGATTCCACTTTTTTGCCATGTTCTTAAACATTTAGAAAGGTATACATTCTCTGATACAAGTGTCATTTGAGTGAAGAGAATTTTAAGTAGAATTCGACAATGTTTTATAAGATTGAGACTCTTTTTCTTTACATTTTTTAGAAATGCATTAAAGGTTAATTTTTTCCTAAATTAAATAGATATTTTTAATATAAAAATAGTCTTGAAAAGAGGTAATTCGGTAATAAGGTAATATACAGAGTGAATATGAAACTATGTGTATATCAGATTTTTTTTCAGCTCTATAATCTTGTGAAGGAGAAAAGATTAATTGATAAAAATGGCTTAGAATGGTTTTTATATCATGATAACATTTTATATAGATACATTTTAGTTTTAATACTTTATTGTAACTTTTTGAATTCTACTCCTGAAAGCCATAAAGGCTTATTGATGTAGACAAATTGATTAATAATATTGACTAACTCTTATTCCACTAATATAGGATAGTCTGCTTTAAAAGAATATAAATTCAACTTAAGTTGTATTTAAATATTATCTTTTTGCCTCCAACACCACAAAATTTTTTAAAAGATTAAAAATATAGAAAGATTTAATAAATATAGAAATAATAGATTAACTAAGTGGCAATAAAAATAAATACAAAATAAATAAATAAATCATTTCCACCATATAGTATTTTAAAATTATTTACCAAATAATATGATTGCCAAAATAAACATCTAGATTGCAATAATAGAATATAGACAA
The DNA here is from genome assembly GCF_006229205.1 of Suricata suricatta. Lineage (NCBI taxonomy): Eukaryota > Metazoa > Chordata > Mammalia > Carnivora > Herpestidae > Suricata > Suricata suricatta. The sequence goes on along the minus strand of NC_043708.1, from coordinate 54,605,446 downwards.
ATTAACAATATTCAAATTAATGCTGTTAACATTATGAAGTGTAATCAAAATATTATTCACATGTTATCCAAATCTTACACAATTCACTTAGTAAACAATATTATCAAAATTTCAAAAGCTATTGCTCAAAAGATTAACAAAATAACAACATTCAGTTTTAAAAGTAAAAGGAACTAAAAACAAACTAAATAATAAAGTATAAAATATTAAGTTATGTTAATATAGGAATTTTTGAGAGCAACCTACATTTCTTTGATAATTTAATCAGAGTTTTTTAAAAAGTTTTTTCATCACAAATGAATAATGAAAATGTAAACATCACAGAGAGTAGACAAAAACATTTAACAGATGAGTACTTGGAATTTCATATGAATATGAAAAGAAATGGGTAATATTAGAGAAAATAAAATTGGACTCACTCAAATATAGCTATAAAATAAAGAAAAAGATGAGAATAGTTTGTGTAGAACTATTCCCTATAACATTCAATGCACAAATTTTTTTTCATTATTTGAGAAACAAATATAGATTGTACTATTTAAACCATTCTAGACAAAAACACACAAACAATCAAACAAAAAATGGTGGACTTCTTTCTATTGAATTCAAATATATAGCAGAATCTTGATACAACTCAATTAAAATATCATAGAGAGAATATTATAGGCTCATAAAAACTTGCATATATATAAAATTATAAGGAAAATAAAAATTTACAGTTAACACATTAAAATAATAATTCTATTCAAATTATGTTTAAAACAAAAAATAAACTATATTGCTTAGGAGTATATATATATATATATATATATATATAGCTATGAAACTATAAAAATAATCAAGGAAATGTCACAAAAGTCAGAATAAGCAAGTTTTGATGACGGAGAAGCCCTAAATATTTAATGAATTGACCACTGCTGTTGTTCACCATATAATTCTTCATATGCATATATAAAAGTAAATATATATATATAGATGTATATAAAAAGAGTTTGTACATTTATTATGTCTCTTTTATGGCATTATAAAATACTGAGACTGAGCAAGGAAGAGAGAAAGAAAAGGCAGAACTTGCTAAGAAGCCATCTCTAGGAGTTCCATTACCTGAATTAGTATATATTCGCATTCTAACTGTGATCTTTCTCATTACAACCTCTATTTTATTGTCCAATCTAGTAGACGCTAGAGCAAGATGACTAAGTGTGTGAACTTTTGAGAAGTATTCGCATCTGGCATTTGTTTTTTGATGGTAGGAGCAGTTAGAGGAATAAATAAATAGATAAATAAATGATTCATGGGGCACCTGCGTGGCTCAGTTGGTTAAGTATCTGACTCTTGATTTCAGCTCAGGTCATGATTTCATGGGTTGTGGGTTTGAGCCCTGTGTCATGCTCTGCGCTGTGTCAGTATAGAGTCTGCTTGGAGTTTTCTTTTTCCCTGTCTATGCCCCTACCCAGCTTGTAATCTTCTCTTCCAAAAATAAATAAATAAAAACTTTAAAAATTACTTTTGAAAATTTTAAAGAAAAATAACTGATTCATAATTCATAAGAATAAGGCAAAAGAAGGAGATTATTACTAGGTAAATCTGATCAAATTGCCTAGGCACATTCTTGTAATCTGAAACTGTAGGGGAAAAAAACCCATCAGTAAATAACTTTTCTGTTACCATGAACAAGATGACATGCTGCTTATTGAAGTCTGATTCCCATGGAAAAAAACATGAAGAGTCATTTAAAATATACCTTTTTTGGGTCTACAAGTCTTAGCTACAGACTTGCTTATATATACGTTTATCACTACCAATTTAAGTACTTTAGGTACTGGTTTAAAAGTGAGGCAACAAAAAGCAAATGAGAAAAGATGTGTAATTAACTAGGGACCTTATTGGTGTTGACCGTCATTTATGCAACACTATTTAATAAGACGGACGTTATTCAGAGTGTTAAATAGCCAAGTGCATCAACCATGCAGAACCTGGGTACCAGAGCTCTTTGCTATGCAAACTAAAATCACATTTCTAGAAAGCCAGCACTAACCAAACATGGAGATTGGCACATTAAAATGTTCCTTTACTTACAGCATTTTAATTAAAGCAAGTTCAGGGGAGAAATCTCATTTTCACAGGCATCAGTCATCTGTAAAATCCCTAGCTTTTGCTGATGCAAATTAGTTCTAAAATGCACATGCCTAAAGATAGGTAAAGTGTAAGAATTTTCCCAGTAGTTATAGAAGTATTCTCTGATGGCTCAGGGATGAGTAATTTTAATTCTTTAAAGGCATTTTTCTAAATTACTAATTTCTCATTTATTTCAATCTAATTTTGGAATTAGTAGTGCACAAGATTATTTTGTGGATCTCTCCTTCACTTGCTCACAAAAACTATGCTATTGTAATAAAGAGAGGCCACCGGGTGATTACAGATTTGGAATAAAGAAAATGAGGAGGAGTTTGAGAGAAGCAAAAGCAAATAAGAAAAGAAAATACAACTCATAGGCGATTTAGCATGTATCTTTAATTTAGTTCAAATGATCTCAATTCATTAAGAAAAATTCAAATTAAAAAGCCCCTTACAAAAAGCTTAAAAACAGTGTTCTTTTCTGAAGAATGAAATCTATATATGTACATACAATGTCTATTCCCTAAATTAGAATATTTGCTCCTAAAGTTGAAGATGTTAAATGATAAAGTTCAATGCCTTGCAGCTCTCACCAGCTTCAGCACTAGTCAGCTAATAATTAACAGAAATAGGGAGATTTTGGTGCCTTCATGCCTTTCCCCAACAGTATCCTCTACCTGACATTCTCTTCTTCCCTTTTATTTGTATCAACTTGATAAAATTCTATTCATCCTTAGTGATGCTGTGATCTAGAATAAGAAATATATATTTGGTCTTCAAAGAGCTCCTAAAACCCTCAGAATTTTCTAAGTAATGAGAGCAAGAAAGGTATCTTTATTGGCAATGAGGTGACTTTTGGAAAGCCCATAGATAATCAGAAGATTGGGGTTATTTGCCAGGAGAACCAACCACCTATGGAGAGTTGGAACTTGTAGTCCCCCATCACCACTCTCAGGGAGAGGAGAGGGGCTAGAGATGGTGGAGATGGCATCAAACTTTCAAGGCCAATGATTTCATCAAGTATGCCTGTGTAACGCAGCCTCTGCACAATCCCAATGGATGGAGGTCAGAGAGCCTCCAGGTTAGTGATTGCATGGTGGTGCTGGGGGGGTGGCACAGCTGGACATGGCATGAAAACTCCATACCCCTTTCTGTCTCCCTTATCTATGCATCTTTTCCAGGTGGTTGATCCTGAATTCGTCTTATGAAAAATTAGTAATCTAGTAAATAAAATGTGTCTCTGAGTTCTGTGAGCCACTCCATAGCAAATTAATGGAACTCAGAGAGGAGAGTCATTGAAGATTCTAATCTACAGCCAGTGGGTCAGAAGTACAGATGAGAACCTGGACTTGTGATGGATACCTGAATGGGGACAGGGGACAGTCTTTAGGACTGAATCCTTAACATGTGGGATCTGACACTGTCTCCAGATAGAGAGTGTCAGAATTGAATTAAATTGTAGAACACCAAGCCTATGGTATGAAATTGCTTCGTGGTGTGGGACAAATCTCTCCCTTTCACATTAAAATTGAATATTAGATTCATTAATTGGTGCTAGAATTGAAATTGGCATTCAGAAATGGAATTGGGTGCAAAAAGTTATCCTTCAAGGTGCCTGCTATACTACAGAAGGGTTGAATTTACGTCTTATAAGATCCTGTAAATCCAACACTTCGCAAGGTGTCTGTAATACAATTTTGGGTATTAAGTGTATTTTGTGGATGAAGGTTCAACTCAGCTATCTTCTTCATTTACATGCAGCAATAAAACTTTACCATTATACTACCCCCACCTTTCCAAAACAAACCTAACAATTGTGTCTGTCCTAAATCTGCTGTGGTGAATAGTATTCATCAAAAGGCACTATTCTTAGAGGATAAGTGATGTGACACACACATACATACACTGTATCTTGGCTATTTGAGAGCAAGGAGATGCCTTCATCAACTTTTAGTTCCTGGCATCTATCACAGTACCAGTAACATGCTAGGTTTTTAATAAAATAAAATGCAAAAGTAATTGGAAGAAAGAGGATTCTAGGAAGATGGCAGAGTAGGAAGAACCACAAATGTATCTCCCACATTGACAGCACTTGCACTGGCCAAATCTGTGTAACAGAACTGTTGTGGAACTCTGGAGTCTACTGAAGTCTTGCAACTTCCAGGAGAAGATTTTGATGATAAATTGTAGTTAGTCTTAGTCAATAGTCACACAACATTGTGACTGTATATAAGACCAATGAACTGCACATTTAAAAATGGTTAAGATGGAAATTTTTCTGTCATGTGTATTTTATCACAGTTAAAAAAAGCTTTTGAAATGATTGGAACATCATTGAATCATTTCCTGTAACATATAAATAAAAAAGAGAGTGTTTTCTACATACATACTTTAACAAGAAAGTGAATAATCTAAAAAGGAAATTGGAAATACCATTTTGTTGACAATATCATCAGAAAAACAAACAAACAACTTAGGAATAAACATAACCAAGGAGGTGGAGGACTCATCCAATGAAAACTACAAAACATTTTTGAAAGATTAGAGAAAATTTCCAACCATCTCAGGAAATATGGATATATCATAACAAAATGAGTGTTTTCTTAATGTTCTTGTTGTCATCCACTCATTAGAAATAGGTGGTACCATCTACATAATCATTTAATATTACATAAAGACTAATAAAATCTGCTTCAATATGATACAATTTCTTTAAGACAGTTCTACTGTCTCAATATATTAGTTACATCATTTGATATTAAGTGTACTTTTAATCCCAAATATCAAATCTAGAAATTAAAATGAGAAATTATGTAAATATTTTATGAGAAACATATTCTTTACATGACTATAACCTATATAGAGCATCGACATAATAACATTACCAATAACATTGTATGTTTTAGATATACCAAATATTATTATTCAGATTTGAAATGAAAATACACATACTGTCCTTACTTAATGAATCCTGTTTTCCTCTTAAATATTTTACTTTTCAAATAAATGCCTATTCAAATATATTTTTATGAACTTGGGATATATAAAATGTTACTTTTTTAATAACATTGTATCTTGCCTCAATGACTTGTACTTCAGTTAAAATACAACACATATATAATATTTGCCTTACAAAAATGACATGTAGGGGCACCTGGGTAGCTCAGTCAGTTACGTTCTGACTTCAGCTCAGGTAACAGTTTTGGGTCTGTGACCCAGTAGGGCTCTGTGCTGACAGCTGGGAGCCTGGAACCTGCTTCGTATTCTGTGTCTCCCTCTCTCCTTGCCTCCTTGCTCCTCTGCTTGTGCTTCCTCACACTCTCTCTCTCTCTTTCTTAAAAATAAATAAACATTTAAAAATGACATGTAAATTTAGGATAAGCTTAAGAGATAAGGAGACAAACTAAATAACCCACACTTCTAATACATTTTTTGAGAAGCAGTTGGGTTGCAGAGAAAATGTATCAACACTCTTCAAAGTAAACACAATATCTATAGTATAGTGCTAATAGGAGGCATAGAATTGAATCACAAATATGTGAAAATGGACATTTTTATCAGTGCTACTTAGATATTATTAAAAGGCAAGAAAAAGTGGACTAAAAAAGATTCTGGCATTTCCTTGACCCCCACTCACAACCACTGTCTCTCTCCTACTTATCCAACGAAACTCAAGTCAAGCAAAGTATATTCTATAAACTTTTTTTGATACCTCCTGGAGCCTCTATTGCTCTCTCAAACCTCCTCCCATATAGATACATCATCAATTCTCTCCCCTGATATCCTACAGCACCCAGTACATTTGATACATTGTATTAAAATCCACTGTTGGTTCCAATAGAAAACAATTTCCTAGATGTCGGGACCATAAAATTGTAATTCTGTTCCAAATTGCCACCTAGTCCAGGGCACAGAGCAGCCATTCAATAAATGTATGAGCTGAAGTGATCCTTCCTCATAAATAGAAAGTTAAAAAAATATACGAAACATGAAATGGAAGTTCCATACATATTTTTTTTCATCCTAACTAGGATGTCTCAAACCCAGCAATCAAATAAACCATTTGAAGACGTTATGCAACATGGTTAATACAGGATTTTCAAGATGTGCTATTACAGTTCAGAGACACAGATATTTCTTTTGTGAGAATTGCTTATCCTTTAAACTAAGACATGCCATAATAAATCTAATCAATCATCTACATATTAATAAAAAATATAAAGGGCTCAAAGCTACTAGTGACAAAATGCACAGAAATACTAGTTATTGTTGATATATTATTTTTGTTGGCATCTTCCTCCTAAGATTGCATGAATCTCTTTAGTCCTTGGCCCCAGAGCGCCAGCCAAGAAGGAGCCTAAGTTTGGCACTAGCCAGATTTAAAGAACCACATGCCTCCCTTGAATGACTGCTACCCCTTACTTACACTGGTAGTGTCACGTGCATATATCTTGCAATGGTAAATTTTTATTCAAGTTTCTGTCTGATTTACATTATCAGCAACACTTTCATTGGCTGCTTTTACCTGTTTCAAGAAGCATTTTACTAGAACTGTTGTTTGAGCAAATTTGCATTGGGACTTTCTTGCTTTTTATACAGAGTGGGAAGAATGTGGGGCTTTTGCAATTTACGTTGAATTTGGGCAAATGCATTTTCACAGTAAATGTTACTGTGGGAAGCTGTGGAAAACACATTTGTTCAAGGTCTTTTTCACCATGTGAACATGAATCCACAGCACCATAAGCTTCAAGACCAACAGACCAAGTACAGGGAGATTCCCTCATCTCTATCTCTGTTTTTTTTTTTAATATAACACAATTTATTTTTTAACATATGCAATTATTTTCCATTATTTACAATACAGTAGTTACAATGACACTCCAAACAGAAAAGCAAAGTAAAAAATTAAAACCCCAACTTCTGTTTCATGTAATTAGACTTATACAGAAATTAGAAGGTTCAGTAACAACTAGTTAATCACCTAATTTCACAGCTATCTGAAGTGGCAATTGTAATGTAGCAGCTTATCTATGATACATTCAAGATACATGATACAGTTTATTACTTGCCCATAAGCTACAACACAGCCTGCTTAGTACCTTTCCTTAAATTCCACCTCTATACTACAATATACTTGAGGTCCATGCAAAAAAGTAGCTACCTTTTATATAGGAAATGGATGATTAAGTCTTTGGTGCTGTAAAGGAAACTTCATTTAAACATAACCACCCCACACCACCAAAAAAAAAAAAAAAAGAAAAAAAAAAAGAAAAAGAGGAAAAAAAAAGTAACGAAAATAGTAAGGTAAAAACCCAAGACACACTTCCTAGGGGAAAAAAAAACCAGCATGTAATTTCTGTCCTTGACGGAATGTATTAAATAAGCAAATACCACCAACAAGCAAAACAAGTACTACAATGTAAAAATATTAAAAAAAAGAAAACCCTCTCACATGCATAAATGAAAGACTGCACACAAAGAACTCACATCTTTTCAAGCTTCAGTAGTAAATATTCTGCTACTATGTATTCTATTTCTGTTTTTAATACTCACAGAGCTCTTCCAATCTTGCCCCTCTCCTCTTACATAAAGCTTGCATAAACTCACCAGACTTTTTCCTATATCTAGACATATGAAATTAGACCCTAAGATAGCTTTCAAAGTATTGTAATACATATTCTAATGTACTTTAGAAAGAGTAGATTTTAGTTGATATTTGCCGCTTGCATTTTTCATACACTGAAACTTATTGATAATTATGCAGCAAAACAACATATATTTACAGCTTTTAATAACAGGAATAGTTGCCAAAACTAGGATAAATTCACACAAACACTTAACCAGGAGCTCATTTTGAGCTCTGTCTTCTAGTAGGTATCACCAAATGAAGGAATCAACTAACTATATTTCTAAAAGCAATATTAGTAAAATATTATTCCCTCTGTAAGTAGAAGTAAAAACTTCAATTTGTATTCGAATAGTTTTGATTGAACTACAAGTAGGTCCTATTTTGTAATAGGAAAACTAGACAAATCTAAAGATGTTAAAATAGAAAAATCTTGAACAGAGTGACCATAATTTCCTTAGGATAGATTTTCTTTATGGTATTTATTCTCATAACAAGGCACACAAGTGAACATAAAACTGTGCAATTAGTCTGTGATATTAACAGTTTAGTCTTAGAAAAAGTAATTTAAAAAATTTTAGTCAAGTATTAAAATGTCAATTACTATAAATTAATGTTTCACGATAAAAAATGTTCTCTTATTTTTCAGTGATTATCTATCAAGTGACTTCATGAAATTATTTTCATATGCTAAGAATTTGATGTTGAAAATACATCATCCATGTGCAGCTGTTGAAAGACAGAGTGTCAGTCCCTCTGAGGTTTAAATATCACATGAGGATTAGTCTTTGTATGTAACTGTGATACACTTCGGTTTTAGCAACTGCTCATTTGGCCTCGGGTTCTTTGAGCAAAGATTATGGCAAGCAGATGCTTCTATTGGTTATAATATCCACTGAAGGCAGTCAAGTTGATACTGATTTTGAAATAATATACACGATTGCACATATTCACAAACATGTGCAAGAAGCACATACACTATACACACATATGCACATTTACATGGATACCACATACATAATATGTACATATAAATCCAGGCATACAGCTCTTTTCATACTTCACTAGTTTCAAAGAACTTTATGTTTATTTCAAAGGATTAAATGAATTTATATGTATCCATATATAGTTAAACAAAAGTGCGTAGTTCTGAGGTAAGCAAGTAGAAGGGGTAATTTTCGGGTAGTTTACATGTAAGTCTAGATTTTAAATAAAAAGCATGCCATAATTTCAATTATTTATAAGAGAGCTGAATATCTTACATATTAACATTGATATTAACTATAATTGCAGCACATACCATAAACATTATAAGCAGTGTTAGTGTAAATTGCTTTTATAAACTTATGTGAATATCATTGGTCATATTAACTGCTTATATTAGTTCATACCTTCCATAGTTTCCTGAACTCTGCAAAAAGTAGTCACTTACGGAAGTCTGTCCCTTTTGGCTGTCATTCTGTATTTGTTGCTATGCCGAACTGTTTCTGAGTTAGCATGAGTAATTTTAGACAGTTTATTTCATTTTTCTGGTCCCCCTGCACATTGGATTTAACCAGAATTCTGTTCATCAAGAACTTAAAAAGAGGCTGTTAACATACGATTGCACACCCAAGAGGAACTTGAACCAGCTAGTCAATACCCAACGCCCCTCTCTCTATCTCTTTAGATAACACCCCTGCTCTGCTCCTCTCTAGAAGATTTTAGAGTTTATGGCAGACCGACAGATTTCCTCCTCTTTCTGAGAAGTCTCGTCCCTCTCCATCCAACCTCACCCTCATACTACCAGAATTACCACTCAAGTAGCCTAAGGGAATCGTATGAAGAAAAGAAACTGTAAGCATTGATTTACATTTCCCCCCATATGGCCTCAGAAGTTATCTCATTGTGTCTTACATAACCATTAACTTCAGCCCAACTCTAGAACTGTAAACCATAAAGATACCGTGTTAAAATAAAGAGAACATGATTACATTGTACTAAGCGAACTGATTAACATTCAGATTTAGTTGAGGTGTTTTTTACATTGCTCTGTGTTAGCTCCAAAGGAGAAGCAGACAAACTATAAAGAAATAAAGTACATTTTTTTCTTTGAATAAATAAGTGGAGTGTTACTAAATTCAAGTCCTCTTACAAGGCAAATGAGAAATTGCCTTGTAACAAAATATTAGCAATATCTGTAATAAATGATAACAGCCTTAATCCATAAAGAGCTATTATAAATACAAGTTGGCAAAGTATATAAACAGGCAATTCATAAAAGATTAAATAAAAGAGGATGACGCATATATATGAAGACATCCTCCCTCTTCTGTAGCAAGAGAAATACACATTAAGATGAAATGCTGTTTTTCACCTATCAAATTTATAGTCACTTAAAAACTAAAAATAGGGGCGCCTGGGTGGCTCAGTCCTTAGGCATCAGGTTATGATCTTGTGGTTTGTTGGTTCGAGCCCCGTATCCGGCTCTGTGCTGACAGCTCAAGCCTGGAGCCTGCTTCAGATTCTGTGTCTCCCTCTCTCTGCCCCTCCCCTACCTGTGCTCTGTTTGTCTCTGTCTCTTAAAAATAAAAAAATGTAAAAAAAATTTTTGTAACTAAAAATATACTGTGCTGGGAAAATATAGACAATAGACAAGAAATTTTCATAGTAGACTTTCTTCTAACTTCATATTTTCAAGAATACAAATTTGTCTAAGATTCAAAATTTTTATATTAATGTCCTATATAACATTTGCTTTAAATGTTTTTATTTCTGTAAGAAAAGCTATATACCTTCTGCATACATAATATTATTTATCTGTAATATTATTTATCTTTAATATTTGGTCATTTTCAGGAGAATTTTGTCTTTTACTTTTTCAGATACATTGATACTCTGTTGTCTTTTCTTAATTTAAAAATGCTGTTCTTGAGGTGCAGAGTGGCTCAATCGATTAAATGTCTGACTTTGGCTCAGGTCATGATCTCACAGGTCTTGAGTTCGAGCCCCATGTTGGGTTCTGGGCTGACATCACAGATTTTGGAGACTGCTTCAGAGTCTGTGTCTTCTCTCTCTTTGCCTCTCCCTTGCTTGTGCTTTGTCTCTCTCTCTCTCTCTCTCTCTCTCTCTCTCTCTAAAAAAATAAATAATAAATAAATATTTTTAAAAATTAAAAATAAAATAAAGTAAAAATGCTGTTCTTATAATTTTACAAATTCCCTTTTCTTTCTCTGTATTTGTTGAAGAGAAAGGATTATTTCTGTGATACAGTTTCCCACTATATAGATTTTGCCGATAGATCCCTCTTAATGTGATTGAATCTGTTTATCTATTTTCTGTATTTCTCATAAAGTGATAATTGAATCTAAAGTCTTGACCAGGTTTTGGTTCTTTTTCTCTTTTAGTAATATTGTGTATCATGTTCTGCTGTGTACTTCTGACAGTGGGCCCAGAAAGCCTAGCTGTCTCTCTCTTTCCGTGCTGTTGCCATCTGTTTACAGTACTGCCCAGATACATTAAATCATTAGGAATCTCATTTTGATAAGGTTCTCTTTCTATTATTTCTTCTTCACTTAAATGTTATATTATTTTAATAAAAAGACACTTCTTAAAGAGCTAATTATTTAATGTCAAGTACCAATTGCATAGAAAAGGCAGGAAAATGTTATATTATTTTTTTACTAATTCAAAACAGTGTAAAGTTTCCTTAGAATCTTCCCAATGAAGTTTCATTTCTTTAATTTTGTTTCCTTTTAGAGTGTCATTGTTTAATCATGGAATTCAACATTTTATGTGTTTCAATAATGTTGAGTATATCTATATGCATGGATGTGGATATAGATAGCATGTACATATATACATTTATATGTAAATAATTATATTTTATACATTCATATATAAATTTCTTTTATGTATATATTTAAATTGCTTAATTTTTGGACATGAGTTCTTGAATCCTTTTGATACAAGTTTTTACAGGTTTTACTGGTTTCTGATTACATATTAAAATATATATATTTTTTTAGTTTTGGAAAGAGAGGGTTTGTGAGCTGGGGAGAGGGATTTAGAGGTCAAAAAGAGGATCTCAAGCGGTATCCACACTCCATGCAGAGCCCAATGCAAGGCTTGATCCTAATACCCTGAGATCATGACTTTATCTGAAATCAAGAGTTGGACACTCAGCTGATTGAGCAACACAGGTGCCCCTATGATTTTTAAAATGTATTCCAAACTCATCTTGTTTATTTTCTTTTTTTTTTGAATATTTTTTTCTCCATAATAGTTTATTGTCAAATTGTTTTCCATACAACACCCAGTGCTCTTCCCCTTAAGTGCCCTCCACCATCACCACCACCTCTTTTCCCCCCTCTCCCTTCCCCCTCAACCCTCAGTTCATTCTCAGCATTCAATAGTCTCTCAAGTTTTGCATCCCTCTCTCTCCCCAACTCTCTCTCCCTCCTCCACTCCCCTGGTTCTCCATTAGGTCCCTCTTGATTTCTTT
>NC_043708.1:54538899-54593119 GCF_006229205.1 Suricata suricatta | reverse complement strand
TGCTCCTACTCAAGAGAGACAGAAATGCTGATGCATAGGAGCACATCTTGTTTATTTTCTACCCCATACGTGGAATTAAAATTCCTCAAGGAGCTCTGGTTTCTTTTAGTGCAAACTAATATTTTGAGACCCTATTCTAAGCAATCAATGCCATCAGATTTATCATTGTTTCTAGGATTTTTGGAAGATCTGCAGAGTATTGTTAAAGATTAAATATACCATGAGTTTATACCAAGACTTACAATACAAAAGTAGCACTACCTAAAGTGTTTATTTAACTTCATTACCTTGAATCTTTCAAGATGCTTAAAATCCTGTTCTCAATAATATTAATTTAATCATTAGCTTTATCCCAAAATATATGCACAACAATCTCAAAATAATATTAACAGTCTCAAAATTTTATGATTATTAAATATGATGTTTTTTGTTTTTATAATTTTCTTCTAGTGTATATCCCACTAAGATTAGTTTATTTTAAATCTCTGAAAATAGCTATTTTCAAAATTATCATATTACCCAATTTAGTATAATCTAAGATTCTTTTATTATATTTGCTCTCAATTCTTTAGGGTCTTTAAAAAAGTTTAATTTAATTTTATTCTTGTTTTTCAACTATGTATTATGTTTATATACCTCCAAATTCAAATATGCAAAATGAAATATCTTCAGTGATGACTACCTTATGTTTCTGGCATCTCTAATATGCACATAAATATGAAAATCTGTATAAATAACATTTGTCTTGGAAAATGTAATTTGACAAAGTTTACTGAAGAACTAATAGAAGTCTAAACAGAACATTTTTATAGAATAGGTAAATTACCAAAAATATATCCCCTCCAAGAAATAACATAGTCATGAGTTTAATAAATCTTTATGACCTTTTTCTTTTTTAAATTTTTTTAAACTTTTATTTATTTTTGACAGAGAAAGACAGAGTGTGAGTGGGGGAGGGGCAGAGAGAGAGGAAGACACAGACTCTGAAGGTCTCCGGGCTCTGAGCTCTCAGCACAGCTCTGACCCACAAATTGTGAGATCATGACCTGAGCAAAGCCGGCCGCTTAAGCAACTGAGCCACCAGGTGCCCCTAATAAACCTTTAAAAAGCAAATCACTTGAATGCTATTTAAGCATAAAAAAAAGAAGGGAAACTACTAGATCATTATTTGTGAATTGCTATAACATTTATTAAAAAAAAAACCTTATTAGAGCTTTTCCAAAATAAATATATAGGCTAGTATCACCTGTGACATTTTCTGAAGAAGAAATAATAGATATCAACACATGATAAAAAATGCCTAATATTATTAGTTATTAGGGAAATGCAAATCAAAACCACAATAAGATAACATGAATACCTAGCAGGGTAGTAATGCCAACAACAACAACAGAAAATAATAAAGATTGGTGAGGCTGTAGAGCAAACTGAAAACCCATATATTATTAGTAGGAATGTAATATGGTCTAGCCACTATGAAAAGATTTGACAGCACCTCAAAAATTTGAGAACAGAATTACCACGTGATCTCACAAATCTATTCCAGAGTGAAAAACAAAAGAATTTAAAGCAGGACTGGAGCAGATATGTGTATATGAATGTTCATAGTTCATGGGAGCATGACTCATTGTAGTCAAAAGATAGATGCAACCCAAATGTCCATCAGTGGATGAATGGGTGAACAAGTATGGTCACATACAATGAAATATTAGTCAGTCAGCCTTAAAAATGAATTAATTCTCAGGGCACCTGGGCAGCTCCTTCAGTTAAGCATCCACTTCTTGATTTTGGCTCAGGGGATGATCTCACATTTAGAGAGATCAAGCCCTACGTTGGGCACAGAGCCTGCTTAGGATTCTCTCTCTCCCTCCCTCTTCTCCCTCTTTGCTCCTCCCCTGCCTGCTCTCTCAAAAATAAATAAACATTAAAAAAAATAAAAAGAAAAAAAGAAAATGCCTTATAAATACAGTAAAACCTTGGATTGCAAGTAACATGTTCTGTGAGTGTTCTAACGACCAGCAAACACTTCTAACAAAATTTAACTTGATAAATGAGCAATGTCTTGTAATACAAGTAGTACATGACACTGAATGTCACATGATCACAACTGAGCCAATGGTTCCTCTCTTTCTCTCTTTCTCTCTCTCTCTCTCTCATTGTAGGATGTGGGTGATAATCGCCCATGCTCAGATGTTTGGTCTCAAGCCACAGTGTTTGGAAGAAATCAGTGATTTTCCAGAATGTGGGAAGGTGCCCACAACTGGCACAAGTATATTTTTTGTTACTTCAAAGCACCTATGGATAATCCTTTGCTTTTCCACACAAGAGGAAGAATAAGAATGCTTTTCTTCATTCTAAGTCAGGCTGCCTGCAGATATAGACCATTTCTTCTGCTGCTTATTGCCAGTTACAGTAAATGCAGTATATGAGAAGAGTTTATTAATACTCCATTAGTGGTAGTGAAAGTCATCCTCCACAGTAACCCTCCTCTCTCTTGTCTCCCTCACACCAGCCATGAAGGTTTTCAAAGTTAAGTGGGGTTAATTTGTTTATTTTTCTTTATAGTTTGTATTTTTTATTATTTTGTACTATATTACAGTATCACAGTCATTTTTATATGAAGATTTCATGTTGTAGAACAAAGCATCTGAACTTCCATGATTTCTTATGGGGAAATTTGCTTTGATATACAAGTGCTTTGGATTACAAGCATGTTTCCAGAATGAATTGTATTTGAAAGCCAAGGTTTTATTCTATTTGACAACAAAGCAGAAAAATAAGAAATATATAATAATAATTCTTAAAAATTAAAATTCAATGAAAATTTTTTATCATTTTCCTTGTTAAATTGTTGACTTAAAAATAATATATGCCAAATTATATCTTTGGAACAAAAGAAATCTTATGACCAAAGAAAACTGGATACCAGTGATGAATTTTAGAAGGAGGGAAGCTACTTGTGTAGAAGCAGGGAGGAAGAAATAACAGAAATTTGAATCTTAAAAGTATCTGTAATTCCCAGGAGGGATAATCTGAACAGAAAGTAACTCAAGCTCTTGACTTCATAAAAAGAATGTTCAAGACATTTTGGAATAATAAATAAGTCTTTTTTTTAAGTAGGCTCCCTGCCGACCAAGGAGCCCAATGTGGGGCTTGAACTTACAACCCTGAGATCAGACCTTAGCTGAGATCAAGAGTCAGATGTTTAATCAACTGAGCTACCCAGGTGCCCCATAAATATCTATTTTATTTAAGACATTAAAATAAGTTTGTAACTTGCTATCCAGGTGCCCCTATAAAGCATTTCCAACTTTAATATCAGTTTGTCCAAATTCAATTCACATAGTATGATGAATATGGCAAAAGATTATAATAATAATTATTTACCTTCCATATTTACTCTACAATTGATTTAAAAGTATAGCTCACTAACACATTTAAAAGCTAATATTGATAGAGCTGTAGAACATATGGTAAAAAAATATGTATTAATTCCAAACGCACCAATTTCCAATCAAATATAATTTTCAGACATGATTTAATATTATACTTGAATTTATTTTTCTATATTTATAAAAGTTGTTTTGAATAATATTAATGAAAACATGACTAAACTGTTCTAAAATCTTTTTAAAAGGCACAATTAATCACATATCTAATGCATCTTTTTATTGAAACACGTCTAGAAAGATATGCATTGTGATAATAGTATTAAAATGGCTAAATACTCAATTAAAATAATTCTTTATAATTCCATAGAATTTAAATGCTTTTTCTCTGTCTCTTTTTGATGATGATCTTTGCTGATACATATTTTTTCCAAATTCCATAATACCTTCATTACGTTCAAAATAACTGCCCAGTATTTATTATAATTTTGGGCCATTGATAAAGTACAATGTAATGACTTAATAGAAATATAATTTCAGCAAATCACCAGTTGTAAAGGTCTTATGACTGTCACATCTTGAATGGACACAACAGTTATAATATGACAAACCTAGCAATATTTTTTGAGACTACACCTGAAAGCCAAAGGTTACACATTTTTCTGTTTCTATATTTGCTAAAAAACACAGAACTACTTCTAAACCTTATTTTCTGTCATAACAGATAGGCTTTGATACATTCTTCTAGCTTCCAAAATAATAGTAAAGATTATATGCTATGATCATTCTTATTCCCCCACATTTTCAAGAAATGCTATGGTCATTTCTTATAAATTTCCTTACCTTTGGTTGAAAGTCTTGGTTAGTTTTTTAAGGCCCAAAGTAATTGCTAGTTTCTCTTAAAAAAAAAAAAAATCTCTTTCTGCAAGAGTCAGATGTTCCTCTTCTTTGTCCAAAATCTCCCTAAATTTGTGTCTATTATTGTATTTATCACATTAAATTGCACATTATCCATGCATATCTTTTCCTTCTCCTCCTAACTATAAACTGAAAGAAGGAATAAGTGTTTTTTAACTTTGCAACCTTAGCATCTAAATGAAGGAGAGGCATCCAGAAAATTGACTGATTGAATGGACAGTTTAAAATAAGGCTCAGGTCCAAGGTCCATCATTCATTAATAGGCATTATTATAACCTTTTTAAAATAAAATAATATATGAGCATTGATATTAACATCTAAACACTTTCATTGAGCACTGGTTTCAGTGAGAAAAAAGTATTGTGTTCTTAGAACATTAATTTTATAGTAATTTTCACAGTTTGGTTAGCTTTAATACTACAGTGTTAAGCAATACCTGACAGAATACTTGTGTTTTGATTTATAACTTTTCTATATAATAATATTATATATGCTGTATAATTATGTTAACACAAATAATTTACAAGTGAAATATGGTAATCTGGAGGTCAGTTACCACTGAAGCTGTCTAAAGTAGACACAAGCCTTGTTCAACCAATATACTAGATTAAGTATGGTTAGAAAAATAAAAAATCTTGCTATCTGGGGTGTCTGCGTCATTCAGTTGGTTAAATGTCGACTTCAGTGAGGGTCATGATCTCAAGGCTCCTGAGTTCCAGCCCCACGTTGGGCTCTGTGCTGACAGCTCAGAACCTGGAGCCTGCTTCAAATTGTCATTCACTCTCTGCCCCTACCCCACTCATGCTCTCTCAGTCTCTCTCTCCTTATCTCAAAAATAAATAAAAATTTTTTAAAAATTTAAATCTTGCAATCTATTTGGAATCATGCAAAAAAATTAAAATGACATATGTAGATCCTGGAGATTATTGAAAGATTATATCTTCATGATAAGACTTATTTTTGCCTGAATAGGTAGTGAGACTTCAAATAGCAGTGTATCCGTCTTCTATAACCTTGTAAGCGCTAGCTCGGTTTGACTTCTGCAGAGCATTTTGTCTGATTTTCTTCTTAGAGGAAGCACTGCAGAGCTCTTATCTCTGTCCTTATCAGTAAGAAGGCTCTACTTGTTTTCAGTTCCTGTGCTTAAAGATTTCAGTCAGGTCTTAGGTCAGTCTATAATGCTAGCAATAATTTCAGAATGCACATGGACAAGCATTTTGAAAGTGGTAGGCAGTCATCACCTTCTAGAAAAATCTCCCTGTCTGTAGTGCCCCATAGTTACAATCCCAGTAACACCTTTATAAATGGGTCTCTGTTGGAGGTACCTAGCTGACTCAGTTAGTTGAGCCTCTGACATCCCTTTAGGTATTTATTTCTCAGTATATGAGTCGGGCCCCACCTCAGGCTTGCTGCTGTTAGCCTGTCAGCGCACAGCTCACTTGCGATCCTCTGTCCCATTCTCTCTGCCTCTCCCCCACTTGCACTCCCCCAAAAATCAATTAAAAAAATAAAATAAATACATGGGTTTCTGCTAATACTTCTATGAGCAGCAAAGTGGTTATAAGAAGTTTTATAAGAAGAACAGTTAAAGAAACCTAGCCAAAACCCTTAAAATAAAACAGGGTTTCTTCCTTCAGGTGAGAGGAGCAACGGTAGTAGATATAAATCAAGATTTTCTTTAAGAAAACGTTTTTAAGATTTGTTATTTTTATTTGTATTTATGCTATAGCGGACATGCATAGGCTCGATAGAATTATTGCAAACTTTATGTTCTTCAAGCTCTTCTAAATGTGAATCAGTAGAATTTATTAATAGTATTTGTTCAACTTACAGTGATTAATGGAGTTATTTTTGTTGGTTATTTCAAAAATCATAATATTAAAATTTATTCTCAAAACGTTACTGCCATTTTATAACCATAAAACTTGTCATTAGTAAGAAATGTAACAGCAAAAGCCTACAAACATGTCATTCTCGCAAAAGTTTATTTTTATTTGGTGAGGGCCAAAGACACACTGTATTTTCAGTGCTGGAATCAGTTTCTCTCAATATTCTCTTGGTAAAGCCATAGCATTTTGTCTCTTAGGCTTTTTACATAGTCTGCCTTGGATTGTGGTTACATACATGTATTTTTCTACCATGTTAAATTTTGTCATCCTTCAAGACATCATTTATTTTTAGATTCTACTACAAACAGTATATGGTAAAAGACAACAGAAGTGTGTAAAGAGAATAGATAAAGCCAAGTTTGTATTTCTGTACCTAATAGCCCCAATTTCTTCAACCAATTTTTATTAAGTGAGACTGACCATGGACTATTACAAAGCATACTGTGTTACACTGCAAACCCCTTAGACAAAATCATTACTACATGCATAATTATTCCAAATAGAGTATATCTCACATTTACAGATATTATTATTCTAAAGCTTGATCCTATTGTACATCTGTTCTATAATAGCACTTTGTTGTTTTCATATTTTCTTGCTCTAGTCTAAAATGCCCGCCTTTCCTAGTTCTCTGCTACAACACAATAATATCTTCTAGTGTTGCCATCTGAATGTAACTTGATAATCTAATATCTCTAAAGTTTCATTGTCTCATAATAGCCATTGACTGAAATTTTGGGTTGTGTGAAACAGTATTCCTTTGGACTTCAAAATCTTGAAATAGCTGCATATCCTTTATATGAAAAATATTAGCTGGAGATTTTTAATTGCCATATCATGAGTAAAAATATCTATATCAAAAGGCATCCATATTTGCAGTCACTTGTGGAAGAATAAGGTTTGTCTCTGGATGGTAATTTCATTCCTTTATCATGGTATTACTAGCATGAATCTAGTAATCGGTTGGATCATCCCTAAGTCAGCAAACTTGGTGTGTTCTGCTGGCTGCCCAATTGAACACCAATCAGCTATGTCTTAATTTTGTATGTAGAAGGATAAAAAGCAAGGTAACATATGTGAACCACAAACCCTGTTGAAAAAAAAACCTGTTAGGAAAAATATATTACTGCAAGTCTATTGACCCATTGTGGATATTCATTCTTTTCACCATTAAAAATGTCCAAATACCCTTTTTTCTCTTAAAGTATATCTTAACAGATGTTCAAGTGTTCTTTTTGTTACTCTTTGTCTTTGCATGGCATGTATTTTCCACTCTTTTCATCTCGCCTGTTTATGTCACTAAATCTAAATTATCTGTTTTGTTTATATTTATTTATTTTTTAATGTTTATTTTTGAGACAGAGAGACAGAGTGTGAGCAGGGGAGGGGAAGAGAGGGAGCAGGATCCAAGCTCCCTCTGAACTGTCAGCACAGAGCGCGACATGGGGCTTGAACTCACAAACTGTGAGATCGTGATCTGAGCCGAAGTCGGACACCCAACAGACTGAGCCACCCAGGCAC
Organism: Suricata suricatta; assembly: GCF_006229205.1. Classification (NCBI taxonomy): domain Eukaryota; kingdom Metazoa; phylum Chordata; class Mammalia; order Carnivora; family Herpestidae; genus Suricata; species Suricata suricatta. The sequence continues at coordinate 54,585,402 of NC_043708.1, read as the reverse complement.
CCTTAAATTATCTCTTTTAAAGTTTAGTCTGATGAAAATAGAAAACTTATTGAAAGTTATGAACAGATTACATATATAATTTGTCTTATAATTTTAAAGGATCATTCTGGGGGCATCTAAATGGCTCAGTTGGTTGAGTGTCCAACTCTTGATTTCAGCTCATGTCATGATTCCAGAGTCATGGGATCGAGTCCTGCGTTGAGCTCCATGCTGAGCATGGATCTTGTTTGAGATTGTTTCTCTCTCTTTCTGCCCTCTCCCTGGCTCATGCTCTCTCTCTAATAAAGATATAAGTAAATAAGTAAATAAACAAACAAGCCATTCAGATAGTTGTGTTGAGTTGTAGAGTTCCTGTAAGGATGGATGAATGGTGTTATGCATTTAGCAAAACTTATGGAACTATACAACACAAAGAGTGGTCCCTAGTGTAGACTATGCAACTGAGTTAAGAATAATGCATCAATATTTGTTCATCAACTGTAACAATGGACCATACTAATGCAAGATATAAATAGAAGGGAAAATATGGTGAAAGAGAGCAGGTGAGAACTTTGTACTTCTTAATTTTTCTGTAAATCTGGAACTTGCTCTCAAAAGTAAAGTTTACTAATTAAACAAAAATTTCTATATATTTTATATAAATTTCCCTTATTCATTTTTTCATTATGAATGAATTTCCTAAGAACTTTTTAGATAATTGGGTCTGTTGTGAAAGCACATTTTTGAAGAAATATATAATTTTCAAGTTAATGATTCCCTTAGTATCAAGAATGATTAAACAACCATTGAAAATCAGTGAGTTCAATTGTACTTGTTAAATGGAAAATCTATGTATATGTAAACTTCAATTTGAAAACTTACATTTTCCATTATCTGTATTTGCACATTTATATGCTCAAGAAGAACCCAGTAAGAATTCAGAAATGTTAGAGAATACTACCTTAACTAAGAAATTTTAAAGGCTTAGGTCCTACCTCAGTGCAAACATATTCCAACACACTGAAAAAGTAAATTAGAGCAATCAGGGCAGATAACTTTTATATTTAAGAACATTAAAACATTTTATGAATACATACAATTTATAATATATTTTACATGCAAAGATTCATTTCCTCTATAGATGGTATATTTGTATTATAGTTATTTTTTAGAATATGACATTTCTTGTGATCTTTACTAAAGTGATTTCTGGAGCAACTTTTTCCAAAATGTGATCCAGAGAACACTGACCCCAATGGATTTTATTTGGTTTTATGCAAAAAAGAATGTGTTAAAATAAGTTGGTAAAATGAGTTGGAGAATCACTGAATAGTAATATTCTCTCACAGAGTTTCAATGCACATTAGTATTTTAAGGACTGTAAGTTATCTTGTACTAAAGAAAACTTTTTACTACAACTCAGCATTTCCAAACTTGACCACAAGACACTTTTCTCTTCACAACAGAACACTGTTGCAATCTCAAAAAGAGCATATCTTCACAAGAAGTATTAGAGACACATACTGGTCTCATTTAATCCCCTTGTTTACAATTGGGGATATTTAGGATCCAGATACATCAGATAATAACATCAGATCATATAGAAAGCTAGTGACAAAAATGAGATAATAAATAAAATCTTATTATTTCCAACCTATTTCATTTTCTACTATCTCACAGTGTTTTTCATCATGGAAATGAATGTCCTATCCTCCAATGTGAATAATTTGAAGGCTATCTATCTAAACGTTGTCATATTTTCTTTTAAAAATAATCTATATGTGTGAAAATTTATTCACACACTTAATATATATATATATGAATCATATATGTGGGTATGTACCTGAATGTTTTATTTATTTGCACCTAAACAAGTATTGAGAAAAGGCAGAGGCATGTATTAAAATTACCCTATGTGAGGAGGGTCATTTTAAACACACTAAGGTTGGATGCTAACAGGGAAATACACAGCTCTATAAAGTACAGAAAAGGCTTCTCTGAAGTGGACTGCCTTATGTCATTAAAACATTGAGGACAAAGCTCAAGTTGATATGATTGATTCATTTTGTGCATCAGATATTAATTCTATCAGCTATAAACTTAGAGGATGGTAAACAGAATGGAGGTAGAAGAAAGAGGGAGATATGTGGCTAAGAAAGTAACATTCTTTTCAATTTAGTAGCCAAAATGTCCTTATTTTCCTAGCAAATATAATGTAATTCACATAATTGCAGGCTATTTCCCAAAAGAGAAAATTTCAGTCTCATCCCTCATTCTCTTTTGATAGAAGCCAAAAGCATTTTAACAATCCAAAATACATTTTTAATATGAAATATGATGGTGGTTTAATATTAAATCATTTTTTCTTATGAAACCTGTATTATTTTTTACTCATGACTTTAGCATAACTGATTTGAACAAGGAAATCCTGAGCTACTGAAGTGCTTGATTGAACATTTAATATCATTTCATATGAATTATAATTGGACCTGTGTTTCTGTCCAAAGGGGAAATCCATTTTTAGCTTGGTCCACAATGTGTAAGTTATTCCTGTCAGAAAAACACATTCAAAAAGATTCCTTTCACCACACTTGTGTGGCTAGAATGCTGAACAGAATCATCTGGGCCAGAGACAGGGACAGAAATGCTAATTAAGTATGGCCATGAAAAGAGAAAGGAATGTCCTCCTTTGCATAATAACCACTTCAGGATATATTTCATGGACCTCACTGGAAAAAACATCTGTTGTTAGAAAAACAGCTAATAAGAACAATGATGCTTAAAATCTGAATGTTGATATTTAATATGTGGAGACTGAAAAGACTCTGTGCAGTCAAAATAGTACTAGACATATTCATTTTCTATTGCTACATAGCAATTATCATAATCTTAGTAGCTTAAACAACACAAATTTATGATTTCCTAGTTTTGTGTATCAGAACTTGGGTTACATGAGTTCTTTGTTCAGGGTCTCATCAGACTGAAATCAAGATGTCATCTGTGGTTATGGTCTCAGCTGAGGCTTAGCATTTTCTTCCAAGGTATGCTCAGATTTTCATCTGATTGTTGGCAGAGCCAGTTTCGGTGGTATAGGACCGTGGTCCCTGTTTTCTTGCTGGTTGTAGGCCAGGACTGGCTCTCAACTCTTTGAGACCATCCTCAGATCCTAGCCATTTGGTCCTCTCATAGAATTAATTTTATTAAGGTCAGCAGAAAAATCTTTCTTCAGTCCACAACATCGGAGTCTTTAAAAAGCTAAAATGTAATGTAATCATGGGATGGACTATTCTGTCACCTTTGCTATATGATAGAGCAAAGCCAAAGGAGACAGTGTTCCGTTACAGTCACAGATGTCATCCAGCCTCAAGGGAGAAACCATGTACAGCATGAGTACATCAGGGTCATGCGGACCATCTTAGAATTCTCCCTACGACATAGCAACCTTCCATTTTATAACAGGTTGGAATATTAAAAAAACCTGAGAACACAGAAACGGTTCAGTAAAATCTGTGAAACTCCACATAGGTAGGATGAAAATAATTCTGTTAACCAAGTACAAATAATCAAAAATGTCGGTTTTCAAATTAGTGTTTACTTCATCTTTCATCAAAGACAACATTACTCTTTGTAGATATCTTTTTCTTTTATAAAATGCGTATTTCTGGGGTGGCTGGGTGGCTCAGTCATTTGAACATCCAACTCTTGATTTCAGCTCGTGTCGTGATCTCAGAGTCATAGGTTTGAGCCGTCTGTTGGGCTCTGTGCTGAGTAAGACCCTGCTTAAAGATTCTCTCTCCCACTCTCTCTGTCCCTCTCCTGTTCCCTCTCTCTCTCTAAAAAAAAGAGAAAAGAAAAAAAAGAATTTTTCTTATTTAAACAATTTTAAGTATATTAAACTTTTCAAGCTTTCAAAAATGGGTACAGGTATTCAAATTAAAAGTTTTCTTTATATAATTCTGATTATATTGCTTAAATTGGCAGGATTCCATATCTTCATTTAATTTTTTTCTAAATAATAATTTTATTTTCCTGAAATCTGACCATAATAGCTTTCATGTTTCATCACCTTACCTAAATTTAAACAGGTTTCTTCCTGATCAGGTTTCTGGTCTCTCTTTTTCTAGAGCATTTACTATAGAAAACTTGAAACTGTAAATTCTTTCTCTGCCCCTTTGAGATATAAATATTCTATAACCCAGAAAATGCCTTTCTCAGGAAGTGGGAGCCATCCTTTGAAATGTAATCATCAAAAGAGATAGCACTCCTATTTCCCAGTTTCTGTGGGAGAGTAGGAACCTAATTTCAATAAGTGACAATTAACAAACACAGATGGTCTAATCATATTCACCAACCTCCTTCCTAATGTCCTTCAGTACTTTTCCGTTAGTTCACCCCAATGTTTAAAAATTCTCCTTTTTTTTTTGTTTCAGCAGAACTGAGTTCAATCTCTCTCCCCCATTGCAATAGTTTTGCTTCTTATTCAGTAGTGTCAAATAAAGTCTTCTTAACAGTTTTTAAAAAGTGTCCAGTGCAAAAACATGGATAGAAGCTGGAGAGCATGCTAAGCAAAATACATCAGTCAGAGAAAGACAAATACTAAATGATCTCACTCATATGTGGAATTTAAGAAATAAAGCAAACAAGCAAAGGGGAAAAAAGAGAGACAAACCAAGAAATAGACTCTTAACTATAGAGAGCAAACTGATAGTTAGCAGAGGAGGGTCAGGGGGTGAGTGGGTGAAATAGGCAACGGGGATTAAAGAGTACATTTTTCATGATGACAAAATAAAAAATATATAAATTTAAATGTCCAGCAATTTCTTTTCCACAATTCTCAGATTAACCATGAGGGGACACCTGGATGTCTCAGTCAGTTAAGTGTTGGACTCTGGCTCAGGTCATGATCTCATGGTTCGTGAGTCTGAGCCCCGCATCAGGCTCTGTGCTGAAAGCTTGGAGCTTGGAGCCTGGAGCCTGCTTCAGTTTCTGGCTCCCACTCTCTCTGCCCCTCCCCCACTCATGCTCTTGTCTCTCTCAAGAGTAATAAAAAACATTAAAAAAATTAAGTAACCATAAAAATTATTGTTGCTGTACAAGATGGACCTTAAATGACTACTTTATTTGGTTTTTTTTTTGATACCCAGAAAAGATACATAATGTATAAATGGAAGACCCTGTTAAAACAGTTACCTGAGTAAAGATTGTTTGTGACCGATAATGCTATATATTGTACCATTATATATACAATCCATATTCACACGAATGCTTACAAAGCAGTATGTACAAAGCTGTCTGTTCTCACATTAGGCAACCAGGCAAGAGTGCCATGGTATCATGGGCTCTGCAGCAAAAACCTTTGTGTTAATGGAAAAGTTATAATCTTTGACTAAGATTTACTTCATCTTTCAGGAGAAGCTCAAAAAATCATACCATAGCTTTCTCTTGTAAATTTGCTTTTTTCATCTTACAAAGTCTAAATTATGCTATAACTTGTAACACTTATTTTTTACGAATTAAAAAGATGTAAATGTATTCACGCTAACGATGTAGATGAGCAAGGTAAAGCGCGGAGAGGTTGTTTTTTGAAACACAAAGGAAAAGCTTTATTATTTCATTTCAGGTTTGCTCACATTTAATCTTATTGAAGTTTAGGACTGGTTGAGTCTTTGTTCTGAGGGGCTGTCCAATGCATTGCAGGATGATTCACATCATCTCTGGTCTCTACCTGCTGGATGACAGCAGCACCCCCTCTCCCAGTTTGCAGAACCAAAAACACCTTCAAACATTAGTATGTGTCTCTCAGCACATGAGGGGAAGGGGGACAAAAAGCACTCCCTGGCTTGTTAGATTACCCGCTAAAGATATTGCTGTCCATCTAATATATGTGGAATTTATTAAACTTTTGAAACATAAACCACCTAATTCTATTCCTTACGTGGGGAATTGTAACAAAAGCAGGAAATTTGTATTTGGCAATTATTCACCCATTGATCCCTAGGCATGCCTGGTCTAAGATGAGGACATCTGGACTAGTATCAAAAGTAACCAGACCCTCCTGTTTGTTGGGTTCTCTTGGATACACGGCTTTCAGAATAACGGAAATATAATTAAACTTTTCAGACTATAATCCAAAAAGGGCAAACCAAACTACATTATCTAGATGAAGGAAACAAGTTCAGAATTTAAGAACTGAAATGAAATGAAATTGATGCTTTATAGGCTCTAGAAAGTCCGTCACTTTCTCCATGAACCTTAAGCCAACAATGTAAAGTAAATTCCACCAGGGGGCAATGGTGCCTTGTTATGGTACCTAAAAGAAGACCAGGCACCTTCAGACTCAAGTATTTCCAAGCTAAAGTAATATGGTGGTGCTTCACTTATAACTACGTTAAAAAGGCATTTGTTGAATAGTATATTATATCCTTCAAAACTCAGCCCAAATATCAACTCTTCCAGGAGATATTCTATAATCTAAAATTTGAATCTGCCTGCCACTTCCATACTATAATGAAACTCTTCATCTTCTTTTATAGCATTTATAATAGGTTGTAAAGCCTTGTCGTTGCCTTTTATTACACTGGAAACACAGTAGGATTGTGGCCTGTGTGGCCTTATATTCCCAATAACAGAGAGTGATACCCAAAGCACAGTCACTTTTTGCAGAATGAACATGTTAATAAATTAAATAAAACATGTAATCAAGGTAGCATTCCTTATCAAAATAATAAATTAAATAAACAGAATATAGAGAGGCTAAGATACCAAATTCATTAGGAAACAATCTAATAAAGTCATAACATTCTGGTATATTTATTTGATAGACTGGTATTTACTTGCTTGTTCTAAGGTGAGGCTTCAAATTCCTTTTCCCTGACACTCACCTCTCAATTTCTTCTTGTTTGGGATCAGTAAAATTGAAATCAAAGAACAAAAAGTTTATGTTCTTTTTTTAGTTAAGACTCCAGAGTTTCATTTCCCAGAAAGTGTTATATGTGCGCATGTACCCTTAATGTGTCCTATACCACCCTATCATCCCATTCCTTTTACTAGTGATAAGAAAAAAAAAAAGCTCTGTAAAGTGGTAGCTACAAAGTTTATTCAAAGAACACGTCTTTTTTTCTGATGAAAGAAAGGCCTTTTAAAAGTTAAATATTCACAGTAAAAAAAGAAGAAAACCCTCAGAACTTTCAGCCATACAGATACCACTTTTTAAAAGAGATTCCTTGAGGTGAGTGATTCAGTGATGTCACTAACAGAGACATTTCTTTATAACTTGGTGCCAAATATTTGTTTTGATGCAGAGCTCAGACCATGAGCTTAAAGAGTTGAGACATGGAGTCATCATTTATTAAAAGCCATCATGTGCCAGGAAATGTGATGAATAATCCACTCTCCAAATGCATGTGAATGATATGCAACACTTTACTAGTAGACAGACTTCTGCTGAATCCACATGAATGATCCTTATGTATATTTAATAGAAAAGCAGCTTGCCTCACACAGATATTCTCTGAACAGAGATAAAATGAATAGAGCAATAACGGAATGAAAGATAGCTGTCCCACAGAGTTGACTACAAAGAGCTCTGTAATGATAAGGGAAGAACAGCATACAGGGAGGGAATCTAATCAAAGCAGAGGCAATAGAAGGATAAGTTTAAAAAGTTGGACAGATATTTGAGATAGAATGAAGAATAACTTCTGACATACTGACACAAGAAAACTACAAAAAAATTTGTTTATGGTGCCAGAGATTGACTAGCAAATTTTTCCAGAGTCCAAAACTGTTAGCTCTAGAACAAGTAAGCTAGTGTGTTGTTTCCTCAAGCACTAGGAGACCCAGGAAGAGATCTATGATAGCACTGGAGTAAAAAGATAAATACCAGTTAGAGAATAGACATCAAAGCTTCAAAAGAAACTCATAGTTACATAGTATAATAAAATTTAAATTTCATTAGCAGTAAGGTTGAGAGAATTTCCTAAGAAGAAGGGAAATGATTGGAAGATTAAGCGTGGGGTTTTATTTTTAGAGTAGAAGCCTAATAAGGCTATCTCCATTAACCCCTTGGATGGAAGAGCAGGTATGGCCAGTAGATATTTAACTTTTTCTAGGAATATTATTGCCAATATTATGACATACAAAACATATCAAAAGATGTAGCAGACATGATTACCACTCAATTGCACATGTTTTATTCGCCTGGCTCTAATAAAACTACCTTGTAGCCATTCTTTCCTAGTGGTCAGGGAATTAAACAACTCAATGTTCGGGAGATGGCAGAACCTCCTACCTAGGACTGTTCAGCAGTCTCAGGGGTCTGTTTGTGATTATTCAGAAAAGATACCCTGGTCATAGTTCACCTGGGCCACAACCATTATGCTCACCTTCAAAATGCAACTATTTTTGGCAAGGTTGGCTGTGTAAAATCCCAGGGGTCTTCTCCTAGATGGACCTCCACTCTATCGGCATGCTTCCCTCACCATACCTTGTGGACATTCTTGTTTCCATTACCTTTGTTTCTACAGCATTAGGACACATTCTGAAAACAACAACACTAAAAACTTTATTTTTCTACCCAAAACAAAATCAAACAAAAAATGTGGAAACTTTCATTTGTGTATCTGACTACTTTCTATTTGGGGAGCCTAAAATTTAAATGAAACAAAACAAAAAAGTAACTCTTAGCAACTTCCCATGCTTAGACTGACTCAGAACACAAAGCCCAACTACCTTCCAAGAATGAAAAAAGTAGGATTTCTCTTATTCTTTCTATAAAAATTATAAGATCAAAATTCAATTCTATAATGCTGTATTTTATCCTACCACAAGGTTTATCTGTAATTGAATCTGAAGACACAAAATATTATAAACTTAGACTTTTAAAAAGACATTTATTTACTAGCTGAAACTTTGAGATATTTATGTATAAATGTCCAAATCTAACATTATGATATTTGTTAGATTGATTCTTTTGCACTAGCAGAATCGGGGAAAAAGGAAGGACTTTATAAACAGTAATTCATAGAAGACTGATAATAATTCAGATAGACTCAGAAACTAATCAACTTCACACAATATGATTTTTGTGTAGGACGGAATATAAAAATAATATTTCTATAAGAGAAAAATCTGACAATGACATAAACTTCCAAACATTGGTGAGAAACTAAATGTTATTAGTAAAAGCTGTATTTTAAAATATTCACCTATAAGGGCGCTTGGGTGGCTCAGTTGGTTGAGCTTCCAGCTTCGGCTCCGGTCATGAGCTCACGGTTCGTGGGTTTGGCCCCGCGTCTGGCTATGTGCTGACAGCTAGCTCAGAACCTGGAGCCTGTCTTCAGAGTCTGTGTCTCCCTCTCTCTCTGACCCTCCCCTGCTCATTCTGTCTCTCTCTTTCTCTCTCAAAAATAAATAAAACAGGGGCACCTGGGTGGCTCAGTCAGTTAAGCATTGGCTTCGGCTCAGGTCGTGATCCTACGGTTCGTGGGTTCGAGCCCCACGTCAGGCTCTGTGCTGACCGCTAGGTTGGAGCCTGAAGCCTGCTTCCGATTCTGTGTCTCCCTCTCTCTCTAACCCTCCCCTGCTCTCATTGTCTCTGTCTCTCAAAAATAAAAAATTTTTAAAATTCATTAAAAAATTTTTAAAAATAAAGCTTACTTTAGAAGAGGAAGAAGGAGGAGGAGGAGGAGGAAGGTGACTATAAGAAATGTGTAAAATCAACCATTGATATTTGAGATTGTGTATATTACTACATACTCATCACTGATTGACCCAGTGTAAATTAATCATATTACAAGATGGAGTTTCTCTGCATCCTGTACTGCCAACAGATGTCTCTGAAATGGGTGTTTCTGAGTTAGATTTGTACTGGCCAACTAGGAAAATTGAAAGTACTTGCAATAGGAGAGAGAGCCAGGGGCCATCAACAATTACCACTGGGATTCACATACACTTTCATATTTCACTTTCTATTTCACAAAGTCAATATTTTCTCCCATTGAAAATTAAAATGTTTAGAGAATGTAGATTAATTGAAGTGAAATACAAGTGATTGAGGGGCACCTGGGTGGCTCAGTCAATTAAGTGTCCAACTTCTGCTCAAGTCATGATCTCACAGTTCGTGGGTTCAAGCCTCATGTTGGGCTCTGTGCTGACAGCTTAGAGCCTGGAGCCTGCTTTGGATTCTGTATCTCCCTCTCTCTCCGTCTCTCTCTCTCTCTCTCTCTGTCTCTCTCAAAAATGAATAAAATAAAATAAATTATTTAGGAAATAAAAATGAAATAAAATGTAATTCACCATTTAGATCAGCATATCTTTTAGTAATATTTCCTGTCAATATGAAACCAGATAGATATACAAACTCATATACATGGAAGCCTAACGGACCTACAAAAAATTTCATACAAAATGTAGATTTCTTTTAATAGAAAATCCTTAAAGAGAAGAAACATTATTGGACTTAGAGAAAGATATATTTCTTGTGCATATTTTATAAATTCTAATCACAGCCCCTTGCCACTTGGTAACAATAAAGATAAAGAACATTAAAGCTTGCTACAAATACAATCAAACTTTATATAAGATGATTAAAGTATTATTATAGTCCAAAATAATCATAAAAATAAAATTTTGCCCCAAATTCCCATTAAAGAAGATATATTCCAAACAAAACATAAACAGTTTAGATTACTTTTATTTTAATTATGTATTCCAATAGCAAAAGTACTGGAAATTTAGCCACTATAAATATGCACAAGTTGAGGACGCCTGGGTGGCTCAGTTGGTTAAGTGTCTGAATCGTGACACAGGTCATGATCTCATGGTTCGTGAGTTCAAGTCCTGCATCAAACTCTGCACTGATATCCCAGAGCCTGCTTGGGACTCTCTCTCTTCCTCTCTCTCTTTGCCCCTACCCTGCTTGCACACTCTCTCTACCTCTCTTTTAAAATAAATAAATAACCAAAAAATGCTCAACTTGGTCTCACCATGAATTTCTTCTTCAGGTTTAACACCATTATGAGACACTATGTAGTTTGATTCTGTAGCAACTGATACTTCCGTTTAATTGCATAGAACAGACTCATAAGTGCTTAGTAACAGCTTAATCAGTAAGAGTGGGAACATCCAGTAACAAACCTATAGTTCTACTTAAATTTTTCCAGAAAACATTTGATGTGTAATAACTATAAATATACATGTTCTATGCTAACAGAGGCCTTATTTTAAGTAAGCAGAAGTACTTCTTTCTATGTTTTTCAGTTTGAAAAATCAGAAAGACCTCATGTGAGGTTGAATTATTCCAAATTTTGTTGGAATAAACAACCTGCAAGAGGGTCTGTAAATGTGTAGTCACAAGAGAGCCATCTGGCTCCATGTAATTATACCCATCTTTCATCCAATTCTGAATTCTAAATGTGAAAGTAGGTCCAGGAATATACAGATTTCTGATACATACTTGGGAATTGTCAATCCATAAACCAATGAACAGTTTTTATTCATAAGGGTGTGTTCTTGACTTCATTTATATTACACATCCAAATAAGGTACCGATTCAGAAATTACCTAATAAGCTGCTGCTAGTATGAATTATTTCTACTTCACAAATGAATGAAATGAAATGAGTGACATGAAACAGAAATTAAGACACAGTAAGACGTAAGACACAGTGTAGAGGCTATCTGACTCTCACTTTCTTTTTCATATAAAATCTTTGAATCAAGTTGTACGCCTTACAGGTGAGAAAAAACATTTGTGATCATTTATTGCACAACACCTCTGACTTGGGAAAGTTCACTGTAAGGGATTGAATCTATTGGCATGTTATGGTCAAACATTAATTTATTAGTATCTATTTTGTCTAGATTATCTTTCTTCAGAATAGTATGTTTCTGAGGTAGAGCAGAAACTGATAAGGAAAATTTAACCCTAACACAGTAGCATTGCAGCCATACATATTTTATTGTAGGGATTACTTATTCTATCCGTATATGTGTTGTTAATTGCTCTATCTTAACCTCTACATGTTACACTATAAATCCTTTGTTTTCAATTCTAGGTTGATGTCTTTTTTGTGTGCTATTAATTGTTCAGCCAGTTTATTAAGGGAATTCATGGGTGCCTTAAAAACGACTCCTACTTTACAGTAAATTGAAGACTACTTTTCATATTGTTGTTCTAGCAACTTGGTTAAATAAAGTTATATTCAGGGTTATATCATGATTGCCTTAGTAGAAAATGTATATCAATTCATTTACTATAAATATATGCATAGGGAATAGTTTGAAAAGTATACAAAGATGTTTGAATAAAAATATTAATATATGATATCACCTGCTCATATGGGAAAATAACATATACATAAATTAACAGTACCTTAAATCTAGTAAATTCTAAAGCATTAAGTGGATAATAATCAATTGAAATTTTGATTATAGTACTGGTATTGAAAACTAAAATAGTTGAGGAAAATTATGTAATAAGAACTAAGCATGGAATGTTCTAATTTCTACTTGTATTTTAAATTATATATAATCATATTATATTTTATGTTTAATAGTCAATAAAATATATAATTTTGTACATTAAAATATAAATGCAAATATTTTATATAAAATATTGATAATGTTTTAGTATATTTTAAGAAGCACAGATGTGTGTGTTATTTTGTATGCACGAATGTAAGTTGGATACATCATGTGAAAAATGGGAACAGGTAAAATATTTTTTAATTTTAAAGACTTTGATTTTATTCAGATTTTAATATGAATAAACAATTATTTCAGGAATGTCACAAATGAATTCTCAAATGATTTTCAACAAAAACATTTTTCTGCAAAGCAATGGTGAGATTTTGTTACTAAGCCAAATGAGTGCAGATTGAAGAGCAGAGTAGATGAAGCAAAACCACGAGGAGAAGGGAAAGGAAACTGAGGGAGAGGGAGGAGTAGAAGCAGAACTTAGTGGCAGAGAGAAAAATTCTCAGTAGTGAGAAAGACAATGGGTGATCCACTTTCCCCCCCAAGAATTTAAAAATTCAGTTGCGCGTGTTGCTATGAGATCCTGGCTGGAGACTTTTCTTCCTCCTGATTGATATGAACCTAAAGAAACTGCAAGAGGCAGCAAAGACCTTAGGAGAAGCGCAAAAATCTTTATAAATGGAGTCGATTTGGTTATGCTCTGGAATCTGCCAGTACAGAATATATCATTCCTTTCCAAATTCCAGTTACTCCTAAAGAGAAAAAGATCTGTAAATTATTTTTGTTTTGTTTTTTAAGCCTTAATAATGACCAGTGCTCGCTGGAAAATATGTCTATAGAAGATAAGGATCTTTAGAAAGGAGGAACAGTGGTGCCCAAGAAGATTGGTAGAGCACCAAGTGTCAGTGGGTAAGGGGTTGACGGCTGTGTACAGGACAGAGGACTGGCTCTGCACTCAGGTTCTACTGCTTGATGCTGGAATATCAAACTTGAGAGACAAGAGGAGGTGGGACAGGAAAGATTGCTTTATTCAGGAAGCCAGTTACCTGGGAGGGTAGTGGACTATTGCCTCAGAGAGCATCTTTCCCATCCAGGGGAAGCCAAAGGGTTTTAAAAGAGATGGCAGGAGAAGAGGGAGGGGAGCTACGTGCAGGAGAAGAAGGTGCCCAGGTGGTTAGTCGTATGTGGACATGACCCTGGACAGACCTTCTGGCATCTGTGGCAGCTGTTCTCAAATGCAGTCAGGCCTTATCTTAGGGGAAAGTTTGGTCCTTCACTCCTCAAGGCCAGTGGTCTGCAAATCTCTAAGAAAATAAGTTAGTTCTGGTACAGACCAAGGGAGTTCAGTTATCAAACAAGGAGTACATAAGCTTGAAGTACATTAACCCTTAAGGCTGGTGGAGTGCTGTGAAGATTGGAGGCAGATAATAGTAAGCAAAGCCCTGAGGTGGCCAGGAGGAAGAAATGTAGCATGCTTAATGGGTGGGTGGGGAAATTTCTTTGGTGAGATACTTATATCTGAGCATCCTGGTTCAAAGTTGAAAAATATAATTTTAAATATTAATGAAACATGACCTGTTATCTTTGTCAAAGAGCAGTATAATGTCAACACTTCTGATACCCAAATATAATTGCCCATTTAAGATAGCATTTCATTATGGGGTGCCTGGGAGGCTCAATTGGTTAAGCATGAAACTCTTGGGTCATGATCTCTATGGTTCATGAGTTCGAGCCTTGTGTATGGCTCTGCACTGACAGCACAGAGTCTGCTTGGTATTGTCTCTCAGTCTCACCCTGCTTATACTCACTCTTTCTCAAAACATGAATAAACATTTAAAAAATAGGATTTTTTGGGTGCCTGAGTGGTTCAGTCAGTTAAACATCCGACTTCAGCTCAGGTCATGATCTTGTGGTTTGCTGGTTCAAGCCCCATAGCGGGATCTGTGCTGACAGTGCAGACCCTGGAGCCTGCTTTGGATTCTGTATGCCTGTCTCTCTCTCTCTCTCTCAATCTGCCCCTCTCCCACTCATTCTCTCTCTCTCTCTCCCTCTCTCTCTCTCTCTCTCTCTCTCTCTCTCTCTCAAAGATGAATAAAACTTCAAAACAAAATTTTAAAAAATAAAAACAGTATTTAATTGACCTTTTGTTTTCTAATGTATTAAATTTAAATTTTATTTATAAATAAATATACAGCTTTCTATTCCTTACTACTACAGATAAAATAAATTTCTCCAACTTGGTAATGTCAGCAGAGGTTATTTTCATCTACTTAGTTAGACAATAACAATTATTTCAAAGTATAAAAACCATTACTTTATTTGTTCAACAAATATTAATTAAGCACTTACTCTATTCCATGCAGTGACATAAGTATATGGGATACATTTTAAGGATCACTGTCCTTGTAGACCTTACACTCTGATAGGAGAAAGCAGGCAATGTTCAATACAGTAAAATAAGTAAATTCTTTAGCATGTTAGAAAAGCAAAAAGAACGGAAGTGAAATTTGGGTAAAACAAGATTTATCTAGAGAGCCATAAATTTAACATAGACTTGAATTTTTAAGTAAATTGGTCTACCAATTTTAAGGTCCTACCTTACGATAGGAGGCACAAGATGCAATAACTTGTCTTCCAATCTGAGGGACATATTCCCACATGCTCCTGACCAATGGACCCCTAGAAACTTCACAGAAATGCCTGGTCCCTGAATCTCCTTTGAATTATATTATATTATATTTTATATTTTTAAGTTTATTTATTTATTTAGAGTGAGAGTGTGAGCAGGGGAGGGGCAGAAACAGAGAGAGAGAAGGAGAGAGAGAATCCCAAGCAGTGCAGGCATGACAGAGGGCTCAAACTCACAAACCTTGAGATCATGACCAGAGCTGAAATCAAGAGTCACACACTTGACTGAGCCATCCAGGTGTCCCTAGAGTTATTTTCTTATTTTAGAGGTACTTGCTTCTTAGTAAGACCTTCACCCTACTTGCTTCCTCCTGTTAGTTCTGTCCAATAAGCTTGATGTCATCAACAAAAAGTACTTTATAATGTTCAGATGATCTACTTTTGATAGCAGGAAAAATAACTTAACCTTGAGGGAAATATAAATAAATATTTTAATATTCCAATATAAGCACAAGATGTTCTGATCATTTTTTTTCTAATAGGAATAGAAAAGAATAAAAACTTACCAACATATTAGGTACATAAACCCATATTAACCTGTTCTAGCCACAATATCAAGTCCAGAACAGCATCTACAATTAGGGCTACTACTTATCTGAGTCTGAGAGTCTATAGTCATCTTCCAGGATTTATCCAGTTTCTGCCGAGGGCTGATAGGTGAAGTAAAATGATGCAGAAGAGGGACATTCATCTCTACAGCCTGTATGATGGTGGCTGTAATCTCTAACAATCTACTGGCAGGAAATGATATTAGTTTTGACTTACTATTTTGGCTAGGAGAGTGGGGGCAAATAGAATCAGAGATTGTGGTCATTGTATAGAATCTGCTACAGTAACCAACAACCTAAGATTGAGGTCAGAGGTCTGACCAGATCCAATGGGAGGAAACATAGATTCAGCCTCTAGATGGGAGGAATATATTCTACTGTAATTTCATTGTGGGTCATGGTTGATATCATTCTGATACTATGGAGTATAGAGTTTGCACAGTTATTGGAAAAAGGGAAAAAAGAAAAAGAACTGGAGCAACAAGGCCAGCACTGTGTAAAGATTTTGCTTTATTTTTCCTAAAAGTAACAAATATCATTTAACTTTTTTAAGGCAAAATTTGACATGGAGAGTAGAGGTTGGATTTGAGGAGACAAGAGTATTCAGTATTATCCAATCAGAGTATTAAAAGAAGTCATCTTGGTGAGGGTTGATGATGGTTTTGGTCCAGGGTAATGATAGCAGATGTGAAACTAATTGATTCAAGAGATACCTGAGTGATTAGATCTGAGAAAGACTGACCAGAGTAGGCATGGGAAACAAATATCAGTGGTAACTCCTACGTTTCTGGCAGTGCAGAAAGATGAGTGATACTGCCATTTATTTGGATGAGGAATGTGTTTAGAAAGGTCAAGAAGTTTCACTTTGCAGATTTCAACTTGAGACGCCTTGTAACAGTCCACCAGAGGACTGGCTAGTCAAGTCTGTATCTTTAGTAGAGAAGCTAAGTTCAGAGACTTAAATACGAGAGGCAGCTGGGGAAGTGGGGTGGTTTCAAACCCTGGTAAGATATACGAGGCAGCTCATGGCGGGTTGGTATTGAAGCGGTGTTGAGATCACACACTCGCAGAGAGACTGTAGACTGAGCAGAGGAGTTCTTCCAGAGCAGAACTTTGCTGTTTCATAGTATTCTATCTGATAGATCAGAGTAAATTTGCAAGGACAGGGATAATGAAAGAGCAAACTGGTAGAGAAGTTTTATTTTGTTTTTCATGGAAGCCTCCTGACTCATTAGTGATAACACCATATTAACGTTAATGTATTTACTAAAATGAATAAATGCAATGTAAAAAACTATCTGCAATCAAAAAATCCTGAAGTAGGTAAACTGTGCATTCATCGGTACTATTTTTGGAAAGTAATAAAAATAAATGTCAGTGTTGGGCTAACTAGGGCCTTTTCTAAAGTATGGTTGAAAACTAAGCATGAGATCTCTCCCCAGCTTTTAAAATCCTGAAGTATACATTTAATAAAAGTTAAATTATATCTTGGCAGACCTAAGTTGTCTTCCATATTCTGAGTATAAATATTGCTAAATGAAATTTTGGGCAACTTGTAAAAATATATAGGAGAGGTTTGTTTCAATTGGTGCTATTTGGATATTTCTAAAAACCTGCTTGCTGGTAAGGCAAATCTGTTTACATTTTAAATAATTTTTTGAGAGGAATAAGATACATAAAAATTTTAAAGTGTTATAAAGTATAATTTTTAGACCGGCACAAATTTAATTAATTTAATTTTTTTTTCTGGGGACTCCTTGTCATTTGGGACAAAACTGTGTTCTTTTAAAAAATAACTTCAGGGGCACCTTGGCTCAGTCGGTTAAGTGTCCGGTCATGATCTCATGGCTCATGAGTTCGAGCCCCACATCAGACTCTCTGCTGCCAACTAAGAGCCTGGAGCCTGCTTCTGACTCTGTATCTCCCTCTCTCTCTGCCCCTCCCCAGCTCATGCTTTTTCTATCTCTGTCTCTGAACTGTAAATCTTTTTAAAATTTTTAAAAATTAACAGGATGTTACCATTATTAGTACAGATTTGCTCAGTTTCTTTAACTTTATTTTATTATCTGACTGCATGTCATTGTGTTATCAATTAATATTACTTATATCTCTATATAATCACGATATCAAGATTAATTGAAAAGGAAATGCAATTTTCATATAATTTGACTGCCTCCAGAATCCCATGGATGACTTAAATGGATACTTTAAAGTTGACTTTTAAGTAAGAAATTAGGCTAGTTCAATACATGTTGGGAAAACAAGAAATGTGCAAGGGAGAAATATTTGCATGTGAGATGAAAGAGATCAAGAAGTGAAAGAGCATCAGAAAGGTGGACCCACATTTTTGTTCCTTTAGTGCAGAGACTTGGGTGATCATGAAGTAAATAAAATATCTGAGAGTCTGTGCTTTTGCTGGCCTTTTATAAATTTTATAAATTTTGATATATTTATGAATGATGCTTTAGAAAAATAAAAAATACCTGGGAATCAGTAAGGGTTTTTTTTGTGGGGTTTTTTGGTGGGTTTTTTGTTTTTGTTGTGGTCTGGCTGAGTCACTGATTGTGTTTGTGGCCAATAACTATCTTCTGAAGATCAGATCCATACAACTAACCATCAAAACAGAATTTACTAGTTACTGCCAGGTTTGAAATTTGTGTCCGGCTTAATTTGTTTCCTTTATTCTCTCAAATTCTAAGCTAGGGTAAGAATAAAATTTGGATTGTTTGAATGTTTGAAATGTATTGTATGACCTTAGGTTGACTTGATAAATGTTGAGCTCGGTAAGAATAAGGGCTTTCTTTATTCAGATTAGGATTCTTTAGCCAACACCTAACTAATGCAGCCCATACATGTTATAAAAGATAATTATAAAGATTGTCTGAGTATGGTTTATTCTCTTTCTCCTATCTGAGTTTCCAAATTGTGATACTTTTGTGTACCCCTATCCTTTCCTCTGAAATCTTTCCTCTCTTTTCCATTTGCTTAATTACATGTGCTTTCATGTGTAAGGTTCAATGTCTTTCACAAGTCTCCAGGCCTTGGTTATATGTATGTGGCATTATTAGGATTTTTCATTGGTGGGGCAGAGAACCAGATTAAACTGTTTCAGGAAAATAAAGTTTCCTTCCAGCTGATATAACTAAATATTCAGGTCCAGAGATGGCTTACGGCCCAGTTGGATCCAATCTTTGAATAACATTACAGGACCTGGTAGCTCTGTCCTTCTCATGCTCATCTCTCTCTTCTGTGGGGGATGTTTCTCCTCTGCATCTGTCTCTGGAATGAGGACACCAACAATTCTGGCTTAGTCCCCTCTCATTATCTTGTCCAAAGGAAAATTAAACTTTCCTTTCCTCCTGATTTTAATATCACTCAAAAATTATGTCTTTTTGGCTTGACTTGGCTTATACATTTGAACATATCACTGTGACCAGAGAATGGG
Source organism: Suricata suricatta (assembly GCF_006229205.1). Classification (NCBI taxonomy): domain Eukaryota; kingdom Metazoa; phylum Chordata; class Mammalia; order Carnivora; family Herpestidae; genus Suricata; species Suricata suricatta. Next base: position 54,566,266 of record NC_043708.1, on the reverse strand, counting down.
ATGCTCTAATAGACTAATAAACTTCACATGTCTGGTTCAGATGTTAGAAGATAGGTGTGTTTGTTTTCAAACCATGTAAACTGAAAGTTCTAAAAAGGGGGTTCCCCAAAGTGAGCTGTTGTTACCCAACAGAAATACACACACGAATCAGTGAAAACAAACATGTGATCTCCAGTATAGTACAGTTGTTGAGTGCATAGACAACATCCTCTATTCCTGCTATCATATTATATTATAACTGCCTTGTTATCTAAGATCAAAAGAGCACAAGTTAAACTTGTCAATTATCTAAGTATACATCAAAGTGTCAAGTATAAATCTGTGAGTTAAAATTAAGCACTTGCTGGATGAGTGAATAATGAGATAGGACAAATCATTGTACCTGTTTTCCAGTTGCTATTTCCTCTTAAAATTTAATAATAGTGACATATTAACCAGGATAATTGCCTTAATGGTCTAAATTAGTATAATTATTATAATCAATATAATAGTACTTCAGAAATTAAAAAATTTGTTGTAAGTCTTACATAAACTGATACCTACATGTTCTTAGAAATGTCCCTGACTCATAATGAGCATTCACTAAATGGTAGGGTTTACTACTGTTTATTATCAAATCAATTTATATTGGAAGATCTGGATCAGTACAACTTTCTACAACTCTAAAATTATGTAGGTCCATATTGGTAGTTTGATAATGAATTGATACTAAGGTAAATGCTTTGAAATGCCCAGGATTTTGTTTCTGCTTCCAGTGAAGTTACTTTCTAATATTGTTTTCAGAGCATTTCTCCAGAGGAAGTAGCATGATGTTTGGCTCTAAATCCATGCAGGATAAATGCTCTGGAGTCATTAGAATATGGTATTTTGCACAAACAACTAGACAGGAATTCTATTACAGATGATTAGTCAACCGTGAATACAGCACCCAGCAGATGGACAGCTCCAGTGTAGCACATGAATTATGTGTATTACAGCTGCAGCTCTGGTAAAAACTCAAATGCTCTTGATGAACAGCTGCAGTTTTCTTAGAATTCCAGACAAGGGATACCAGTTAAGGTTTTTTTTGCCATAGCACACGGCATAGGAAGACCTGATTACCTTGAAGAAAGGTTGTATAAAAAGGTTTTAGTGTCTGCTGTGTTAATTTTATATTTAAGGACTTACCATATTTACAGTTTGAGCACCTGGACTGTGTTATCTGATGTGTATTTTATGTGCCCGTAACTCATACTGAACAATAATAAAATTGTTCAGGGTTTTAGCTAACGACAAGAGAATGTGCTTTACATGGTTCTATAAAAAGCCAAAAATTAAAACGCTGAGATATTGAGATTTTAAATGGCCAATGCTTATATTCAGTAGCAGAACCAAACCAGTTTGCATATTTACTCTCGATTACAGATATTTCTTATATCAAAGGTAATTCAGTAACCAATGTAGCACCTTTTCCACCTTGGTAACAAAGGCCTCCAAGTTCTTCTGTTACATCTGAGTACTGATTAAGTGAGAACTGAAGAATAGGCAAGTTCATATTTAATAAGCAAGAATTATTTTAAAAATCATAATGCTAGATTTAAACATGTACATCAGACTAATATTAAAATGCCCATCTTTAGGAAGATAATTGTGCTTTCATTGAGCACAGCTTTACTGCCCAGGAAACATTTATTCATTTTTATATGTGGTGCTTTGTTATCCCATGCATTTCCTAAAACGAATTATTTTGTTTGTTTGAGGGGTTGTTTTATCAATTCTTTCCATAGATCCATCTGTATATGTAAAGTATATTCTTACTGTAAAACTTATGTTCATAATGTTTGATTAAGAACAGTTTTCCTTATTTCATGGAATTTTGAAGTCTATCCTGAGATAAGAAATGACCATCCACATATTCAATATCATGAAGATAAAGCCACTTTTTTGATGGGGAGAAGAGAATTAAAGTATTTCCCTCAGAATATAGTTTAGTAGAATCACATTAAGTTTCACTATAGAGCTCATAAATAATATGAAAATGCATCAAAATTTTAAGTAACAAAAATCTAAAACAGTGTAATTTATATATATTTAATGATTTGCATAAGTCTTTTAATTCTTTGTTTGCTATTCTGAATCAGTGATGTTTTATGAAACCAGAAGTACATTTTACTAAGACATGTGCTAAATATCTATATCTATGATTCACTTAAATGTTTTATATATACATTCACTTAAATGTATATATATATGTATATATAAAATGTTTCAAACATAACACTTTCCAACAATCTTAGGTGTTGGATTTTCACAAACAGATAAGGAAATGCTATACTACTTCAAGGAATTTATTATTCAAACAAGAAAAAAGACAATCAATAATATATACCACAGAATGAAATGAATGAAAATTATTTTAATCAGTGTATGATTAAAACATAGGGGCACAAAAATAGGGGTACTTAATTCTGCCTGAGAACAAAGGAGTACTTGCTCAGTGACTGGTAAAAGAAGCAAGTTCATGTGCTCGTTTCAGCAGCACATATACTAAAAAAAGAAGCAGGTTCACAACTCTTTCTGTGGAGGTCAGTCCCAGACCTCATGCAAAGAATATACTACTAATCCCCTTCATTTGTACAACTGCTGAACCCTGGATGTACCATTGTAATTCACTTGTGATCCTGTATTAGTAAATTCCTTGTTTACATGTACATTTACTCAGTGACAGTATGATTTTTTAATCCAAAAAGTAATTCTTATTCATTGTTATAGTCTCAGGGGACAATGCCATGCCTGACATTTATAAGTTGCTCCATATTTCTAAAATGATTGAATTAGCATAAAATGCTTGCATAACTTTACAAATCTTAAGATTATTATAATATCATTTAACTCAAAAATGAATTGAAGTTAACCCAAAAAGTAGCCTTCCAAGAGGTAACAAAATTATGTTTTTAAAATGAGTTGATAACTTTAACTATGTTTTACATGTAATTACAAATAAATACATGTACATACATACAAATGTGTATATACTAATGAACTATTAGTCAAAATAATTGCTATTGTAGGACATTGCTCTCTACTTTTAAATATGTTTCAAAGCATTTATTAGGTTACATTTGCATTTTTGATATCCCATAAACACTTATATTTTCAAAATTAATATTTACATTAATCTTTAGTGCTATTATAACATTTTTTATTCCACACAATTAGGTATTGCTTTCTTCTTGTTTCAATTCATCAAGTAATGTTAAAATTCTTTTTATATATTAAACGTCACATTTAGTCTATAGTGTGCATATATATAAATTGGTATATATGAATCAGAGAACAGACTAAAAATGTACTATCCAATAGGGTAGTCACTAGCCACACACAGGCCTCTTTAAATTACACAAAATTTAAATCCATTTTTTAGCCTCATTCCACTTACTTGTTCAGTAGTCACATGTGGATAGTGGTTAGCCTATTGGACAGTGCCAATATAATGTATTTCCATCAACACATACATTCTGTTGGTCAGTGATGATGTGGACAAGGATTTAGTGTCAGAATATCTATTTATATCTAATGTAAATATTACATTACTTAAGGTAGGTACTTGTTATGGACTGAATGTTTGTGTTCCCAAATTCACATGTGGAAGCCCAACTCCCAATATTTGGAGATGGGGCCTTTGGAAGGTAATTAGAGTTAGATGAGTTGATGAGATGAACTCATGATGGAGTTAATACCCTTAAACAGGAGATACTAGGAAACTTGCTCTCTTTCTCAACCATGTGAAGACACAGCTCTCATTTTAAAGCCAAGAAGACAGCCCTCTTGGAACCCAACCATGCTGAACAATTAATCTTGGACATCCAGCCTCCAGAACGGTAAAATAATAAATAGCTGTTGTTTATGTCGCTGAATCTTTATTTTGTTATGGCAGCCAGAGCTGACTAATAATACTGTACTGAGGAACATTACCAGGCTATAAAGTAACTTCTCATGATAGAAGACAGGATTTCCAAAGACTATTCCAACATTAACTTAATATATATCAAACATGGAAGATATTATCTGGGTATACATGTATGTGTTTGTATGTGTTATATGTGTGATTTTACTAATTTCAGATTTAAAAACTAAATGTACTTCTTTGGAATGAGTTTGAGAACCCAGGGAGCACTTTCTTTGAAGCTTATTAGCTTATGAAGATAAAGAAATCTCTTAAGTTATACAAGCCATTCTGATATTTCTCTTCATTAATTAACTTGTCTACTCCAGGGATCACAGATAGTGACAGGTTGTCCTGGTAACACTAACCAATATAAGGCAGTTTTTCAAATGTCATAATGTTTTTGTCCACCTAATAGCAATCAGCAATTTGAGAATATATTAGTCAACTAATATTTTAGTACAGCAAATTTGCCAACTAATATTTAATCAAATAAATGTACACTTTTAGGTTCAAAATATGAACATATATTTTGTCTTATTTAACATTTTTCAAAAAATGAATATATTATGTTTAATAAAGCAAAATGAAGAACATGAAGAAAAATTAAGAGAAATGCAAATAATCTATGTTAAAAGTTAGTATCTTAAATGTGGGTAGTACTCTAAAATAGGAAATATATATTCTTTCTTCATTTACCACTAATAAGTCCACATTAATATCTAAATTGAAAAAATACAGTTAGAATTTTACTTAATTATAAGAATAATGGATATTCCAGTATCCCAAATGAGGATTGAACAGTGTTCTTCAAGAATGGACAAATGTTTAGAAATAGGATAGAGTTGGTTGCCTATTAGATTTTTTACTTAAACAAAAAATACATAATTGATGTGTGACTACAGTTTGGTCTCAATTCAAACTACTGAACTTCTCTAACTGCTGTTTGCCAATCAGAATGATTTGGGTCTTTCATGTGGGAGAAACAGAAGCCAGCAGAACATAATGACGAATTCAATGTCAGTGGGCTGAGCCACTCTTAAATCTCGGTAATTTAGCAAAATGCAATTGGCCATAGATAATTCATAGAAACCTAATGGTCCAATAGCCAATTTAACTAACTTACTTGTTACTTTAAGTATTTATAAGATTTTCTGTAAGCCATAGTAAGTATGATGTGTACTGTAATTCACATTAAGTAACATAGTAATGCAATGGGAGACTGAAGGTTTCTGTGAAGTTTTAGTTGACCTTACTCTTCTTTCCCCTCTAAATTTCTGGGTATTGGTTCAAAAAAGACAGAGAGATAAACTATTGTCATATACCCAAATTACCCTATTAATAGTTAATGGTACAATGTTTGCAAATCTATATGCTAATTAAATTTAGCAAATTGGTTTTATCAAAAAACAAAGCAGCCATTCAGGCAATTGACTTACAGGAGATGAATTTTGTGGAGACGGCCTCCTTCTAGATACTATCATTGATAGCTGATTGCCAAGTGCCCTGAGAGTGCCAATTTCTAGCTTTGTCAAGATAGGAGACCAGGTTCCTTAGAGCAAATATGAATGAAACAGGGAGGGAAATACTAACTAAGCAGGTGAGAGGTGCTTGAGGTTAGTCTTAAAGTGGCAAAAACTTACCTTGATCTTTGTGGCAGAAACTAAATCACAAGGTCATTTCTTCAAATTTCAACTTTGGTGTATTCTTTGATATTTTCAGAGATTTTGATAAATATTTTACCTGTATAAAGAGTTAATTGTTTCTTCTTCAATAAGTACCACTAAATACCAGAAACAGCTGCACACATCATTCATCAGTCTTCTCAAAAACTCTAAGGAATCTTAAGTATTTGTATGTAATAGGAAGGAGAGAAGGGAAATGCAGATACCTCCAAGATTAGACTTGCAAATATTCTTCATTCAAATATGAGTTTTTAACAAAACAGTTCTAATGGCTTATTTATATCATATGAAAACCCAAAGAGTGATGAAAATAGTATGAGACTTAAAGACATTAAAGAACAAATATTCAAGTTGAAATTTTTACCCAAAGAAAAAGCCAGAATAATATAAACAATTTTGATAATCAATGCTAAAATAGAAGAAAATTTTTCTGCAACTATGATTCCAGGGCTACATAACACAATCTTACACCTAACTCGCAAATGTATATGTAGGACACAAAAACAGAATCATAACAACTTTAGAATTTTTATCTATATCATTAAATTATGAAAGATGGTCAAAGAGTATCATCAGTATCTAAAATGTTTAGAGTAGAAGGGATAATGTCCGAAAGATTTTATATTTAAATAAACTATTATCTCTGTGACAAAGGAAAAAACAACGATTATAATGATTATAATCAATGCAGATTATAAGTAAAAAGGCCTTGATGCTTTCTAATGAATTAGAGGAGAAAACCAAGGTTTCCATGGATTGCAAATATTCTGTCATTTAAAGCTAATGTTCAGGTGTGCCTCTTGGATCCTTCCGACAAAGGCACAGCTATGACAAATATGTACATACATTGCACAGACACAACAATTTGGAAATTGAATTCCAGTTCATCCCAGCAACTATCTATGATGATACACTTGTTCCTTTAACGGGAGACTGCGCAGCAGTGGACGATATACACACCCAGTATCATAATAGGAGGATGATGTGTTAAAGGACATACATACATGTTTATATTGATGCCATGAGACAATTTTACAGCACCAAGATCTGGCTTTTTCAGCACCAAACACCAGTCTCATGAGTGGCCATTCTAAGTTTGTACCCATAGAGTGAGAAAAAAAAAGATACTTCAGAGAAGAGAAAGTTTATCACCCACCTAGGAGATACTATTGGTTGTCTCTTAGGCTGTCTTATAGAACAGGAATTGGTTCTATATTTTACTCTGATAGTGAGTGGAAAACAGGGATGCTTCTAATAGTTTTATAATTTATCCAATAATTGAAGCCGTGGTGATAAAGTACCTGCCACCTGCAGTTTTAGTCTCTAAATTGAAAGCCAGTTACGTACAATGTGGATACATAGCAAAAATATATCAGTGACTCTAGTCTGATTCAAATGGAGCTAACAAAGACTTCATTTGGCTGCCAGTGTAACTTCCTTGCAATAATTAAATAACAGCAAAAAAAAAAAACCACAGGAAATTCAGCTTGGATTGCATATGAAATCAGGACTTGCAATAAGAAAACATGTCCCTTCTTAACACAAAGCTTTATTTGCTACATAAAGATAATAACATATCTTTGTGTTTCTGTAATACAGAAAAAATTGAAGTCCCATCTTTGTTCCAGCTAGTAAATGTTATCACTTCAAAATGTGAATATTAACATACAATTTTGATACATGCAAAAACACTGTTGGTAGAAACTACGACTCTATGAGGTACCGCAAATACCAAACATCATTTGTTATTTCTTAGAAGATGATTATTTACTTGTTATTAGTTTTGTGGGGAAAAATTACAATATGACACTAGGAGGCATAGGAGTTTAAGTATGCATTCAGTCAGTAAGCTGACAAAATAAGGAACTTTTATTTTGGGAGGCTGCGTCTAAGAATCTTGTTGGTACTGCTGGAAATGGCATTCTTTGCTCTTGGAATCTGCCAGCTGTGCATTGGAATGAAGCACAACATTAAATGCTAGAGCTGTATAACTTGATCCTAATTCATAGACTATTGCTACAATATCTTAGTCTTCAAAAGGTTCAAATTTATTTGTATTTAAACCCAGGGAGGTAAGGCCATTTTGTATTCAAAAGAATACCTCCAAAGAGGAAGTTCACCAGGGAGTGTTTGATCCTGTAGATATCTCTGAATAATTCACATCAGAAGTGTTCCAAAAAAGGGATCACAGTTTTACTGAGATTTTGGCTTACTTAGATTTTGTAGTTATTGAAATTCAGGCAAAGTCTTCAGAAGAAAGCTTGGACTGATGTTTAAAGAGACAACATTGAGTTTAAAAAAGACTAATCACAGAAGAAAGATCTCCCACAATACCACCTTATTTCATATATTAAAGCTCAGGCACCAGCAGGATGAAAACACAAATAAATAAAGCTTCGGGTAATGACTGGTAAAACTATCCTTAATGGAAAACATACTTGGAGTTAGTGAGTTTCTTTCTGTTCTGACCTAGGCATTGCTTTCTGTTTTTTATGCTCCATGTTTATAAATTCATGGCTGCTAGCCAAAAAGAAAATGGTGATTCAGATTTTAAAAAGTTATTTTACTTGATGCTTTATGATATGGAAAAGACACTGAACGTTAGGTATCTACAAATGAAGAAAAAAACCTCCAAAAACTAAGGAAAATAGATATCACCTAGAAAACTCTTCAAGTCAAACAGCACTTTTCAAGTCACTTCTTTTAAATATCAAAGAAAATTTTCAGAATGTATAAAATAACTTAAAATACTTCAATTAATTCAATTTCACAAGAGAAAATCTTGGTCTTAAATTGAAATGATAACTTCCAATTATATTATGTTTACCACTATTTCATTTAAATACCTGAGAATTGTTAAAAATATAAGATGACGAAAACACCTGAAGTGAATTCATTGCCAAATTAAACAAGAGCAACAATGTTATTTACAAACAAAATATAATTCTACGTGGAAAGCTGCTTTGCTCATATCACGAATATACAGGCAACTCCATGTGTCTTAAGGTACAGTATCATGCCCCCAATGCCTTTTCTTAATTTTTCACTGAGTTAAAATTCTCTTGTCTCTGGTATTATCTGATTAGTAAACATATATTTTTCATCAAAATTCAGTTCAAGAATCACTTACTCCACAGCCTCTTTCAAATAATGTAGTCTACCCCTGCCAGACCTTCCAGATTGCCCAACAACTACTTGAACCTGATCTCTGTGATAATAGCTTCATTTACATATATTTATTAAAGTTCTTATCATTCTGTACTGTGTTCATCTGCCAGCTTCTCCAAACAGATTGTGAGTCCTTAAAGTTAAGATACTATGTACTATTCATCTTGGTGGCAGATACAGGTTTGTCCTTCACAAAACCGGTTTTCTTTACTTCTTTTTAAATATTTTTTAATGTTTTATTTATTTTTGAGAGAAAAAGAGAGACAGTGTGAGCAGGGGAGGGGCAGAGAGAGAGGGAGACACAGAATCTGACGACAGGCTTCAGCCCCTAGCTAGATGTCAGTACAGAGCCCGATGCGGGGCTCAAACCCACAAACCGTGAGATCATGACCTGAGCCGAAGCGGGATGCTCAACCAACTGAGCCACCCAGGCGCCCTGGTTTTCTTTACTTCTCAAGCACATGGTTAGACAATATCTCTCAGCCTTTCTTGTGATTGGTGTAGCTCTGAGTTCTAATTAATGGCGTGTGGATACAAGTGATAGACACGTTTCTGAGGCCATGTCCATACCAAGTTTCTACTTGTCCTTCTCTGTGCTGTTTTCCCATCTCCTGACTGGATGCCTATGACAATAGTGACTTGAATGCTGGAAGAAAATGAGTTCCCTAAATGCCACTGTAAGAAAAGTGCCTCTTGAAGTTTAGAAACATAGTTTTAGACTTTTCACTAGAGGAAAAATTAATATAAACTTCTACTGCATCAACCACAGAGATTTTGTTGTTTCATTCAGGTTAGCTAACATTACTCAAGTAGATGCTTATTTTTTTTATCATCAGCATCTGGCACTTAGTGATGTCCTAGTAGCATTTGCTGAATAAATGAGTAACATGTCCTTAATTATCCTCTATTCAAAGTAATAACTTGTACCTCCTATGAACACAAAACATCTCTTTTCAATTATTCCACATATCCCTTCTTTTGTAATAATCTGAAATTGCTGAATAATCACCTACTGCACCATTCAGAATCCCATGAATACTCATTCTGGCTTTAATATTTTCACTGGGTCGGGAGAAATAATTGAGCATAAGTGGTTATGTACTGCACAGTAAATTAATTTTCTTAATAAAATATTTTTTGTAAAACTGAAATAATCACTTCATAATATCATACTTTGAGTTATACATCTTTATTAAAAATTAATTCAAATAGGAAATCAAATAAAAGTCCTGATGAAGTAGAATGTAAGTTGTTTTTGACTTGGAAGACCATTTATTAAGTTTTATAATACTCACAATTCCTTAAATTCTTATACAGCACATGGAATTATTGCTGTTACCAAATTACTTTCCAAAACACAGAATCCATATTGCTTTTGAAATCTTTCATTATCAAAGCATAATACAATATTTTTAGCCTACAAAGGCATATTTAAAAAGCAATTTTAATGGTAGTATATATATTTTATAAACTATGCTGGTTATAGTTTCCATAAAATATATGTAAATAGAATATACAAAAATATACTAATCATCTTTGCAATATGGTTTCTTTCATCTTCTTAATATTAGAAGATAATACTGACAATTGTCTAACCCCTATATTTTAATATCAGCTTCCAACTTTGATGACTTGACTAATACTCATTGAGATCTTGTGGTGAAGTTAAGTAAGCGGGGATAAATATAAAACAAAGGATCATCAAAAGTGGGGGGCTTGCAAAGACCTAAGCACATCTGAGGCAGAATCATGACTGCGTTGGTGGAGAGTCCGGAGGCCTGGGTTTAGGGCACAGAGTAAAGGCCTTAGAGAGAAATGAGAATACTTTGACTCATGAGGCTGAAGGAAATGAGGTTATTTGTAAATACACAACTATTTCAGTGCTGAAATCGTAAACAGGTCTTCCATTTTAGTTAGGTAGGAAATCATTTTGTTTAGAGACAAGTTTGAAAAAAGGAAGGGAAATCAGTGGAGAATTTGATAATATAAAGGCAGAAAGGCAACCCATTTAAAGTAAGTTATAAGGGAGAGTGGGCTAGGTCAGGAAAAGAACATGCAGTGTTAATAGAAAAATTCTGAATTAGACCAAAAAGAGATCGCTGGATTCAAATTAAGTTCATTTTGGAGGTAGTATATAAATAGGTACCTACTTAACTAGATATTTTATTGAATTAGCAAAAGAGTCAATGACATTTTAAAAATATTTTTAATTAATCACAATATTTTTTGTCTTGAGAAATAAACATAAGAATATTTGATCTACTCATAATCTCCATGCCATGATAGAGTAGGATCAGTCGCCAATTTTGCTACCTAATGAGAGGATATAAAATGAACGCTGATGTTATTTCAATATTTAAGAGGAAACTGTGACTTAGGAAGGATATTTAGACTCACATTCAAAAGAGTTAAAAGAAGCAGAGGGCCATTATGAATATGACTTGCACGCTAAACCTAACAGAAGCTTTTAAGCTTCATATACATACTAAAAACTGTCTCACAAAAAACCCAACAGTGGAAAAGTTGAGCTGGAATCCTGAGAATGATCTTTTAAAAGGTTAGGCAGACCCTAGCTTGGAGAAATTCTATGCCTTTTGGAGACAAACTTAACTAAAGTGAATCACTGCTGAAATTCAGACCAGTGACTTGACTTGTAGTGTGATTCTGCATTTGCCATGTCTACCAAGAGGCAGTGTCTTTGACTTCGGTAGTATACCCAGGAAAAAATTACCAGAATATAAGGCCATATTATACTATAGAGAATGGAGAAATATATAGCATCCCCTTAAAAAAAGAAACAAAACACTGGATGTTGCTGCTTTTGAGAAGAGAGGAAGTTAGAGGGACAAAACAGGTAGAAAAAGAGATGTGGTTTAGATACTTTTAATAGCATAACAAGAGAAATCAGCATAGGCTATATGTGGCAGATTGCGTTGTTTGAAGTATTGATTGCCTCTTTCCTGTAGAAGGATATATCCCTAGCCCACTGACATCAAGCTTAGCTTTGAGACTTGCTTTGGACAATGAAAGTGAATAGAAATGATATGTGAGAGCCATCACAAGGTTCTGCTGTGAAGATGATGTGGGGCAGGGCATCAGCAGGAGGAGGCATGAGCAAGAAACAAACATTTTCCCCTTAAGTCACTGAAATTTGTTACAGCACCATAATTTACCCTATGTGATATTGTGTATCAGTTTTTACTAAACAGCACCGAGAAAGACTCCATATAACATTATAGCTCACCTTATGAATAAGAGAGGAACTTCAGGGAAATATTAATCAGTGCATTTGGACAAGTACTTTATCAAAATTATAAAGAGGTTCCCAGGGAAGCACTATATACAGAATGAAAGGAAACTAATGCTTTTGCAATTAAAAGTCAAGTAATATGGTCCTTAACAGAGGGCAAAGGAAAAGACTGGTATCTTGGAAATCACACAATATGACAGATAACAATTAAATGGAAACGGACATACAGAATGGGAGGGAGCAATAAATCTATGATTTTTATAAATCTAGCTATATTCCTATTTAAGATTCAGTGATCAGTGGAGTCCATATTTAGGTTGTTTTCATGTTTTTTAAATTTTGTTGTTGTTGTTGTTGTTGTTGTTCTATAGGCCTTTTCAACAACACACAGTGTTTAACTACTACCACTATGTGAATGGTTCTCAAAGCTGGTTTTCACTTCAAAATTGGCCCTTGCGTCTCAGATCTATAGAACAAATCACCAAATATTTCCACACGATATTCATTCCATAGACCCCTTCCCATTTTCATCAGCATTAACAGTAATGGCATTCTTTATACCTAGACCAAAAATCTGGAATTATTCTAACACCTCTCCTATTCATTTAACAGTTAATAAGGCCACTTTATTCTATTTCTTTAATCCTCCTTCTATTAAAGTTTCTCTTGCCTATGCTCCTTATTTCACGTGAAATGTTACAGTTGTATGATCGTCTCTTAGGTTCTTTGCCTTTGGGCTCACTTCAGGTTACATCAGTCCTCAATGTCTGAAGAGCTACCAAAAATGTAAATTTAACCATATATGTACCTCTTCTGTTTTTAAATTGTTCAGTGAATCTCCATTTGCTAAAAATGAAATATGCTAAAGCTTTGTAGCACATAATTCCAAGTTCTTCATTACCTTGTCTAGTTTTTCCTCTGAAATAATTTTTTTCAATTCTCTTCATACAACCTACACACAAAGCTTAAAAACCTCTTTCATTTGCAAAGTATTCCCTAATTGTAAAATGCATCTTATATGGGGGTATGTCAGAAATATGGTAAACAATACTCAAATACACTAAAAATGCTATTTATCCCATACTTGTCTGATAAAGCTTTTCATCTCTTATTTTCAGCAAACCTATTTCAATTATTTCTTCATTTTTTTCATGCCACTAATGTATACCGTATCTGGACAAAGAAGGTTAAATATTAATAGTGCCTGACATCATGCAAAACCATCTCAACCCCAAACAATCAATTTCTATTGTATATCACATAGTGTCCATAGACACACAAAAATGAGTTGTTGTTATTTTATAGTATGGGCACATGTAGCTTGCGAAAACAGTATTTTCATTTTATTTTTTAATAGTGTTTTTAAAGCAGATTTCAACCACATCTGATTCAAGGAATTAATTTAAACTGACAAAATATTTTTAAATGAATCATTCAAATTATGCTCAAATGAAAAATTTAGGACAAGTCGTTGATATGTGTGCCTCCAGCTTAAGAAATAGCTCCCTGTTCTCACTGTTTGTCACAACAGGGGGCTTCAATGGATGAATGGCTTTGAGATCACATTAAATGCCTTGCAGCTTATCCAGATGCTGGAATAAAAATGTAGAAAACAAATATGCCCTTGTGGAAATCAACCCTTTACAAATCTAGGTGCAAAGATCTACTGCAGGGTATTTAAAAAAATGCAGGGCCACTAGACCAAGCAATGATGCCTCACTTTTCTTCATCATAATTTCAATCATCCTAGGAGTAGAGGAAAGCCAGAATTCAGACAATAGTCAACAGGAAATAAATGAGTGCACTTGATCATTTTTCAGTCTTCTGAATTCTGACATTATATAGTTGAGATAAATGTGATTCTTACTTTCCTGCATGTATTATTGCTGAAAGGAAGGGATTACATTATTTTTAACCTATGATGAAAAATACAAGAAATATTTAAAATCTCCTAAAGTCAGAGCACCTTTTGCTATATATCTCACAATAATAAATTGTACTCTCTCTAAATTTATCTAGTTTCCAGCATTTCCTGGATATATATTTAGGTGAAGGTATTTTATACTTGACTTCCTTCATAATTCCAAGAACAGTTAAATTTACTTTTGCTCTCCTCTTATTATTGAACCTAAGTTCAGGCAACAAGAGTTAGTTGTATAATCTAGGAAAGTCATACTTTGGAAAGTAACTATTTCATTGAGCAATAGCATAAACATATGCCGAATGCAAACAAATTATTTTTTTCTTAACTATGCTAATGCCTCCCTTTTATTCAGCTGAATAATTGAGTTTATGGTACACTAGTCTATTGTCACTTAATTTTATCTCAACTTGTAGAAGAGCTGGTAACTCTCTGAATCCTCAGATAGCATCTAACAGGCTAATCGAGAGACTGAGAGAGAGAGAGAGAGAGAGAGGGAGAGAGAGAGAAAGGAATCAGACAAACAAAAGGAAACAAAATTTGTACTGCCTGCATAGATAGGTGTGGAAAGAAAGATAAAAGCTACATCAAGAAGTTTCTGGAATGAGTAGTTTCTACCGTTTTCTCTCAGGTTATTTTTTCCTCAATTCATTCCACCACCCACTAAAACCTGATTTTTCTTATCACCAATTTTCTTCTTGTTTTTTTTTTAATTAATAAATTTACGTTTTATTTTGTTTTTGAGAAAGGAAAGAGAGATTGCACAAATAGTGAAGGCAGGGGAGAAGAAGGAGAGAGAGAATCCCAAGTTGGCTCTGCACTGTCAGCACAGAGCCCAACATGGGGCTTAGTCTCAGGAACCAGAAGATCATGACCTGAGCCAATCAAGAGTCAGCCACTTACCCAACTGAGCCACCTAGACTCCCCTTTTTCTTATTTTTAAAGCATGAAATTAGTCATATTTCTCACCCATTCCTAGAAATTTACTTACATTCACATCCAGTCTGAAGCTATTCCTGTCCATTTGTCTTTATTATTCCAATCTTCTGCTCATAGAGCATTTTTATAGCCTCCTATAGTCTTCAACAGCTTAACTTCTCAGTCCCAATTAGTTCTTTTTCTTAAAACTAGTAATATAATTTCATGTCTCTAAAGAGAAAGTAAATTGAAAAATAAAAGTCTGAGAATTTCCTTCCTTCCAAATGGAACAAAGATAGTTAAAACAAAACAAAAAAAGACTAAAAAAGAATGGAAAATGTTTATGCCAACACCTACCAAAGCAAAAAAAAAAAAGTGCAAAGTATAATTTTACTTCAAAATTTTCCTCAAAGAAATGAGAACATGTTTTCAGTTTCCCACAACCAGAGAAAGATTTTATCCCTATAAGAATTGACTTCCTAGAATCCACACTGTTGAGATGACTAAATCTGTTTAGTGTCAAGAAGATTCCAAAATTTTCAGATAAATCAATTACATGAAAGTTTGGACTACTGGAACTAGCTTCTGGGGAGAAAACGGTGAAGTTAGGAAAGCAGACAATGGATTTAATTTTCTAAGGAAATTAGGCAAAGCAATCCACACTTTACGGGTATGGTTGTATATCATTTAAGTTTGTTAACTCCATCACTGTGAAAAAAAATTAACCGAGTAAGAGAGTAGACCAGAGTCCAGGTATTGTAACAAAGTGTGAACACATCTTCACTAAACAAATCCCTCACATCTTACCAATTTGTTTAGCTACAGAAATGTCCACGGGCACAAAAGTCCTGGCCCTCACAATATAACTGAGGGAAAAATCAAACTGCCTGAGATGTAATGTAAAAAAAATCAAAAGACTATGAAAAATTATGTATGAATAAAAACACCCAAGCACGAATAAAATGAACATATAAAAAGCAGAAACTATTTAAAATGCTACCACCTGAAAGAAAAAAAGAAACAAAAGATACACACACACAAAATACGTCGTAGGAAAATTTTAAGAAACACAAGAAAATGCTATATGTCAATGAAATAAAGCACAGGGCTTAAAGATGAGATGATAAAGCAAAATAATAACAAGAAATAAAGTTCTAAGCTTAAGAAAACATTGAGAACCACGAAAATACCACAGAAGAGTGAATAAGTTCATTAGAAACAGCAAGGATTAGTACAAGGGGTACAGAAAACTGAATTATTGTAAAAAGTGACTGTAAAAACCATAGTGAATATGGATGAAAAATGACAAATTGATTAAGCAGTTAGACATACAGAAATACATACAGAAGACAAAGGAAATTCAACATGAAATATAATCTTATTTCTGAAGCAGAAAAGTCACCAGATGGCAAAGAAGATTTATTCAACAATATACTCTAGAGAAATTTCTATTACATTGAGGAAATTTTAAAATGGAGTTTTGATAATATGAGGCACTCTGCTCCAGGGACATTTAATATAGAATGTTCAGTACACGATGGATTGTGCATAAGTCATTGTTTCTTGACTATAAAGAAAACAGTGAACAAAACAGGGGGGAAAACCCTGCTCATTTCACAGAGCTTCTATTCTTTTGGAAATATGGCAAAAAAATGTCAACATCAGTGACAATTAATTTTAGGTGACTTAAACAGTATTTCCTATGTTCTTTGAACTGCTCTGTATTTCTAAAGTTTCTGGAAAAAAATCCATGAGTTGGGATTCACTTTTCCTGACTCCCTTATCAGCCAAATTTTTGTTTCTACAAAGACTAGTTGTTTTATTTTTTTACTGTAAATATGCTGGGAGAAGTTAAATATTTACATAGAATATACTAAAAATCCTACAGGGAGAAAAGAACACTTCAAAATATGTATATCTAAAACAATAATTACAAGAAGAAGTTGTAACATCATTATCTGGCTTTAGATATAGTAGAGAGGCACTTTTAGTGGAATGTGGAATCAGACAGATTTTGGTTCATGTCCAGCCTGTACTGCTGAATACCTGGGTGACCTTGTGAAATGCACTTCAATGTTCGATATTGTGGTTTCTCTAACAACACAACTTGGGTAAAAATGTCTACTTCATAAAAATTTTATAATATAAAGTATGCTCTTGAACTACACACTCTTCCTATAAAAACTACAGGATACAAGTTAGTTCTTAATACTATTTTCATTTCCCCTTTACTCTTCTGTTTTATAAGTCAAAAAAACATCTGGAAAATGATTTAGACAACAGTGGTGCTGAATACTGCATACACATTAGAATCACTAGGGAAGCTTTTTAAAAATATACATGCCTGAATCCTACCACTAGGGATTCTTATATAATTGGTCTTGGGAGGGAATGAAGCCTCAAAAAATTTTTTTAAATCTCCCCAGGTAATTCTTATGTGCAGTCAGGTTTGAGACCCACATATTTAGACACACTGCAAATGTTAGTGTCTCACTAGATTATTTTTAATTTCTTTAAATTATTTTAAAGACACTTTGTCAACTTGTGTCTGCCCTATAGGACATCCACAATTAAATTCAAGCCCTTGTCAATTTTACACTCTAAGTATTTCTCAAGTTCATCTTCTATTCAGTTTCCCTCATATTAGCATTTGCCTTCATCTTCCACCTGACTATTAAATGGTTTTTTGACCACTATTTCTCTTTCTATGATTGTTCCTTTCAAATTTCTTTTTCAGGCTGGAAATAGAATCTCACTCACCAGCTAAATCTTTTCAATGCTTACTTAGGCAACATGGAGTACAAGCTCTGTACTTGTCCTTCAGCGTCTCCACACTTTTCTCGTACATCATCTCTTTCCAACTTCCACCACAAAATCTGTGCTCAAGTACCATTAAGTTGTAGTCATAACACTATATAAAATATGTAGGCAACTTGCCTTTTTCCATGCCATTTTTTCTTGAAATGGCCTTCCTTTCTTTCTTTTCTAGGATCATCTTTTAAGATTTATCTCAGAAAGACAATCTTCAAGAAAAACCCTAAGCAACTTGTTCCAGAAAAAGAATACCTGCCATGTGCTTCTAAATTTTTTTTCACAATGACAACTCTATTAAAATTCTTCTTTTAGACTGTGAGTTCCACAGTGAAGGTATCCGTCCTATCTTTGTATCCCCAAAGCTTAACATATTACCTATGGTGATCGGTAAACATGAATTGATTTAATTGGTTTGAAGAGCACAAAAATATGTCAATAGAGACTTCATAGAGTAGAAAAATTTCTCAAAGTAAATAGCATTTAAGAACAATTTTTTACAGAATTTTAAGAAATTTTAGTTTTAATCATAGCTAAAACAAACCTTAGCATTACCACATACAGTGATAGAAATATTGTTACTCTGTTTTATCGGGTTGTTATTTGTGTCTTGGAATACATAGAAAATATATAAATATACATATGTATAAGGATCCCATCTCTTTGAATTGTGCAGGTCATACTAGTGACCCAGACTAGCTCTAAGAAAATTTGCTAATAGATTAAATCAGTGACTTAAGTTATGGCATTTTATTATGTTTATAAATTGATAGAAAAATATTCACCTTAAATTAAGCCAAAATATTTTTAAATCAGCAGAATTGAAAGCATCAGATTTTTAAAATGTTGTTCTTCTCAAATCTTTTTTTTTATAATAATGATATTTCACTAAGGAGCTCCATTAATAATTTAGGTCACTTGTTTTAAAGTAGCCCTTTTCTGTTCAAAACATTTCCATTTAATTATTTTGATGAAGAGAAGCAAATTTATATAATGACACATTATCAGAAGGCAGAAATAAAAAATTAATGAGATTTTTTGGGTAGATTTAAGTAGTCAGCTGGAAAACTATTTCTGAGACTATTCTTTCATAGTTGGTTTACACTGTTGTGACAGATATATGCATCATATTCAATTTTCTTCTTGAAAATGCCTTTTGAGTCTTCCCTACCCAGTAGACCTCTGCCCTGATGAGATGACACCCATATCTTGAGTTAACTAACATGACAAATATCCAACCATCACAAAGAAAGAGTCTAAGAAGTATTCCATAAGTGTAAACTTGATCGGATCATGCCAGAAATGGCATATCAACAGATTTTAAGAATTGGAGACGGTCTTGTGGACCTTAGTAGGAAGATAATTAAATCTAAACTCCAGTTGGCACGTTTGCAAACAACACATACTGAGATCTCACATAGATACCAACACTGTAATATGATTTGGAAGGCTTGGGATGATGACCTGTTTAGGGCATTCAACACTTCCATTGTAGAGCAAGTATTACTGTTACCAGTCACACTGTCCAGGCCAATGATGCATTCTTGACACTGAAGACCTATAATTACCTAGAATAATTCCAAATATTGTTTACAATTTTTTCAGGCTGTAAAAATGTTCTTAATGCTGAACATGATTATTTGCTAGTTTCCCTATATCTTTTATGGCTGTAAAATAGGGAATTTACTTTGATAATACCATCAGATATTTTACTTTCAGCATATACAAGAAAAGTATTATATGTGTGTGTGTGTGCTATATAACAGTCAATTTCCTTAGAATACATTTTCAAATTCAACAAACCAGTCTGAACAACAACAGCCAATTATAAAATTTCCTATGTCATTGTTATAACAAAGTCTTATTTTTGGTAAGTTACATAGTACTGTCTGTTCCCACGTCACCACAAAGAGATGTCAATAGAGACAAGTTTAATTTTAGACATCAGTTTATCCAAGAATGATTTTCTGTTTCTGCCAGCTTCCTTCTCAAATTTGACTATTCTTTTAGGGAATCATAGGATTTCTACTACACTTGTAGACCAGATAAATAGTAAAAATGGAGGTAGCTTAGTATAAGTTCACATATGATTATGATAGTGAGGAAAGAATCTATATTTGACTCATAATCTACTATAATGGAATAATTTGATATCTGAACTGAGATATAGGTACAAAGCTTTTATTATATGTAACAGGTTGAAATAAAACTACATACCCCAAATGGAAATAATCATGTAAAGTAAATCATGATGCATTCTTATAGCAAAATGTATGCTTTCATTAAAATGGTGTTTATCAAGTGATAAATGATATTTAAAACAACATAAAATGCATCTGATATAACATTAAGTAAGAAAAAGTAAAACACAACATTGAATATCAAATATCCAAAATATATAGAAAACCTATATGATTCAACATAAAAAATAATAACCCAATTTAAAAAATGGCCAAAGACACTTCTTCAAAAAGACATACAGATGACCAATAGATGCATGAAAAGATGCTCAAGATCACTCATCATCAGAGAAATGCAAACCAAAACCACAATGAGATCACCCTACACTTTTCAGATCACCAAAATAAAAAACACAAGAAATAGCAAATGTTGGCAAGAATGTAGAGAAAAAGAAACTCTCATGCACTGTTGGTGGGAATGAAAACTGGTGCAGCCACTGTGAAAAACAATATGGAGGTTCTTCAAAAAATTAAAAATAGAATTACCATATGATCCAGTAATTTCATCACTTGGTATTTACCCAAAGGAAATGAAAGCACATCAGGGTACCTGGGTGGCTCTGTCAGTTAAGAGTCTGACTTTGTCTCAGGTCATGATATCAAGGTCAGTGAGTTCAAGCCCTGCATCAGGCTCTGTGCTGACAGCTCCGAGCCTGGAGCCTGCTTCAGATTCTGTGTCTTGCTCTCTCTCTGCTCTGTCTCCGCTCACTCTGTCTCTCAAAAATGAATAAATGTTTTTAGAAAATTTAAATCAACAAAACTTAAAAAAGAGAAAATGAAAACCCTAATTTGAAAAGATACATGCATAGGACTGCTTATTGAAACATTATTTACACTAGCCAAGATGTATGAATAACCCAAGAGTCAATCTACAGATGAATGGACAAAGAAGATAAGGCATATATATTTGCAATGACATGGATTGAGCCAGAAATTATTATGCTCAGAGAAATGTCAGTCATATAATATGATTTTACTCATTTGTAGAATTTAAGAAACAGAGCAAATGAGTAAAAAAGAGAGAGAGAGAGGCAAACCAAGAAACAGACTCTTGACTGTAGAGAATAAATTGATGATTTCCAGAAGGAAGATGGGTGGGGCTTGGGCTTAAGTGGGAGACTGGGATTAAGGAATGAAGTTGTGCTGAGAGATAAATAAGATTAAAAGCATACTAACTGTGATGAGAAGTGAGAAATGTATAGAATTGTTGAATCATGGTACTATACACCTAAAACTGACATCACACTGTGTGTTGATTAAATTACATGCTGGTTTTTTTTTTTTCCCCCTAGGAAGTGTGTCTTGGGTTTTTCCCTTATTATTTTCTTTACTTTTTTTTTTTTTCTCTTCTTTTTTTGGTGGTGGTGGTTATGTTTAAATGAAGTTGCTTTAACAACACCAAAGACTTAATCATCCATTTCCTACATAAAAGGTAGCTGCTTTTTTGCATGGACCTCAAGTATATTGTAGTATAAAGGCGAATTTAAGGAAAGGTACTAAGCAGGCTGTGTTTAGCTTATGGGCAAGTAATAAATTGTATCATGTATCTTGAATGTATCATAGATAAGCTGCTATATAACAATTGCCACTTCAGATAGCTGTGAAATTAGGTGATTAACTAGTTGGTACCTAACCTTCTAATTTCTTTATAAGTCTAATTACATGAAATAGAAGTTGGGGTTTTGATTTTTTACTTTGCTTTTCTGTTTGGAGTGTCATTGTAACTACTGTATTGTAAATGATGGAAAATAATTGCATATGTTAAAAAAAACAAATTGTGTTGTATTCAAAAAAAATTTTAATAAATAAAATAAAATAAAAATACTTAAAAAATGTATATCATTATATGATCTAAAATATGTATTAATATATGCATAGACAAAGAGAAGATAACACAGAAATGCATAGTGATTATCTGCAGCAGAGAATTATTGATTATTTATTTTACCCTTACCTGAAATTGCTCTTCGTTTTCATTTTTTCCTATACTCACTTTTATAATAAAGAATAGAAAGCATTGATTCAGATGATACTAGATAATGACAAAGGGAAATATGTTCACATTTTTTGTTTTAAATTATTTCTATAGTGTATTTTAGTTGAAGGAGAAATTATATATATATGGATAGTATATATGAATAATACATTTTAAAATATTAACTTATTTTATCCTCATAACAACTCTATGGAGGTTCATTCTATTATCATCCCTGTTTTACGGTTAGGGAGATCTAGGAGACCAAGATCACCAAGCAATGAAGTGACCTATCTAAGAGCACGCGGTTGTTGGTGATAGCGCTGGGACTCTAAAGTACATGCCATTAACTACTATTTCAGATTACCTCTTATAATGACCATATAAAATTTTTCCACTTTTTAAAATGTACTGGTTAACTATTATTTGTTGAAGATTAAAACAGGCTTTGTTCAAAAACCAAGTAAGCATTTGTAAAATCAACCAACTAAAAATAAAATTATCCTGTTACTTTCATTCATAGCATCCAAATCTAACAAGTCATTTTAATAAACTCGAAGACTGGTATCTCTCAAGGAGTACTTCCTCAAATTGAATGGTCATATCATTTGGCCTTAAAATGTTTATAGGCCTATTTCATGCTTTAGATTTCTTTAAAATGCTGCAGAATATTAATTACCATAGCCAGCATTTTGTAGAGTCTGTGGAAGTAATTTTTTTTTTACTTTGGCCTCATAAGCATTTTTTGATTGAAGACACTTTTTAGAGAGACTGCGGAGCTTGAGTTATAAATGATAAGTCCTTTTTTATCACAGCTGGTTCAGTTTTAATCCCTCAGCATGGATAATCACGTGGTTAAATATACCTCTCCTCTGTGCACATTACTAAGCAGTATTGTTGGGAGATATTTGGATTTGTTACTGTGCAGCTGCCAGATATGCCTTGTTTGCTTAACATGCTTAAACATGAGTTTTTAGGAACATAAATAAACAGTGCTTTTGATAACAATAGCTATCGCTCTCACAAGGAAGTGGCCTGTAATTTAGCAAGTGTTCAAATGAAAATGTAAAGAAACTATGCTAAGTAAGCCCCATTCCAGAACAGATGTTCTCCTACTTGATTTCCAAAAAGTTTACATAATTTAAGTGATGTACCGTTTTCAATAAACATATTTCCATAAACCTAGATTATTTTCATTCTCAACAGCAAACATTTACCATTCCTTGATGTACGCTGTAAATTCTGCCAGATATCATAATACAAAGATACAGTCTCTGTTCTCAAAATTGTGACTGGGACAGGATAACCTAGTGGGGGAAACAGATGGCTGAATGGCTAGATGAATAACTAGAAAAATTACTAATTAATAAAAAGATTGAGAGCATAGGAATTTGGAATCGTAAATCCTAGTTCAATCCCCTCTTGACAAGAATGACTTGCAAGTTTTGAAAAATGTAGACAGTCTTGTAGATGCCATCACAATCAAGATACAGATCCATGTTATCCCCCCCAAAAATTTTTCTTATACCCTTTTGTAATTAAACCCACTCAACCCTGGCAGCCCCTGGCAACAACAGATTTGATGGGGGGTTTTTTGTTCCCACTGCTTTTCATTTTCCAGAATATCACATAATGAAGTCCTGTATTATGTGGCAATTTTGTCTAGCTTCTATCACTTAGGTGCTCAAATGCATTGGTCACTAGGAAAATGCAAACTAGATCACAATATTATAATCACTTGAATGCATAAAATGAAAAAAATATAGAAAATACTGAATTTCAAGGAGGATGTGGAGTGACTAGAACTATTGGGAAGAGGGATAAACTTGCAAAATTGCTTTGGAAATATATTCAGTAGTGACCACTACAGTTGAAGGACTGCAGATTGCATACCATCTGACCCATCAGCTCCAGCCGTACACTCAATAAAATGAATAATCTGAGGTGCCTGGGTGGGTCAGTCCATTAGGTGCCGACTTCCGCTCAGGTCATGATCTCATGGTTCATGAGTTTGAGCCCTGTATAAGGCTCTGTACTAACATAACAGCTCAGAGCCTGGAGCCTTCTTTGGATTGTGTCTTCTTCTCTCTCTCTGCCCTTCCTTTGCTCATGCTCTATCTCTCTGTCTCTCAAAAATAAATAAATGTTAATTTTTTTTTTACAAATGCATATGCCTGTTGAGCAAAAGACATATACTGGAACTTCATAGCACTACATGCCATAGAGAAAATAATAAATTATCCAAGCTTCCGTCAACAAGAGAATCAATAAATTAGTTGTATTCTCAGGGATAAATCTCACAAACAATCGTGAGGGAAAAACATGGACACAAAAATGTTCACAACTTTCAGCTTCTACTGAGAACAGTAGCTATCATGTGGAACAATTTTATCCTCCAAAAGGACATTCGCAAATGTGTAGAGACAACGTGAGTTGTCATAGTAGAGTCCGTACCAGGGGCACGTGGTAGGCATGGTCCAGAAAATGCTGCTAAATGTTTTACAACACACAGAATAACACCCCCAAAGAGAGAACTGTCCAAAATGACAGTAACATTGCAGTTGACAGACCCTGACGTAGAAAGTAAAAAGCTTGAGTGTTGCTCCCATCTTTACAATACAAAAGCTAGGTGATCCTTAAAATCATAACTTTATTGAACTAATCAGGGAGTCAAAGTCACAGGTTAATCAGCTAATTTGGCATGTAAGGAAAGATTTAAAAAAAAAAAAAAAAAAGAAGAGATGTGATCTCTTGCTTCCAGGGGTATAAGTTTCCTAGAACTGCTGTAAAAAATTACCCCAGATTTGAGGTTTTAAAAGAAAAGAATTGAATTCTGTCACAGTGCTGAAGGCCAGAAGTCTGAAATTGGTTTCAGCGAGCCAAAATCAAGAGACAGGCAGGGCAGGGCTCTCTCTAGAGGACATAAGGATGAATTTATTCCTTTCCTCTTTCAGCTGCTTGTCACATTCCTTCAGTCTCAGCCTCTGTGGTCACAACGCCTTCTCCTCTTCTGTCTATGGTAAGCCTCCCTCTGCTTTTCTCCTACAAGGATGCATGTGATTCTACATTTAAGGCCCTCACCAAGAATTGAGGATAATTTCCTCATCTCAAATCCTTCACCTTCAAAGTATGTTTTCTTTTCCTATACAAAGTAACAATCACAGACTCCAAATGAAGATGTGGATAATATCTACTTTGGGGGCTGAGGCGGTAACTATTCAGATTATCACAATAAAGTAGACATCAGCAAAAATCATTTGAAATTTTTTTACCATGAGGTAAAAGCCCTGGGCTACCATGAGGATTTAGAAACCCTGAGAGCCTCAGACACAAAGAGAATCCTCAGCATTTTCAGGACCTTTTCCACAAGGATTGTCTTGTGCTCATGAGAGAGAGGGAGAAGGTAAGAATCCTGAGAACATTTGTGGACAGGCAAGAGGAAG
The DNA here is from genome assembly GCF_006229205.1 of Suricata suricatta. Taxonomy (NCBI): domain Eukaryota; kingdom Metazoa; phylum Chordata; class Mammalia; order Carnivora; family Herpestidae; genus Suricata; species Suricata suricatta. The sequence continues at coordinate 54,540,930 of NC_043708.1, read as the reverse complement.
GAACTGCAGATCCACAGGGCAGGCACAAACTGTCATCCTCTTCCTTCCATATCTTTCCTATGGAACAAAAGTCTGAATCCATTGGAGGAGGGGCAATAGACCATGTTGTTTTTACAGCACAGGTGAACACGGTGAACACTTCTTACAGCTCAGAAAAGAGAACAGAAATACACAAATCAAAATAAAATGTGGTCCCTCTGGTGGGGGTTGTGTGCATCTGCATCCAGAATATGGAGGCTTACATACCTGGAGAATGGAGAATTCTTGACAGGACCCCTACCCCTGACAATCCAGAAACCACAACTGCTGAAGTCTGAGGCTGAAGCAGAACAACATAGAACACCTCCTCCCCACCCCCTCCCCCATCCCAGCAGTCAACAGCTAAATGAGAAAATGAGAAATACAATGTTTTCTCGGAGGCACAAGCACAGAGGGAAGACCTAAAACAGAGGAGAGAGCTCACATCTAAAGAAATCTTCTGGGGCACCAGCCACTGCTCTAAACACAAGGTGACACCAGTAGAATTTGAGACTATGGTATATTAGAGTAACCATAGCAACAACATTCCCAAAACCTGCTAAACTCCTGATTAGATTGATCCAATACCCCACACTAAAGGCCTAGCAAAAAAAAACCCACAAAAGTTTATCATTTTCTTAACAAACATAAATCAATGTTCCTAACAAAGTTATTTTTCTTGTAATGCTCATATGTTCTGATTTAGAAATAATTTAAAAATAGGATATACCAGTTATCTGATTAATCCAAAAATGTGTGATCATAATTTGAAATACAATAGATTTGGGGAAGGGAATTTGTAACAACGCAACGTGATGCCAGTGCCTGATAGATTAGGGCAAAAAAAAAACTTGCACCTAAATGTAGAGATGGCCTGATCTCACATCCTATACATTTATTTTTTGCTTTCTCAAAAATCATTATTTGAAAAAACAAATATAAAACTGATTTTGTCACTTATTCAATGAGAAGCTTATAAGGTAAATATAGGTATATTCGTGTATATGCTAGCATTTTCATTAAAGTATAATATTCATCTTGTAAGCAAAAAAATAAAAGCTCTGATTAATCACATCACAGTACAGGAAAAGACATATTTTAGGAGAAAGGTTTCATTTCACTCTCACACTGTAAAAGATCAATAAATGCCTCAGTGAAAAGTAATAAAACCTTATAGAGAGCAACAGATTATTCACAAAGGAATGAAGAATGGTGTTGAAACCAGTTGTAAAATACGTGTGTGAAACTTCTAATTAATGTCAAACAAGAATGAGCTTACATGAACTGAGCTAGGTGCCTGACACGCAAGAGTTGACTACTCAGCCTAAGAAGGTTCTGAGTAGTATAAGAATTCTAGGAGAAGAAAATAAAAGAAGTGCACATAGCTTTTGAATGGCATTGTCACCAAAAATCAATAGCATATACATAAAAGAATTAATATAAAAGCTCGCCGAATTAATACATACTGTTTTAAAGAAATCTGAAAAGTATATAAGAAGAAGGAACTCAATTGATGATTATAATAAGTATCCCCATGGAAATCTTGATAAAAGAATTTTCAATACTAAAATGAAACCTACATGGCAATTAGTGATCACTGGATTCTTAGATTAAACGCCATTGTTTGAAAGACTGACTTGAGTCTATCCTACAATAAAATTAACTGATATCTAAAATCCTCATGTGATTCATTAAAATCAATGATGTAGATATGAAAAAGCATTTCTAGTGTTTGGAAAGGAACTAATAAATGTCATTTTACATCCATCGCTTCATCTTAATATTACATACCCTGAGAAAGTTCTGATATTTAGACCAACTAAAAAACAATACTTACTCATGGAACTAAAGCTTCCAAAAGCTTTCTACCTGCCAGTGAGACCAGACATTTTACAATTGAGAAGAGGACTTCAAATACCTAGAATTTACTTAAGACCACTGTTTTTTTTAAAACAGTTTATTGTCAAATTGGTTTCCATACAACACCCAGAGCTCTTCCCCACAAGTGCCCTC
>NC_043708.1:54483239-54538799 GCF_006229205.1 Suricata suricatta | reverse complement strand
GCCTTGTATTCTTTGCAACATTTCCCTCATAGAGTCCCTCTTAGGATTTCTTGTAGGGTTGGTTTGGTGGTCATGAATTCTCTCAATTTTTGTTTATTTGGGACCACTTTTATCTCTCCTATTTTGAATGAGAGGCTTGCTGGATAAAGGATTCTGGGCTGCATGTTCTTTCTGTTCATCACATTGAAGATTTCTTTCCATTCCTTCCTGGCCTGCCAAGTTTCATTAGCTAGACGTGTAACCACTCTGATAGGTTTCCCTTTGTATGTGAGGGCCCTTTTCTCCCTAGCTGCTTTCAGAATTCTCTCTTTATCTTTATATTTTGCCAGTTTCACTATGATATGTTGTGCTGAAGGCCGATTCAAGTTACGTCTTAAGGGGGTTCTTTGTGCCTCTTGAATTTGAATGTCTATTTGTTCCCCCAGATTCGGGAAATTCTCAGTTATAATTTGGTCTAGTATCCCTTCAGGCCCTTTCTCTCTGTCTTCCTCTTCAGGAATTCCTATGAGACAGATGTTGTTCCGTTTGATTGTATCACTCAGGTGTCGAATTCTCCTTTCGTGCTCCTGGAGTAATTTCTTTCTCTTTTTTTCAGCTTCCTTTTTTGCTATATCTTCTCATTCACCTATTCTTCTCTCTGCCTCATCAATCCTTGAGGTGGCTGCCTCCATTTTGTTATTCACCTCATCTATAGCCTTTTTTAACTTATCACACCTATTTTCAAAGTGCCTAGTCATTGTCTCAGTTGATTCTTTGATGCTTTTCTCAACCCCAGTGATTTATTTTATGACACGGTTTTTAAAATTCTTGACCTCGTATGTTGTCTGGATCTGCCTTGAGCAGTTCTGTGGCTGTGACTTCCTCCCAGAGATTCTTCAGGGGAGAGTTCCTTCGTTTTGTCATTTCTGCTAGTTTTCTGTCTCTTGTCTCCCTTAGAAAGCTCGTTGTGCACTGTGCACCTGTTAATATTTCTCTGTTAAAGGAGGCTTATTGACTGTCCAGGGCCTGTCGTTTCAGGAAATATTCTTTTAGTGGTGTCTCTCTGTTTCTCTTGTTGTGCCTTTGAATAATTTATTTCCCTACTCAGCAATATTTGGGACTTGCTGTCATGCACACTTTGGCTTGTTTCTTGGTGTAGCCCTAAGAAGGAAAACAGACAGACAAACACAGAGGGAACAGAAGCACATAAAGGCACAGACAAATCAAACAAACAAACACATTAAAAGGGGGAAAGAAAAGAAAGAAAATGGAGAGGAAAGAGATGAAAAGAAGAGAAGAAAAAAAATAAAGTGGGTCAGAGACAACAAAGGACAGTGGACAGTCTAAAAGTGTATGGCCAGTTGAAGGGAGAGGTAAGGATGAGATACAGGAGAATATATCTGGATTGCAAGAAGGTAAAAAAAGGGAGAAAGGAGAAAGGAAAATAAGAAGTAAAAATTTTTTTAAATTTAAGTAAAAAAGGTAATAATAATAAAAAGTAAGTACAAAAAAAGAAGAAAAAAAAGGAAGAAAAAAAGAAAAAGAAAAAAAAAAGCAGCAGCTTCCCCTCCTGGATAGTTGTGGTTTGGTGTGGTAGGTCTCGGAGGCTGCTCTCAGAGGCTCCACCTTGGTGTCTGCAGAGAGTAGAATGGTGGCACACCAAGCTCTGCTGGAAGTACGCACTGTAGGCCACTCTAATGAGTCTGATCTTCTTGTGCCACGGTTGCACCAACTTGTATTTTCCAGGCCCACCTTGGTTCAAAGTTCCAGTCCATGCACTTTTATGCTCCCACAGATGAGATGTTTTTGCTTTGGCAGCTGTCTTCTTAGGGGTAGAGATCCGTTTGTCTTGGCTCAGGCAGGGATTTCAGCTGCCCCTGCCTGAGGCGAGGTGTGCCGCCTGAGGCAAGATGCGCAGCCAGAGGTGAAGTGCACGCCATAGACACAACTGTGGATTCCCAGCCCCCATCCAGGTTGCGATCACGTTGCGGGTGGGATGAGTTTCTCTTGGCTTAGCGCAGCTGTTGCTGGGCTCTGGCCAGAAATGAGCTGGGAGCTCCTGTAGCCTGAGCGCGTGCTCAGGCCTCCACCATGGCCAACTCTCTGCTGAGATCCTATAGGGGTGGGGGAATTTTTTCCCTGTTGGCACCAGGGATTCGGGATTTGCGTGGCCAATGCTGGGGGCAAGATGCGCCATGGAAATGAGGTGCATGTTCCCACTCCCAAAATCGAGGTCAAAGTGAGCGCCCCTGGCACCGCTGCTGACTCCCCTCTGAGGTGGTGCAGGGCTGGAAGCTGTTCTTTCTCTTGCGCCACCTGGGTTTGGGATTTGGGCTACCCAGCAGTTATATATGGAATGAGAGTTTCTCTCTCCAAGTGTGGTTAAATGTTTTTATCTCTTCCTCAGAGACAGCACATGAGCATGTTAAGTCTCTCTATCTCTTCCCTTTGTCTCTTGGGCTCCACCCACTTGCCCCGTGTTGGGCTGGGGCTCCCACCACCCCTGCCTGTCTTGGGCTGGCCCATTTTCCAAACTCCCCAGTTCACACTCACTCACTCAGGTATCTTTGAGGTTCTCTTCTTTCTGGAGTCCGTATTTTCTCCTTCCGCTCTTGCAGATGAGAGTAATGTCCTTCTCAGTTCGATTGATGGGGCAGATGAAGTTTACAGAGCTCCCTTCCTCTCCGCCATCTTGGCTCCTCCCTTATGACCACTGTTAATATAACATTGGTTTAAAGCATTCTCTTGACTGATTTATGGAATAGCTAGATGTATTTTCTGACTGACTTAAGCTTTGGTAATATCAAGGCCATTTGACTGAATAAGATTAAAATTTCAAATAATCTTTTCAATGTTTTACTTTCATAATGATGTCAACTTACAACTAAAATTTCCTTAAATTAGTACATTTTGTGTTCTCTTGAATTGTTTTGTTCATCTTCAAAGGAAGTTAGCAAAATAGAGAAAATCCTGACATTTTGCCTAATGATATAAATCTAGTCTTAAAGACCACCAAACAGACTCATCAGTGAGGAACCTGATTGGGATTCTCTTTCTCCTCTCTCTCTGCCCCTCCACCTGCTTGCTCTCTCTCTAAAGAAATAAATAAACTTAAAAAAAACTATTTCATGTATAGTCTCATAAGAAAAAAATTAAGCCTTTTATTTTATCAGATAAATCTCCATTATATATAGGATTTCAATATAGATTACCTTGAATAAAATATACTTTAACTAGCCATGAATTTTAGAAACATATTTGCCAGAAACTGACCTACAGACCAATTAAATATGAGTTTTTGGGACTGGGATCCAGGCATCACTATTTGTTAAAACTCACCAGGTGATCCTAAGGCACCCCAAAGTTTGAGAACTGGAAGTCTTGAGGAGAACGAGATGGAGAACAAGAGGTGAGTTGTGTGCAATTGAAGCAGGAGCTCTTTGTTGGAAATTTAGTACAATCCATTGAAAGGCTGCACAATTCTCATCCATTAATTAATTCATTCATTAACACACACACACACACACACACACACACACACACTCAGCTTGTATTTCATGAAAATAAAATGAATGTCTCCATTTCATTAAATTCTACTCATTATGTTGTGCAAAGCTAATAATAAGACATAATTTTCAGAGACTGGCAGATGTCTTATAAATACTTGACATGTAGATGTTTCCTGTATTTACAACCATCAATATCATAAAAGAATTAAGTAGATTTCATATCTCCATTAATGATAGCCATAAACAATAAATGGCTCTTCCCAAAATATAAAGTGGTGTTAAATAAGATTGATTCTGAATACAAATATATGAGAAAAGTTTTATTAAAAGTGAGAATGCAAATTTACAGATATATTTCTCAATACTTTGAATTGCTATCTTTTTAACTAGCTGTGATTCTATACATCATAGATTTCATCCTGGGTTTTTTTTTAATATAGAGATAAAATATACAGATATAAACTGGGCTGATTTATTACAACAGTTTCTCGAATCAACTTCCTGGTACAGCTAAATAATGGAAAATTGTGAATTGTGTTTTTGACTATTTGGCTAAAAAGATGAAGTTCACATAAGAGATAGAGCAATCTTATTTTCCAGAAATCTTTCAAAACCTGCAGCTTCTTTGGAGACCATGAGCAATGACAAAATGCCTCCTTGTTGTATAAATTTATCAGGTGAGCTTAAAAAAATACCAGCACCTCCAGAGATGACCAGAAAATCTGACTTAATCCTCTGTGGTTTAGTCTAGACTTGGGACTTTAAAAAATTCTCCAGAACTTTATCCATCATTATATAGTTAAGTGCACATAGACTATATGATTTAGAATATGATAGTACAATATTTGGTGACCATTAATTCAACATAAAAATAAACATTTCCCTTGATTTTGGATCTAAGAGTTTTACACATTTGCCTAGTAGTTATCAAATGAAATCCCATAGAATATAGTTATTTCGGCTGAATCACAAAAATCAAGAAAGAGACTTTGATAGCTATTTATTACATAATTTCCTGCTTTCTGAAAAATGCAGATGTGGCAAATCTGCCTCCCCCACTCAGTAGTTCTAGCTCTTAAAGTTACTTATCAGTTGAAGTAAGATGTACCATTTAAGAGGGAAATGGGAAATAAAAATGTGTATCGTATGACAAGTAACAACCTATCAGCACATCTCAATTTAAATATATCTGTCCTTTGCCCCAGAGTTCTTCCTTTTAGTGTGGCCACTCAACTCCATGTGTAGCTCCACTTTTTGTTGTTGTTGTTAACCTTTAAGGTCACTATTGTTAACCCACAATCTACTTTTTATAAAGCCCCAAAGCACACAAAGTACTTTCTCCTGCCCCTCTTAGAAATAGTCCAAGGACCACCTATTATTACTTGAGCATGTGCTAGATAATCTTATTGCCTGCCACCATCTATACAAGTCCAAGAAACTTGTTGAAATGCTCCACTCAAAAAAAAACCAGTAAAAGTTGGAGAGGACACCTCTGCTACTGGAAAAATCAGACTTTCTCACTGGTATCAAAAATGTCCTTCTCCCAGTGTTTTCATCAGCCTGAAATATTCAACCCTGTTTTGCTAAACTTAGTGAAACCCTAAAACCTGAGCAAAGCAGGCAATGTAGTGCTGTTGCCATTACTGATCCATGTGGAATTTATGTGGCCAAGAAAGGAAATGTGGGTGAAAACCTCAACTGCCCATTAATTTTGGAAACTTCAGGGAGCTGAGCTTTTGGAGAACTGCTTTATGCAGCCAAGTTAAAAAAGAATGCCAGGAACTTCACCAGTGAGTCATTGCTGAAGCCTGCTATATCTTACGAGATGTGAATATGAATATGATATCCTAATAAATGATAATTGAGTTAATATTGTTTCAGTTCAGACACTGCTCCATGTGATTTACAGAGTTTGACTCTCAGCTCACAGATCAGGCCTATAAGGTACTGAAATTATCCTCATTTTCAGAGAAGAAAACTAATGCTCACAGAGGTTAAGTAAAATGATGCAATTCCAGAAACTACACAAAGGTTCTTTACTACTGTACCATGTAGTGTTGTTCAGCAAGCCTAGATGCATAACTTGTGAATAGGGTATTATATTTTACTAGGAGGCAAACTTCTCTGGCCATAACTCTAGGATGTTTTTGACCTACACCATGCTGATTGCTTCTAAGTTCCTCCAAACTGCCATTGGTACATAAATAAGCTTTGCTGCTAGGCCAAAAATCTGAAATACATGAGCCTAAAAGGCCACTTGCCAAATCATAAAGTGAGAAAGGAAGCAAGAGAGAAGATTGCTCTTGTTCCCTGTGCTTTGCACTGTGTCTCTTATTTTTGCTTAAGTTTTAACCAGATACTGCTGGATTGAATGGATAAAGGATTTTTTGGTTCCTCAATTTATATTTTTTAAATTTTTAATGTTTATTTATTTTTGAGAAAGAGAGACTGTGACAGAGCATAAGCAGGGGAGGAGCAGAGAGAGAGAGGGAGACACAGAATCTGAAAGCAGGCTCCAGGGCCTAAGCTGTCAGCACAGAATCCAACATGGGGCTTGAACTCACAAGGTGTGAGATCATGACCTGAGCCGAAGTCTGCTGCTTAACCAACTGAGCCACCCAGGTGCCCCTCTCAATTTATTTTTTTAAATACCTATAGTAAATATTAAACAATATCAAGTGTTTAATTTGCTTATAATCAGAATAATTGACCCAATTAGTGTTAATAATAATGATAATGATGATAATAATAGCAACTGGTTTAAGCCTTTAAGATTTATTACCTCATTTAACACAGTAATATTAAGTATGCTCTATCACTACACCTATTTTATAATAAAGATTTTTGTTAGGAGCCATCTGAACTCACCAGCTGAGTGAAAATTCCTGGTGAGGGTACAGAAAGTTTGCACGGTGTCTTGCCCCCAGACAGCTACCAAAACCTAACCTCTTGTGACTTTCATTTCTGCTTGGGCACCAAACTTCAGAGCGCTTTGCTGATTAGTGTCAGGAGTGGCCTGTCCCCCTGCCCTGTCCCTGAGGTGTGATTGCACCTGGTCAGGGAAAAGATGAGTAAACTAGATACACCCTAATGCGACTAAGGCAAGCAACAGATAATTTCCCCTAAGCAATTAACTGATAACTGACTACCTTCTGGGCCTGGATGCCTTTGTAAAAGTCACTACTGCAATAAAATGTATCAATCATCTTTGGGACTGTGAGAGCAAGCATTCTGTCTCCTGAGAATCCTGTTTTTCTGGGAACTTTCTCTTAGAGTTATAAACAGCCTAATGACCCTTACTCATAAAAAAACTGACCTTTACTAAACAATGCTGTTTGCCTCTTAGTTAAAGGTCTTTTCCTTAAGGCTAGACCTAAGGTTTTGTAAAAAATACCTGCCCTTTCCCATATGACAACATGAGTGCCTGTAGCGAAGTTTTTTATGACAATTATTACTATTAGAATTGTAACTTCTGCAGAATCCATGTCCTGGAAAGTTGTAAACATTATCTATAGGAAATCATTTACTGCTCTTTCTCATCCTTGTACCTTTCACCATAAATAAAGCTAGAGAATCAGACAGAGCAGAGATGCCTGCCTGGTGATCAGAAAGAAACTCGAGGCTCTCTTACTCTCTCTCACTGACACCGTCCATCCTTCAGGGGAACCCTGGACCTGCTGGAGCTGGACTCCGGCAGATTTTGAGGTCCAAAGAGGTTAAGTAACTCACCTAATTTCACACAGTCAGAGGAGATATCATTTGTCATCTTTTCCCTACTGATTTGTGATAGTATGTGCTTCGATTATATTCGTGATTCAACAGAGCTGGTATTTGCTAAGTAACCATTCATGCCTAAATGTTTCCAACTGATAAATATTTTGAATAGTCATTACCCATATAACTCAAAATATAAAGTAGCCATTCTGGACAGCACATATTTAAAATTAAGAACTCTTTGAAAGGACCCAAATAAATAAAATCACAAATGAAAGAGGAGAGATTACAACCAACACCACAGAAATACAAGCAATTGTAAGAGAATATTATGGAAAATTACATGCCAACACAATGGGCAATCTGGCAGAAATGGATAAATTCCTAGAAATATAGAAACCACCAAAAATGAAATAAAAAATAGAAAATTTGAACAAACCCATAACCAGAAAAGAAATTCAAATACTAATCAAAACCTCCCAACAAACAAAAGTTTGGGGCCAGATAGCTCCCAAAGGGAATTCTACCAAGCAGTTAAGAGAAAGTTACTCCCTAGTTTTTGAAATATTCCAAAAAATAGAAATGGAAGGAAAACTTCCAAACGCATTCTATAAGGCCAGAATTCCCTTAATTCCAAAACCAAAGACTCCATTAAAAAAAGGAGGATTACAGGTCAATATCCCTAATGAACATAGAGGCAGATACTAGTAATAGAATACTAGTAATAGAAACCAATAGTACATTTAAATCATTTTTCACCACAATCAAATAGGATTTATTCCTGGCTGCAGGGGTGGTCTAATATTGGCAAATCAATCAATGTGATACACCACATAAATAAAAGAATAAGAAACATGTGATACTCCCAGTAGATGCCCAAAAAAGCATGTGACAAAATACAGCATCCATTCTTGATAAAAACTCTCAACAAAGTCAGGAAAGAGGGAACACAGCTAATATTATCCTCAACGGGTAAAAACTAAGAGCTTTTTCACTATAGTCAGGAACAAAACAGGGATGTCCACTCTCACCATTGTTTTTTAACACACTACTTGAAGTCTGAGCCTCAGTAATCAAACAAAAAGAAATAAGAGGCATCCAAATCAGCAAAAGTGAAGTCAAATTTTCACTGTTCGCAGGTGACATGATACTCTACGTAGAAAATCCAAAAGAAAAAATTGCTAGAACTGATACACACATTCGGTAAAGTTGCAGGATACAAAATCATGAACAGAAATCTATTGCATTTCACACCAATGATGAAACAGGAAAAGAGAAATCAAGAAATCAATACCATTTGCAATTGCTCCAAAACCATAAGACACTTAGGAATAGACCTAACCAAAGAGGTAAAAGATTTGTGCTCTGAAAACTAAAGAACACTTATGAAAGACATTGAATAGGACACAACAAAATGAAAAAAAATATTTCATGCTTTTGAATTGGGAGAACAAATATTGTTTGAATGCCTATACTACCCAAATCAACACATCGAGTGCAATTCCTATCAAAATACCACCAGCATTTTTCACAGAGCTAGAACAAACAATCCTAAAATTTGTATGGAACCATAAAAGACCCAGAATAGCCAAACCAATCTTTGAAAATAAAAAGCAAAGCTGGAGGCATCACAATTCAGGGCTTCAAGTTATACTACAAAGCTGTAGTGATCAAGATGGTGTGGTACTGGCACAAGAAACAGATCCATAGATCAAGGGAACAGAATAGAGAACCCAGAAATGGACTCACCACTCTATGGTCAACTAATTTTTGACAAAGCAAGAAAGAGACAAAGCAAAGGAAAAAGAAAATCTCTCCAAATGGTATTGGGGAAACCGGAAGGCAACATGCAGAACAATTAAACTGGATGACTTACTACACTATTCACAAAAGTAACTCAGATGGGATGAAAGATCTAATGTGATACAGGAAAACATCAAAATCCTAGAGGAAAACCCAGGCAGCAACCTCTTTGACCTCAGCCAGAGCAACCTTCTTACTAGATACATCTCTGGAGGCAAAGGAAACAAAAGCAAACATGAACTATTAGGACTTCTTCAAGATTAAAAGCTTCTGCACAACAATGGAAAAAATCAACAAAATTAAAAGTCAATCTACAGAATGGGAGACGATATTGGAAATGGCATATCTGATAAAGGGTTTGTATCCAAAATCTATAAATAACTTATCAAACTCAACACCCAAAAAACAAAAATCCAGGGAAGAAATGGGCAGAAGACATGAATAGAGAGTTTTCCAAAGAAGACATCCAGGTGGCTAACTGACACATGAACAGATGTTCAACATCACTCATCATCAGGGAAATACAAATAAAAAATACAATGAGATATCATCACATCTGTCAGAATGGCTAAAATTAGCAACACAGGAAACAACTGGTGTTGGCGAGGTTGTGGAGAATGAGGAATCCTCTTACACTGTTGGTGGGAATGCAAACTGATACAGCCACTCTGGAAAACAATACAGAGGTTCTTCAAAAAGTTAAAAATAGAACTACCCTATGACCCAGCAATCACACAACCTGGTATTTACCCAAAGACTACAAAAATACTGATTCAAAGGGACAATGCATCCCAATGTTTATAGCATCATTATGAATAATACCCACGTTATGAAAAGAGCCCAAATATCCATCGACTGATGAATGGATAAGCAAGATGTGGTACACACACACACACACACACACACACACACACTACTCAGCCATCAAAAAGAATGGAATCTTGCCATTTGCAATCATGTGGATGGAGTTGGAGTGTATTATGCTAAGTGAAACAAGTCAGTCATGGAAAGACAAATACCATATGATTTCACTTGTGTGGAATTCAAGAAACAAAATAAATGAAAATGAGGGAAACAGAGAGACAAACCAAGAAACAGACTCTTAACTATAGAGAACAAAATGACTGTTTGTTGATGGAGGGGAGGTGGGCCAGGGATAGGCTAAATAGCTGAGGGGTATTAAGGGGGGGGAACTCATTGTGATGAGTGCTGGGTGCTATATGTAAGTGGTGAATCACTACATCCTATTCCTCATTCCAATATTAATATTACTCAACTAGAGTTTAAATAAAAACTTGAAACAAAAATATAAGGACTCTTTGAAGATAAAAAGATCATTAACCCATGAGGGAGAGAAGGAGCCTTTCCAAATGATAACCTGTCCTCTTAACACATGAATGCCATATTTTCTCTATCCTTTCTAATCAATGATCCCCAAACTCCTAAAATCAAGCATTGAAATACACTATCCTTAGAAAAGAATCTTATAATTCTTGGTTTCCAAATCTACTTGTAAATTATCAAAACAAAGATTTGGTAAAAAAAATATATATATATAGATAGATAGATAGATAGATTCCTAAGTCCCAGACTAAACTTAACAAACTTAAATCTACACTTAAGGCCTAAAAATCTATTTTTAACTAGCTTTTCTCATAATTGTAAATCAGACAGTGGAAGACTAATCTTCCTGTTAGTTTGAAAGACACCAGTACTCCAATAGCAATCAAAATGTGATCTCTAGGCCATTAATGTCAACATCACCTAAGAATTCAGGCGTCAATTTATAACTACTGACTCAGAAATCTGGGGGTGGAACCCATCAATCTCTGTTTCAACAAGCCTTTATGTGATTCAGATGCATGATTAAACTTGAGAGCCATTGCTTTGACCAGTATTTCTCAAATAGTAATGGCATATGGATCACTTGGGAATATGGTTAAGCATCTAGATTCTGATCTGATGGTCTGGAGTGGAACATGTCTATCTTCTCTTTCAATATGCCCTTTGGTGATACAAATCACCATACTATACATGTGGCTATTTAAGTTTCACATAATTCACATAAGGCAAAAAGAAATTCACTTCTTCAGCAACACATAACTCTACACTGCCAGACTAGAGAGCACAGATACAGAACATTCGAAATGATGCAGAAATTCTATTCAACAGTACTTCTCTAGAGCTTCGTGAGCAGGTAGCTGAAGGTGGTACTCTGAATCTACTCACAGTACAGGCCCGTCTGCTTTTTCCAATATTTTCTCATCACTAACATTAGGAGAATGTATCCATTAAGGAATTCACAGAACATATTGTTAAAAATTGCATTTGGGGCAATCTCAGGAATCAAAGAATGGGTCTAGGGGATTTAATTTTTTTCTACCTTGGTTTTTTTAGTAGGCTTCTAGCTGTAATCATTGGATGGGAGAGGTGTCAAGATGTTCCACTGAAGTATGTTGGGTACGACAGTGAACACACACTTTGAAAATATAACACTGTCCCTAGTCAACACAGGCATCATCATTATACGGCATCTGTAGAAGAAGGAAAGCCAACCTTAAGTCTATCTCAAGCCTTTTTTAAAAGACTGCCGGCAAGAACAGCTTTAAAATTACAGATTTAGGGGAAGCAAGAAACTATAAGAATTTATAATGGATGGCAATTTAAAATTCACCATGTTCTGAGAATTCTTGTTATCCTACAGTATTAAAATTCTCAGAAAGTATGGGGAGGTTGCACTAGCCATGAGATGGTATTTTGAGGAAGAAAGACCAAGGTCATGGTTTAGCGGTTATTAGTCAAACAATTTTGGTTTAGTGAGAAGGGGACCCAGAAACAGTTGGAACAAAGTTATTACTAGTGTCAGTGAAAAATATTCCATGTGCATCATTTTTAACATTACTGTCCTGAACTCTGTATACCTTAAGAAATGCGATCTTTATGACATATTCAAGACCACACAAAAAAATCAACATTCAAAACACTTATCGTTTTACTTACTAAAAGGTAAATCAGTTTTGTTCTTTAAACAAATTCAAAGTTTTGAATATCATAATGGTTACTGTCTTTCCTTGTCATATCTTGTCCTCATCTTTCTTGTATCAGAGTATCTCCCCTTAAACATGACACATGCTAGACCAAAATAATCACATTTTTTGACCAAAGTGATTTTATTCATACTTTCTTTCATTCAGCATACCAAATATTCAAGTACTTATTTAGCATATAATATGTCCACTATTCTAGGTACTAGAAATAAAGCAATAAACAATCCAGTAAGATATCTGGCCACACAGTATTTATTTTCTCCTAAGTGGAGAGAAATGAGAAATAAAAATAATAAACAAGGAAAACTCATTAGTGATCAGTGCTATGATTTTTTAAAGGAGTCAACATAAATAAAACTCATTCTCACTAACACCAGCTCCACACATGCTCCTTCTGCATATGATTTCCAAAGCCATTTTTCTGGGCTTGTAACTAGTCACAGCATATTTCTATTACATTTACATTTCTTGGTACAACAACAACAAATAGCATTAACTGTTGACCATACAGTGGTATCACTGAGCCAAAATCCCTTTTATTCCATCTGAACCATTATCCCCTGTCCCTCAAATCCCTATAAGGTGAGAGCTGGAGCCTTTCTCTGTCATGAACCTTTTGCTAAAGGCCTTGGATCACTTAAATCATTCTCTAATTTACAGCTAATGATCTTCAGCATTGCACTTCATTTCAATGAGTTAAGTACTTGGGTACATTTTTTTGCATATATATTTCCTATGCTCTCTATATCATTTAAAGGTTACTGAGAAGGCTTACATTATCTTTGGGATGTTAGTTTTCTTCTGATGTGTGCACTTCAAGGGCTTGCCTTCCATTTCCTCTTCCCAAAAGAGAAATTTGTCCCATTTCCTCTTCCCAAAAGAGAAATTTGTCCCATGATGTATTATGTCAAGAGCAAGCTCATCTGTATTTGTCACCAAGTTGTTTTCTGGTATTTATATAATGCCCTTAATTTTCTTTGGCTTTCCTTTCTCATTGATTGGTCCATTACTTCCTCTTTCTCTACCCATCCTAGTCTCAAGATTTGGAAGAAGTATGAAACAGCAGCTGTGCTTGAACAGAAATATTCTTTTCAGCAATTACTTATTTGGCTTTCATTTTAGTAAAGATCCTGCTATCTATTTTCCCTTTTTCTTTCACCACATTATATGCTAGAATAGTCAATGCAAATACTAGAACAACACCTTTTCCACTATAGAGTAAGTGATATGACATCCGACCTGATCCATTCTGTGATTCAGAAATAACCTAAAGCATCTGGCCTAGAGAATATCAGGTTTTCCAGGCCTTCTGTTTGCATCCTTTTCTCTTATGGAATATTAGGAATGTGCCTTAGCCAGGTGTCCAGTGTCTTTCCCTCTGTTAGTGGGGCAGCATCTCCTGAACAAAACCCCTTCTTAGATTTTTTTTTCTTATGGTTTATACAATGGGCTAAATAGCTTTCCTCTCTTTTGGACCCCTGCCTCAAAGTGCATATCCAAAACAAATATATGGTCCAAGATTCTATCTAAACTTGTTTGACATTGATTGATACTTTTTCTAGTAAGACAGTTAGTCTTTTGCAATTAAAGATCTGAGGAGAGAAATAAAATCATTTTGCATACACCTACTTCCTGATAGCTACATTGAAATTACAGTTATTTTCATTTTATGAAATGAAATTTCAGAACTCTTGTTAGATTCCATTCATATTCTATTTCCTTTTAAAGATTTTGACAAGTGCTTAATATAATCCCAGAAAATTGTAACCAGCTTAAAATGTGTCCTAAATTTTGCTGTTATCATAGTTTCACTGTGTCGTACAAACCCACATTAACCTCTGGAAGTCCTTACTCACTTCTATCTACCAAAGTCATTGCCATCCTTCTATCAACAATTTTCTCTAATTCTAGGACTAGTAAGTAAATTTAGATAAAAAATAGTTTAAAAATCACATAAATATCAAATAAGACTTTAAAAAGTGTGTCCAATTCTCTTGGCATCCTCAAAATAGTTCTAGTTCTATTTTTTAGATTCTCTCTCTCTCTCACACTCTCTCTCTGTCTCATATACACACATGCAGTACAATTCAAATGTGCACACAAACTGGGACCACATCTATGTAATATCACAAGATGCCAAGTAGTTCCACTAAAACTCCTAACTCATGTTACACATTCAAAGTAAGTGAAAAGTAAAATTATCATTACAGTTTTCTCTAACTGTTAAACAGTTACATCATTGATATGTATTAAACATATTCTGGTAATTTTACCACATTAGAAAGAGTGAAGAAAAAACACAAATATTGAAAACATAGAACATACTTTCTAGGAGCCAAAATTAAGCAGCAAATATAAATAAATGAAAAATGAGGCTAACAGGCAAGTCTAAACTGTACCACCACAATGTTGATGTCCATGTATGTAATTTTTTTGTTGCTATGAAATGAATTTGGTCTAACAACAATATCTTATTTTCTGAATTTGACTGTTCATGGTAATGTGATCACTACCAGCTCAAACTTCATCTTTTTCACATAATTTAGTTTTTGGGGACCAATACCTAGTCTTCAAAGTTTTTCCTCATGCTTCTTCTTTCCTTCTCTTCTGGTGGCACTTTGATACATGGGGCAGTGGAGCAGTTTACACATCATAATGTCAATTTGTGGTCAAGCTTCAGTTTCACATAAAGTACTTTAGACTCACTGAGTTCCATTTAGGTAGCTCTCTCTGCCTTGACTGTGACATATGCAGGCATTTGTCATCGTCAGTTTCTATGTACAACACAAGGGCTCTAGATCTACTTTCTCTTCAACCTTCTCATAAAAATCCCTAATCTCTTCCACTCCACTAGCCTCACACCACTTTGTGGGCTCATTGGACCCTCTGGGTATTCTCCACAGCACATCACATTATGGGGATACAGAGGCAGAGGAGGTAGAGGTGCTATCTTTCAGAATGGCTCTCTCATGCCCTCTCCTGAAATATGTTTCACTGAAAAGATTCTTTGTTATCATGGGCACTTTTCCAATTACTTTGGTCATAGGCTTATTAGTGGGTAAAAGGGCAGAAACCCTGTTTTGAAAGTCCTCAAACTATCTAAGAATGTTTATTCCCATCCCTACAGTTTTTCAGTTCACATGTAATGAACAGGGAGTGGAACTTCCAGCCACCTGATCTCGGAAGTTCTTCTGCCCCCTCTCCTGGCACACGGAAAGATTTGACTGGTTTCTTGGGGATGGGGGTGGAAACGTCTCTAAGTTAGATCTCACAACTATCTGTAAGAATAGTTAGCATTCATGAACTCTCTGCTCCAGACATCCATGTTCTGACTTGATATTCTACCCCAAGGTCTTTCAGATTTCAAAGTAGAACTATTTTCTATTTCAGTAAGTGGAGTTAATTTCAAGCCAATACCCTCCCTTTTGAGTTTTCAAGCCATTGTGAGTTTGAACTGACTTCTATTTCCTAGGCTGTCGCCCTTTCCTTAAAGAAATAAAAAGCTTTGATCCAATGAGTGCAGAGACTTGGAACAACATTAATCATTTTGGAAAGAGAAAACACCTTCAAAATTTTCTAAATTTGATTTAGCTGTAATAACGTCATAGTAATGAGTGTAATTTATCAATCTATAAATAAAACTTTAATTGTATCAGTATTATCTACACACTTCATACAAAAACCAACTCAAGATGCTTGTTTAAAATGGGAAAGTCACTTATATTAAAATACACAAAAGAAACACACACACAAACATGATTTGAATGTCAGATTAATAACATAATCTGCAAATGAACACAATGAAAATTACTTTTAAATCATGAGTGGTATATACACAATGTTGTAATTCATTCTTGAAATGCATAATCATGAGTTTATTTATTTAGAAGAAGAAAACCTAAGATCTCATGGATTATTCAGTCACTTATCAACAAATAGATATGGAATGCCTATGTAACAGAAGCTGATAGAGGCACTTTGTAAACATGGCTAAACAGACAAAAATGTGTTCTATCTTTAAATCATATAAGCAGTTTATTTTGTTATAATAAATGCTAATAATACATTTCTCTAAAGCGTTTCATACACTTATAGTAAACAATTTTGAATACTTTACTTTCTTATGTTTTTAAGGACACCACTTTTTGGACTCAATTAAGAATTTCAAAATATTGGGGTGCCTGGATGGCTTGGTCGGTTAAGCGTCTAACTTCGGCTCAGATCATGATCTCACAGTTCATGAATTTGAACCTTGCATTGGGCTCTGTGCTGACAGCTTTAAGCCAGGAGCCTAGTTTCAGATTCTGTGTCTTCCTCTCTTTCTGTCCCTCCCCAGCTCATACTCTGTCTCTCTCTCTCAAAAATAAACATTAAAAAATTTTCAAAATATTTAGCTACTTGGGATTCCATCTGCATGGGTTTCCGACAGCTTTATAACATGGAGCTGATGTTTTAAAGTCCAAATACTAATGTAAAACTATAACGAAATATGAGTATCTGTCTATACATCAACAGGGAGAAGTACTGAAATACTATCCAATTCAGGAAGACTCTGTAACAGCCATGAGAATGCATCTTGCACACCTCCAACTACAGGAAGCAGTTAACCTAGGGTGCCAACCAAAGACTACTCTTCCTCTGTGTTTGACAGGGGACCATACCTCCCATGAGTTGCCCACAGTCAATGACTAAGCACAGCAGTTTCTTTCTTGGAAGACAAGGGATTCCTCTGCATGCCAACTTTGGCTTGAGGAATTCTTAAGTCCTTGGCAGACAAGACTTGGTCTTTACATAGTCTAGGACATTTTCCAGTCAAATGTCTTTTTCTTTCTTTTTTTACTTGTGGTCAGACATGCATCATGATTGGATAGCTGTCCCAGCCTCTCAAATTCTTCTATTCTCATGAGTGTTTCCCCTAATAAAATCCTTGTACTTGAATCCTGTCTTGATGTTTTGCTTCTCTGAGGAACTGAACTAACACAAGGCTAAATGCTTCAACAGTTAAACATAACCTATAATGATAGAACTAAGTGTTCTACGGGGGAGGGAGCAATTTAAGAGAGTAAACTTCAGAAGTCAAACTGTTTTCATTATGTTTACTTATATCTTAAATATATGTGGTAATGTTTCTCCAGGGTGGTATTGTATGACAAAGATTCAGATTAGTATTTCAGTTTAACAGACTAAGCAAAAAATTAAACTGATCACCGACCAAAAATTAAATGGAGAGGTGGTCTGATAAGGAGAAGGGTCCTGGCCATTCCTGCACGTCTTTGCTCAGGCTATCCTACAACACGACTTATTCCATAGTTAGTCACATAGGCAACTAAATTGGTCAAGACTGAGAGAAAATAAACGTGTGGGGTTTTTTTCCTTGCAGGGAAGAGGATTGGCTTGTTTACTGCTTGCAAAAATGTTTAACTCAAAAACATGGGTGGACCTGGAGGGCATTATGCTAAGTGAAATAAACCAAGCACAGAATAACAAATACATGTGGAATCTAAAAAAAAAAAAAAAATCAAACTTAGAGAAGTGGATAGTGCAATGGTCATTTCCAGGGACTGGTTGGTAAAGAAAATGAGGAGATGTTGCTTAAAGAATACAAAGTTTCAGTTATGCAAGACCAATAAATTCTGAAGATCTAACATACAGCATGATGACTAAAGTTAAAAATAACTAAAGTTATTTCATTCTTGAAATTTGCTAAGATAATAGATCTCAAATGGCCTCAACCCCCCCCCCCCCACACAGGAACACACACACCACTAGTGAGATGATGTGTTAATTACTTTGATTGTAGTAATTATTTCTCAGTGTATGCACACATACAATATCACATTGTATACCATAAATGCATACCATTTTTATTTGTCAATTATTTCTCAGTGAAGCTGGAAAGAATCACTGGGTTCTTGACCCTGAGTTCCTCTCTTATAAGTCAATTCAGTGCCCTTGTAGGTGTTCTCTGTCACTTTGTGTCACCCTATAGGAATTGGGGGTCAGAAAGCAAAAAGAAATGTGCTGACACTGGTTATTGCTTCTGCTCTGGGGTATGATGTATCTTGACTCTGCTTCAGAAGGCTCATGTCTTCCATCTTCATGTACACATTGTGGCAGACTTGGTTGTTAGCTTGCAAGTGAAGTAAAATTTCATACCCCTGTCAGTTGGTGACACTCACTACTCTCCTTGCAAACCTGTTGCTCAATGTTCCCTTTTTTGGCAAATGAGAGTACTATTCATCCTACAAAGAAGACAATTTCTCAAATATTTAAGAATAACCATCGAAGTCCATTATAGTATATAAAGGAAATCAATTGAACACTTTTTATTCAATCAGAAAACACTGTTTTAATTAACTCAATATAACTGGCTATTATTCACTGAGGACTCATCCTATAGGATTTAATGAGACAAAATTCACATTCAAGTTATGGTTAGGAGAATAATAATCATGCATTTAAAAGATTATATTGGCTCAAGTATAACATTGGTTAATGAGCTGCCTTTTTTATTCCAATGGCTTCATTCTAATCTTGCAATTTGCTTTAATTAAGTATTTGGGACAAATTATAATTTAAAGAGTTTTCACAAAGCCAATTCAACTGTTCAGCTCTTGAGTATGTTTTGCTTGAGTCTAGAATCCTAGATATGGGTGCATAAATTCCTATGCAATAACTTTACAAAACAAAGTGCATTATATAATTATATTCTTCCTACTGCCTTTTGGCCCACATTAGTTAAGCATCCAAGTGTCCAGATGTTTCCAGAAATGCTCAGATAACTGGAGATAACATGTAAAAATATCTGTGCCAAATGAAAAGCTAATGTTTCTTCTAACATCTAAGAAACATTTGTTAATGATGTTATGATAAAACTGAACTCTGGATTAGAAATGGAAACAGCAGGGATGTTTTTAAGATCTAGTTATATAAACTTAAAAAATCCCAAATGTCACTACTTGAAAATATATCATTTCCTGAAGTTACAAATGTAGAGTCATATTATGGAATTATTCTTTTTTCCTTTTATTATATCACTTTCACTTTAAACACACCATGAAATAACCAAAGTGTCATGTGTCTCTTATGTACCACTCATACACAATCAATGTTTATTAGTAGCATATTATTAGTAGTAGCTTTCAGACACTCATTTTATATGACTCACATTCTCAGTTATCTCAAAACAACATTTATTAAGGGAAAAGAAGGTAAAAAGTAACTGCCATATTTTGCTTTCCTTCATGTAGTTTCCTTTATATGCAAATAATTGATCCCTAAAATATGTCAGAGAATAAAAGGTTAAACCTTACTAAATGGTGTACTAGAACACTCTTTTTAATGTCTATAACCTGTTAATGGGTCACTAGCAAAGGCCCTGTTACCATCAACACCAAAATTATTGTCAAACATAAAGATGAATCAGAAAAACTTCTTTAGTATGACATGACTAAAAATATTAGCTAATTGTCTTAAAATGTTAAAAATGGAAATCATGAGTTTTGTAGCTAATACTCACTAGTATTGTTGATTGTGCCTTATCTCATAAACAGCACATGGATTTCATTGAAATAAACTAATTAGTATCTGATTTATGCTTTTCATATTCACATTACTGATACTGCTTTATTGATAATAAGCATATTTCATATTTTATAAAGTGTGAATCTGAAGTCACAATAATAATTTAGTAAATGTCTAAAGTGAAGAGGTATAGAGAAACAAAAAACTCTGAGGTTGAAATTGAATAAATCTAAATTTGAACCAATGATATGCCACTTAAGAACTACTGTGTTAATTTAGGCAAATCACATGGCTTCTCTCATACTCTATCCCCCTCAGGTGCATAGTGAGGTTACTGAATACTTCTTAGAGCTGTAGAGAGGGTAAGAGATACCATGAGTAATGTATCTATAATGTGCACAGAACATCATGGGTCCTTAGGAAAAGATCACAATTTATACACAAGTTTAACAGTCCTTTATGTTCTCTATGTTATTTAAATTTTTGTCATAGATAAATTATTTATCAGTTTCTCAAAAAGGTAAAAATTAATTTGGTAGTATGAAAAATTAACTCCTATTATCACTGCATCATATTTTTTTCTTCTCAGTGTTCTTATTTTATTCTGGGTAATATTATATTATCAATAACATTCTTATTTTCTTCTAATCCACACGATATGATCTATATGAACACGATTTTGTATTCAGACAGAGATTCTAACTTTGATTTTACAAGGTATATTCACATGAATGAAAATATGTTTTACCTTTCAGGCATTCTTGATTTCTCTTTCAATTCATCTAAGGGTTTCTACCTAGGTATTTGTGGTATTTATTTTCTCACTGAATTTGGAATGTAAGACAGAAATAAAAGTTTTCAGAAAGAAATTAAGAATTCATTTTTAGAATTTGTTGAAAGTATCAGTGGCTTATGTGAATTTTCAAGCCTGAGTCACAAAATATGATTATGTAAAAGAAAAAAAAATCACCAGTATGTCAACGTATATGTATGGGTGAGAGCAGCAAATACTCATATCTTTAACATGAACTAATGGAACTCTAAATATTTTCATTCATGTGAATATACCTTGTAAAATCAAAGTTCTGGGCACCATCCCCCAAATGAGCCCAGCTCAGATATAGTAGTGGATGGCAACATAAGAAAGCATAGGAAGCCACAGTAGAGTGGATCACCCGACGCCTAGGGAACAGGTGACTCTCTCTTGCTGCCATGAAAATATGTAAACTGTACGTTGTATAACATATTTCAGTGAAAGGATGGTTAAGGAGATACAAGAAGGAGAATCTAAACTTTCCATGTATGTCATTACCTAATTTTTAAGGAATTATGTACACATTTAAATACAAAATAGTCACTGTCACAGCATAAGTATTTCATAGCACTCATGCTTCTGTTAATTATGTCTTAAATATGTTTGTGTATAACTAGAGAAGCATACATCTCGATTTGTCCAGGATAGTCCCAGTTCACGTCTGTTGTCTCAAGGCAAGTAGTAGTTTCCATTTTGTGATCAAATGATCCCACTTCGGACCATAAATCACAGTAGACCACTGTGCTTTGATATAGTTTAATTTTATTTTCTCTGTATTGTGCCTTTATGGTGTTCATACAGCCTATATTTCTATAAGTATACATAATACATACTATCTTGGGGTTTATTTTTAATTCATGATGATAAAAATAATTTTTATTGCTTAATTCATAATGAATATATCCAACATGTCATTTTTGACCTTGAAAATATGTGAAAAATTATTTTGTTCTCAATTTCATCATTTACTTAAAGCCATTTTCAATTAAATCTATCCATACTTCCATACAGAGATTCTAACACAATTACTACAAGGAGTGAATTAGTCTCCCGAAGGTGAAACAAACAGTTCTAAAATATTAAACAATGATCACTTGTATCCCCATTGATGTAGCACCCATCCATGAGTAACCCCATAGCTGAAGAAGAAAACACCAAGCTGGTTGCAGTAGATTGCATTTTTGGTAGTCTGGAAACTTCAGGCATTTCACCTATGCTCCCATAAATTGATTCCTGTCCCTACTACTCTTCATTTCAGCAAATAACAATAAACATATTCCACTACACAGAAGCATCGTATTTTATGACAATCGGAATAGGATGAACAAAGAAATTTAATGACTTGAAGATTTCCATTATATCAAAACTCAGTTATTGTTTCTCAAAATGTTTCTTTTGCCTAATGTGAATGCCCAAAGTTTAAAGAAAAGGATAGGTAACTTTAATTATCCATGTAACCAGGCATCTGTGGTAATGCCATTTGCCAGGAACTTTTCAAGGGAATATAGTGGATATTGTCATATGGAACCAAATTGTGTCGACCACAGTGTTCCTCATAATTAAAAAGATTGGTCACAAATGTAAATTGAAGTACACAAGGAAAACAGAAGAAAACAGGCTTTTAGTCATTAAAACAGCAGTACAGAAGACAGGATTCCGCTGGATATGCATTACAAAGGAAAAACAGCTGCACACCTGCTTCATGCTTTATGAGCATCATGAGTATATTTGATGCTCAATTAAATCATCATAATTATAATTTAGGGTCCCACCCTCAAGAAAGAATATCTTAACTTTAATTATCTGTCCAGCAGTTGCTACTCTGTTTTGCATAGATATGAGCAATCATGTTTAATTGTAACACAACAAACCAAAATTTAAAACTGCCTTGAAGACATTTTCTAAAATAAATAAAACAGCCATCCATGCCATGTAATGTTTATCTACTGTTGTTTTTACAGGAAGTTTTACATTGATAGTGCATGTATAATTAAATATACTAGTTTATATATACTATATATGAAATTAGATTGTGTGTGTGTGTGTAAAATTATCTTATCTCAGAGTTAAATGATGAATAGAAAAGGGACTTCACCAATCTGGAAATTTTCATTTCATTGAAAAAAGAATCCAAACAATATATTCACGAAGTATATTTACTGTGACTAACTTTTGAACAGTTTGTTCATGAAGTCTGTTAACTATTACCAACTTTTATATTTTATTAGAGGCTGTGAATGGATTGCTTTCAAGTGTTTAACATTTCTGCCTAGGTTAAGTACATTTCCTTTCTGCAGGGTTTCACCATATACTACTTATACAACCTAAGTTTCGGAACTTTTGTGCCCTTCACTTTTCATTCATAAAATGAGAATGATATTGATGTTTACTTACTTTAAGGAATATATTAATTAATAAACATATGGTTCTTAGAGTAATCCTTAGCACATGGTAAGAAATCAATAAAGGTAGCTACAGTTTTAAACATAAAACCAAGAAATGGGAAGGCTAAATTTTTATCCAAGGTGCATACTAAAACAAGACAGTTTAAAGCAATATTCAAATAAAATTTATAACTTATTGGCTGATTTTTCTAAAGCTAAGATGTTGCATTTTAGTTTCTTAAAATTCTCCTAAATGTTTTTTAAAAAAATGAATTATTCACAAAAGCTTCTACTAACAAAAAAGATAGTGTTAACACAATAAACAGACTAACATAGGAAAAACAGTGAAAAGTCTATGTTATCTTTTGTTATTTGACTTGACTCTCCTAGGGCTTTGGACACTTTATTGCCACAGAGATCATGAAAAAATGAAACAGGAATCCAAAAATTTAGATAGATTGCACTAAATATTTCTGATACTTGCAACCTTGGATCTAGATGCACATTTCTAAGTCAACCTCTGTGTTTTTTTTCTATTTAACTACAGTCTTCTCTATTAACCTATACCACATGCCCACTAATGTCCCAATGAAACGGTACAGAATACTCACCATGCACGCGCGCGCACACACACACACATACACACACACACACACACAAGCTTACACGCACATGCACAAACACTCTCTGCCCCAAAGATCTACACTTGTATTTATGGTGTTAGACTACTATAATTTATGTCTTGAATTACCAATTATTTCCCTTTTCACTGAAGATATAGCTAACACCCAAGTTGATCAAGGATGAATCAGAACTAAAATAGAGTGCCCAGTGATTATTAAATGTACCTTAAAGCCACTGCTTATAGCCTCCATTCCTTAAGAGAGATCAAGCAAAGCTCAATGGCAAGATCCAATTTCAGATGACAAAGACATGCTTATTTATTCCCTACTCAGAATGAGAGCTCTTCCCTCACTCCACAGTTTAATCCTTTTTATATCATAAATCCTCTTTAATTTTACACTAATATTAAATCATGCCTTTCAGAGGCTAACATAAAGTTATTATTTTTTATTTCTCAAGAAGATTTTTAACTCTCTCCATCATAAAAGGTTGTCCCTACTATAACCTAGATTTCATTGTAACAAAGTATTTATGATGCCCTATTTTTAGGATTGTCTCCCAGCCTGTCTATCCAGCATGCATTATGGGGTGTGGCACATAAAAGATGTTTTGAGTGGAGGAATAAATGCATGAAAATGTAGAATGATGTTAAAGAAACTGTTCTAAACAAAAAGCATATGTTATGGAAAACTTTCCTGAGGACATCAAATAACTAACCTTCTGCTTCTCCATATGTGAAAAAATAATGGTAGCAATAAAAGTCTTATAGGATAGATGTACAAAACAAAATAAGCATATATATATTAAAACTTTAGTAAACCAAACATTACGGAAACATGAGTTATTTTTATATCTACTTTCTATTCATCTTTTAATGGAAAGTTCTTTTCCCCTTAGAGCATAATTCTGATTAATTCAACTTCTTTTGACCTCCACTGACCACCCCCCCAAACCAAGATTTCAACTCTGTAATAATGAGTATAAGTAGTCAGTCACACACCGTTATGTTCTACTTTATTTTTTTAAATTTTTTTAATGTTTTATTTATTTTTGATACAGAGAGAGACAGAGCATGAGAGGGGGAGGGGCAGAGAGACAAGGAGATACAGAACTGGAAGCAGGCTCCAGGCTCGGAGCTGTTAGCCAGAGCCTGACACGGGGCTCGAACTCACGAACATGAGATCTGACCTGAGCGAAAGTCGGAGGCTTAACCAACTGAGCCACCCAGGTGCCCCAGTTATGTTCTACTTTAGATAGGTTGGGAATATCAGAAATTCTGGATATATAGTTCTTTCTCACTAGAAATATTTTTAGTCACATTTAGCTTCCAATGTCTTCCCTCTTTTTATATCACCTTATACAAGGCTATAATTGGTATTTACCAAATGAATCAGGTGCATTTCAGCAAAGTAGATTCTCTTAATCTCTTTCATAAAATTTCGAATACAATTAAAAACTGGATACTCTCTGTGTTTCCTTGAAAGAGGAATACTTTATCCATGTTTCTTCCTTCATTTTATCCCTCCCCAGGTGTGATTTTTTTCCAGGGAGATTTTATACTTGGGAAGTACCAAGCCTTACCCATCACGCTCTCTGACATTGTAATGAAGACATCTGGGGAAAGTCTTCCAAGAGAAGATGAAGAATTATTTATGCAACAGTCTGATCTTTCTGAAACCCCCAGGAATATCTAAAATAGCATAGCATTGTTTCACATTTCAAATGGATTAATTGAATTTGAAAGACTTGATTTGATGATGGCAATAATTATATTTGAATTAATGCTGCTTCTGTTATCTTATCCCAGGGGTTCACAAAGACTACATCATACACCTTCGTCTGAGATATTTAATGGCAATGGGGCATATAATAAAAAATGCTTTTCTTTTATTTAACTTTTCAATATGGCTTTCATTTTTATTTTAAAGGAAAAATGATCTTAAAGTATTTAAACTACACACACATATGGTAAAATTTCTACAAATAAATGTAACTTCATTGAACATTAACTAGTTAATTTATGAAAAGGACTTACACTTGTCCATTAATCAAGAAGTACAAACAGGAGCTCCTACATGGCTCAGTCGGTTAAACTTCTGACTTCAACTTAGGTCATTATCTAACAGTTCCTGAGTTTGAGACGCTCATCGGGCTCTGTGCTCACAGCTCAGAGCCTGGAGCCTACTTCAGATTCTGTGTCTCCCTCTTTCTCTGCTTCTCCCTCACTTACACTCTGTCTCTCTCTTTCAAAATAAAAAAAATGTTTAAAAAATTAAAAAAAAAAGAAGTACAAATGTTTGAAAGTTTCAAAATAAACTCTCAAAAACTTTTTATAGATAGGCAGTTCTTTTTGGGAAACAGGGATCAAATGAAAGGTCTAAAGGAGGCAGTTAATGTAATTTATCTGTACATAAAACTGACAGCGTTTTAGGCTTCTCTACTTACACTGAAGTACTAGTCTCATTAGGAAGGGAGAAAAAGATGTCCTACATCTCTTGTTAATTCTTTGAAATCACAAGATCCTCAGAGAGAAGTTTAATGTTTTTTAGATAATTTTTGTTTAATGGATAGAAAATAATAACTGCAATTTTATACTCAAAGTTTAATTTCTGTTTGAATACTTTTGAATTTGCCAATATCTTCAATTAAATCAAATAAGATTGGATTTCACATGATGTCTTATATAGTTCTAATTTTTTAAAGTATCAATAATAATAACAAATCTGGGACCATGTTTCTATAGAATATGAATAAATTCTGGATAATTCTAAATTTCTAGTCAATCATAGTCATTTATTATATTTCAGGAATTCAAAATTATATTTCAAATAAATTATTCATTAATTCATAAGTGAAAATACAAAAATAATTTGATATTTTATTAACTTGTGTAACACCAGCTGCAAAAAATGAGCAACATACTGACACATCAGGCTCATAACTCATATTTACTTATTTAGCTTGTACAAAGGATGGGATGATGCTTGACTTCACAACACAAGCAAATCCTAAGACTTCTCTCTCTCTTTGAAATCAAAAGCTCAGTTGAAATTTCTTTTGTTTTCCTTTCTAGGCTTATAAAAATGTATCCCTTATCTCCCTCACTCTCTCCCTCCCTCTACACAACCCCAACAAAGGCAAATACAATTAGTTACCTTTGGATTATGCCAAAATGTTCCTGGCTCGTTCAAAAGGTTCAGTCATCACAATATGCATTAAATCATAATAATGAAAATTTCAATAATAATAAGCTGACATTTAATGGATGTTAAGCTTCAGGTACTTTGTGAACTGCTATATATTCATCACTCAATTTTAATACTCATAATAACCCTGTGAGCTAAATATTATTATCCTTATTTTATAAATAAGTAGACAAGCTTAGAGAAGTTGAGTAACTTACTCAAGGTCGCAAAACTAATGATTGACAGATTTGGTATTCAAAACTGGGTCTAGCTCAACTACTACATTATATTTACCTCTCTGTATTACCTAAGAATAAAGCCCATTTCCAAACTGAAACCTAGGAGAACTTAGATCGTGTCTGTCTACTTCATCATTGTATTTCTCAGGACCTGGAGAACAGTGCAGTGCTCAAGAAACATTTGTAGAATGGATAAGAGTATCCATTACATTCAGTCAAAATTTTTTATCATATGAAAAGCCATGGTCACTCTGTCATTTACCACCAAAAGCAGAAATCATGGTGTCGTGGTGGCAATGTTTTTATTTTTGTTTTCCTTTTTCTTTAATTCATCCGCTTCAACCAAGCTTACTCCAGTATGACATTTTCTCTCAAGACTTCTCTTGCTTTTGTACTGTTCGATCTTTGAGCAGATCTTCATTGCTTCATGCTTTCTCACAGCCACTCTAGTTTCATTCTCTGGCAATTTGTTCACAGGCAGAGATATGTAATCTTTTACAAGTCAGTTACCATTTAGTTTTCTTTGTAAGAGGAACATAGGAAATATTTTACCTAGATTTCTTTAAATAATCTTTTTTTTACCTGAAGGGGTATGGCAGTCTCGTTGTTCACTGAAGAACAGACCAGTGAAGCCCCTGTCATCACCGTATTCACAACTGAAGAACTGTCCCTGGATTTCCATCACAAGAAGAGAAGAAGTAGTAGGAAAAATATGTGGACGAGATTTCTTATTCAGTGAGCATGTGTGTGTGTGTGTGTGTGTGTGTGTGTGTGAGAGACTCTTTATCCATTCATAGGTCAATGAACACTTATGTTGTTTCCATATCTTGGTAAATAATGCTGCAATGAACGTGAGGGTTTACAGCTCTTTTCAAATTATTGTTCTCATTTCTTTGGATAAATATCCAGAAGTGAATTGCTGGATCATATAATAGTTCTATTTTTAATTTTTTTGAAGAAATGATATACTGTTTTCCATAGTGGCTGCACCATAATTTCTTCTTAACCCATAGTTTTGCATGGATAGATAGATAGATAGATAGATAGATAGATAGATAGATAGACAGATAGATATGAGATCTTATAACTATTTAAAATATGTTTGCATTGTGCCCAGATATTATGGACTATATAATATCATTTGTAATTTGCTGAAACTTCCTTTGAAGACTACTATATGTTCAATTTTTGGTAAATATTGTATGATGTTTGGTAAGTGTTGTCAATGTTAAAGCCAATGTATATTCTGAATTGTTGCAGAGTACTCTATACATCTTATAACTAAAACCTGTCAACATATTCTATATTCTTATTAGTTTTTGCCTTCCTAATCCTTCATTTTGCTTTCCTAATCCTTCAAAACAAAATTTTTTTGAAACTTTATAATAGTCATGCATTTTTCAATTTCTTTTTGTAATTCTCTGTATTTTTGCTTTTTAAGGCTCTCATTTTCTTGTAGTGTTCATTACTGTACTGTGTTCTATTTACATTTTTTATCCTTTTTAATATAAATACTGTTGAGTAAAAATTAGTATTTTCAGCCTAATTTTTTTTTAGTTTGTAAGATTCTAACATTTTAGAGTCAGTTCTCCACTGAAATCTTCAAAAAAAATAAGGATATTTTAGTCTAACTATTATCAGCATTTGAGGTGTGAGTTCTAGACTGTCCTACAGGGTTGAATTATCCCGTTATGTAGTTGTGGGCACAACTAAAACTGAAACTCCTCCACAGCTCTTCTTAAACTTCCTCAAGGAACAATGTGATGCAGATTTCATTGAAAAGAAATAGACTACAAAACTCAGATTTCATCTTTCATGCATTCTATATAAATACCACATATTTACATCTCTATCCATCATCATCTCTTTTCCTGGATACCATGGAAACTTGTCTTCTGTTTGAGGCTAATTCCACCTGTGCTCCTGATACAAATCTTCTGCACCTCGGGGACATACTCCTTTAGCTACTCACTCTGCTTTCTCTCGTATGCTTAACTCCTCCTGAAGTGAATTAGAGACTCACTTCTTCCCCAGTGAGATAAGGACGTCTGCCGGTACTGCAGGCGCTCCACAGCCCTCCAGGGACTTCATATCTCCTACTGTCTACTTATCCCCTAATAACCCCTCTCCTTTTACAGACAACTTCCTTTACTGCCTATAGGATATCATCTTTCAATTCTACAAAACTCTAAGTTTATATTTTAAAAAATACACTGAAACCGTTTGGCCCAATTAACCTATAGTTTTCTACTTCCAAATCAATGCATTGTTAGTTCTCATCAAGAAAGGTCTTTGAAATACTGATATCTTAATATTATCCCTTCCCATGGCCCCTGAGATAACATTATTTTCTTAGTTTCGTACTTCTTTGTTCTCCCTCAGCAACACCGCCATTACCACCATTTAATCAAATGTTATCCCACTACGATCTGTCGTAGAGTTCTTATCTCATTTCATATAAGCATTTTGTTGATAAAATACTATTATGTTAAGTTTTGTCTATATCCTTGTGAATTCTAAATCCATATTTCTAAATCCACTGTGCCTCTTCTCAGATTCTGGGGAAATATGTTGTCCATTTGGCAAAGGATTAATAGCCCACATTTGCTGGACAATGTTTTATTTGTAATGAGGAAAACTTGAAAGAAAAATCAGGAAATGAAGTTTGCTGTCAGATTATGACAGGCTGTGCCAGTGAAGAATTGTGAATGTTACTAAATGGGTAATGAAGAAACAGCAAAACATTTCTAACAAAGATACTAACTTTATGGATAATATGCTTTAGAAAATATATCAGTTTATGGTAGACACATTAGAGAGAGAGAGAGAGAGAGAGAGAGAGAGAGAGAGAGAGAGAAAATGATGGGGAAACATAGGATACAAAATTAGCATAAAAATTCAGTGACCTAAAGTAGATGGGAAGGGTAGAAATGTAAAGTGAGGGAAAGATTCAAAAGAGTTTATAAAACACAGTATACAGTTTGTGAATACAGGAGTGTAAGAAAAAAGAAAAGAAGGACTTGGCACAACTGTTAACATATTCAATCTGGCTAAATGGATAAGGAATACTCCAATAGGAAAAAAAAAGTTTTATTCATTTTATCATATTTAAGGTACATCTCTGTGGGAACAAGAAAAACTGCAGACAATTAGAAAAGTAATTCTGACATTCAAGAAAGAAGCCACACAAGAAACAAAAATTAGAAAGTTATGGGGCGCCTGGGTGGCTCAGTCGGTTAAGCCTTCGACTTCGGCTCAAGTCAGATCTCACGTTCGTGGGTTCGAGCTCCGCGTCAGGCTCTATGCCGACAGCTAGCTCAGAACCTGGAGCCTGATCTCCCTCTCTCTGCCCCTCCCCCTCTCATGCTCTGTCTCTCTCTTTATCAAGAATAAATTTTAAAAAATTTTTTTAATTAAAAGAAAATTAGAAAGTGACTAAAGCTGCTGGTGGATGTGCTGTGAATGGAAAAGCTCCTCTGGAGAGGGTACCACAGATCAGGTAGAATCATGGAAAGTGACTGCATCTATGTATGGGCGCGGGGGGGGGGGGAGAGGCATTGTTGTGGGCAGAAACATGGCAGCAATGACAGGTAAAGAGAAGATAACATCAAGTAAGCAAAGGGAAGAGAGAATTTCAAGAAGAGTATGACTGACAGGGACAAAAGTTGTAGAAAAATCAATATCTAGGAGGTTTGAAAAAAAGGCTTCGGATACAAAACTTATTAGGATAACACTGAGTACATACTATCATTTACTCAAAACACATAGATTGAAGTTCAGTGAAAGCAGAGCAGCAACGCTTCCAGATTGAATGCTCACACCATGGCATGCAAAGGCAAAGCAGATATCACTGTGCCTTCTATTTGGAAGACTTAGTAGGTGCTGGAAAGTTTACTGCAAGTTTACTGCCCTCAAGGATATCCTATTTGGAGAGAAACACCTACTATTATTTTAGGGACAGTTAGCTATATAACCAAATCAGTGCACTAAAATATATCATTTATGTC
The DNA here is from genome assembly GCF_006229205.1 of Suricata suricatta. Taxonomy (NCBI): domain Eukaryota; kingdom Metazoa; phylum Chordata; class Mammalia; order Carnivora; family Herpestidae; genus Suricata; species Suricata suricatta. Next base: position 54,507,970 of record NC_043708.1, on the reverse strand, counting down.
CTGTGAAAGAAAGGTACTGTAGGTATTGGCGGGGGGAGACTGAGTCGTTAATATTAGACATGAATCTTAAAAATAAGCAGAGTGAAGCCTAGAACTGCTTAGACATGGAGAACGACAGGCCTGAATATATCGCTAGAAGTCAGATCATGAAAAGCTTTGTATACTATGCCGTGTGGACTGTTGTAGCATCTCAACAAGAGGGACCGTTTTTGAGAGAATATTTTAAAATAGTAAGAATTATCCCCATATTTCTTTCCCCTGATATTCTTGTCCTCATTCAAGCAGAAAGCTATTCTGTACAAATTGCCAAAATAAAAGAAGGTAACCTCTTTTCCTAGGTAGATAACCAGGGAAGGAACAATATTCCAGAAATAGAAAATGCTGCTTGATGTGCTTATAAGATAGAGTCTCAGACAGCCTTCCGGAGAATCTGTGCTCCTGCGTGTCAGCAGAGCAGCACACTGATCTCTGCACTTACGAGAACAGACAGATGATGTACAGAGTGCTACAAGACCTGAAAAAAGGTGTGGACAAGATCCTGAGACATTTCCAAAGACACCTGTCTACGCAAATGATACACAAGACAAGATGCTCCCCACATTTAGTAGTTTGACTACACATAAGCTATATCAACTTCTACAAATCAATCTGCTCTTTTCATTCAGATTACAGACATCTTCAGTTCTTTCGAATAGTCAAAATACAACACACGAAACCTTCCTGTGATTCTACATTTTTTGAAATAGTAGGATATATTTAGGGTTTTTTATCAGTTCACTAATATGTTACATAGATGATACTTAATATAGGAAGCAAGAAGGAAGTCTTTCATAAAGAAGGAACTATTCCAGCAGAATTTAACTGGATTACTCTCTGAGTGAGATTATGTTTTGGCCCACTAAAAGAAAAATGGATATTGAAATATCTCTAAGTTGATTATATAGTATATATCCTTCTTTACTGTTTCTCAGTACAATGACAAATTATTGATCTGAGAAATTACATATTGGAGTATTCAACTGATCAAAAGCCAAATTAAACATCTCAGAGTTAATACTGAAGAGACACCCTCTGTTAAAGATGGCCTAATATTAAAATGAAAATGTCTTTGACACATTAAGAAAACTTTTGATGACTCTTTTCCTTTTTATGTCTCCCTTCACATCTGAAGATATAGTGTAAGTTGATAATACATTATAAAATGACCTTCACAAATCTAAAATAATGACTGCCTAGAACGGATCACGGTATTATGGATTACCCAATGAATAATGACCATTTTTAATGAAAAGGCACAGTGAAACTTATTTGACCCTGCCACTTCTACGTGTCCTTCCAAAGGGTCACAGTAATATACCAGTCCATTCTTTCCCCATAACATAATGATTTCTGATTTCGCATGTCTAAATCTGCAAAGGAAAAAAAATCTCTGGTAATTTAATCCTAGTTACTAAAACTAAGTTAAATGGTAAGGCAAAGTAGTAAATTTTCAGTGACAATATTTAAATTAGAATCTGATTTATCTCTACTACCAACCACAGATGGAAAGTGAGAATGTGTATATGTATTACTTTAACAAATATATGTTAAAGAAAAAAATCTTTATCAAAATAATTAGAATAACTTTCTTTCCCCTAGAAAACATTTTTAAAAAGGATATGTAAGGGGTGCCTGGATGTCAGTCTACTAAGTGTTCAACTTTGGCTCAGTTCATGATCTCACAGTTTGTGAGTTGGAGCCCCACCTCAGACGCCCTGCCAACAGCTCTGAGCCTGGAGCCTGCTTCAGAGTCTAGATCTCCCTGTCTCTTCCTGCCCCTCCCCCATTGATGCTCTGTCTTTCACTCTCTCAAAAAATAAATAAACATTAAAAACCATTAAAAATGAAATTCAAGAATTGAGAAGCTGAGACAGGTATACAAAATATATAATCTGAGAGAGAAATACCTGCAGCACTAAATAATCAATAGACATTTGACTGTTTCAATTTACTAAAATATCTATTTGAATGAATTGACTAAAGTTTGGGATGGTGGATTCATGTAAGTTTTGCCATAGACAAATGTATTAGTGAAATTTAAAATTGTAGTAATCATAGCATTAAAATAAAAATTAGTTAAGACCAGCATATTTCATATTAATACTTTTTATACTCTAAAAGTTAACAAAATTGTAAGGACAAATACTTTATGTATGATTTGCCTCAATTAAAGTGCTAACATAGACTGAGGCTAACTTTCCTCTCTGAAAGGAGTTAATACTTTTTCATTTTTGCTACAATAAAGACTGATTCATATTTTAGTTTTCAATGTCATATTGCCAATACCCAATTTTTATTGTCACCTCTACTATAAAGCATGTCCTCTTCTTGTCAAGCTCAAAAGGGCACTATGATGAACCTTGCATTGCTTTGGCTCATGATCATTTTCCTGTCAACATCTATCACAATACTATAGAAAGAATATCTTTCTTACAGTTATTTCAATGAAGCTATTATATGATCAGTGCTTACTTACTATGCCTGAACATCACTGCTGAAAACTCAATTTATCAGGAAAATAAAAAAGAAAATCTTGCCTGTTTTCATCAATGATGTGCAATAAGATGTATATGCCAAGTAATTATTTTCCAACTTTGCTGAGTTACCAAAAGTATCAATAAACAGTGAGAATAAAACAAATGTGGGTCAACGTCAAATCTGAATCTAAACGTTGCTTGATAGCTGCAGGAAGCCTGTGGGATTTTGTGTGTTCAAAAAAAAGCTGATATTCTGAGTAATTTATTGGAGAAGTTGATGGAGAAAAAATCAACAAGGTTGTGAAGTACAAATAGATGTGATGAACAAACTTCATACAGTGGAACTATTAAGAGATTACACTCTAAGAAAACTGAAAGACTAGTCCATGAAACATCATCAGCTTGCCAAGTGAATATTCTGTGGCAGAGATACAGAAAATCAGGGTCATTCCCTCTCCACCTCTCATTTTTTAGGTGACCTGAAAATGCTCAGTCTTAAATTGGACTGCCCTGGGTTCAGTTTTGTGCTCTGCTGCTTTCTTATAAGCAATATGACACTGTGACTGTAATTTATATTGCTTATCCTCCAGTTTCTTCATTTTTCAAATGATGCAAGCTTGGTGGGTGGATTAGAGCAATTTTTACAAAGTGTAACTCCTAGTTAGTTTTAATTTATTATATGATAAAAATGGATATAAGGATAGGTGAAATAATAATAAGGTTAGTTTAACAGCTGCAGTCTCATATCAGAAAGCCCTGTTTGATCTCAAAGGTACATCAAAACACAAACCATTTAGAACACTTTCTGAGGTTATCCTGGATAGAGAGCTTTCTAAATGGCCTATTTCCTAAATGGAAACTATTTCTTCAAGATCATACAAAAATGTTTCTTCCTTGCATGGGGAGTGGAATTTTTCTTTGTGTTTATGCAGAGGTAGAAGTAAGATCAATTTTATCCTCATAAAGCATAGAAAGACCAAAGACAATTAAACAAGAAATGATTCCAATGAAAGAAACAGGATTTGGTTTTGTCTTAAAGCAACTAAAACCCAACTGACGTAACTTTGGAATCGACTCAAAATGGTTTAGTGGCAGCTACCACTGGAGAGAGACACCTGGACACTATCAAGCCTCCCTTTCTGTTTTTGTTTGTGATCCATATGTCTCTCAGTTTGCCAGTCTCATATTTGCAATTCCGTTTTCTCCGTAGGACTAGAACCATGAACGCAAAAAGCCCTGGACTCAAGTATGTCTAGCAACATGACACAGGAGAAACACCCACGTCCAGGATAGATACTCCTAAGGACAGTTTCCTACTTCGCTAAGTTGGATTAGTCCAGCAGCCCTGGAACAATGATCACAACCAGGCATTGGAAATGTCAGAAATCACCAGGTTTGGGTCATTTGACTGTCACTGTGAGTGATTAAGAATCTATAGTTTCACCTTCCAAAAGAAGAAAAGTTTGGTCTGAAAGGGTCGCATTTCCCTGAGGTGTAAAGTACTACAAGTACCAATAACCAGGAGAAATTTATATACTGTAATAGGAGCAAAAATGTTGTATATTATGTATATATTAGCATATATTAATATAAATGTATATATTAGAGTAGAAATCTCTTTTTATGCCAATGTTCCACAATGAATATATTCATGCCCTTCAAACGATAGACAGTGAAAAACAATATAATATAAAAATGATGATCATGAAAGCAATAAAGAGAATAAAGTGGATTAAGGCAAAAAAACCCCCCAAGATTGATGTTAAATTAAAGTAGACATTTTTCCTATTTGTATCTCTGAGCATTTTATTTATGTATATAGTTAAAATTGTGTAAATTATTTTTTCACTACACCTATATAAGTTGTCCTTAAGTCAAATTTAACTCATTCATTCCTAAAGGACAGACTTAATAATCCTTTTCCTAAATTAGCCTTAAGGAATGATTTACGATGCTTGCTTATTCTCATAGGGTCAATGATGTATTGCCTAGTCAGATGTTATACTATATTCATGTCATATTAATTAAGGTATGTTCAGCCACATATAAAAATATTATAAGTGGTAGCTTAAGAAAAATAAGTCTATCTGTCTTGCACAACAAGAAGGCCATGGTTAGACAGTCCACCTTAGTACAGAGCTCATCCATGGCACCTGGCACCTGTGCCCCTTCCTTTGTTCTTCTCTGTCACTGGTGGCTTGAGACAGTCACATTCCTAGGTATCCAGCTTTCCTTTCAGAAAAGAAAAGGCATAAATGGGAAAGTATAAAGAGCAAATAAAAAGAGAGCACCCAAGTTGCATTTCTTTTTATAAAAACTTCCCTGGAAGTGTAACTCAGCAACATCTTGAAGTCCATTGGCCAAAACTGCAGCATAATGGCCTTCCACGGCTTCAAATTAATGTGAGAGGATAAATACATTTAACTGACGCATTTTCACCCAATGAAAATTAGAGTTCTAACTAATAAAGAAGGAGAGAATGCCAGTTGAATAAACAACAACTTATGCTGAGAGTGCTTTCACGTTAAAAACATTTCATCTATAATTTATATCCCACACAGGCCTCATATACAACTGGTGTTATAAGTGAAGAAAACAATAGAAAACTACGATAGCTACAGCTAGTTTATGTCTAAAATTTTTTTAAAAAGTTCCAGTTACCATGGCCAATTTAAAGAGTGTGTCTCATTGTAACTTATTATAGTGATCATGTAAGTAAGACCAAAAGGAGAGAAAAATGTACCTCTTTTACTGGAATAATGTTTATGATTACAAGTGAAATAAGGCATTTTTCATCCACATAAAGGCAATCTTGGCTTATACAACCTCTTCTCGATCATGACATGCCATCTTTACTTCACTTACCATCAATAATAAATATATTTTCTGACAAAGACAAAAAAATGCATTTATAATGCATCCCACATGTTTTTATTTAATTCCATATAGCTAAGTTATTATGTAGGCATATCTTTTTTTTTTTAAGACCAGAAATCCGACTTTCATAGAGTTGAAGTAATCTTCCCAAGTTCCACAGGTAGAACCTGTTTTAACTGAGATATTTTACGTTTCACGTCTCCTTTTTGCTCACTATGCTTTCCTACCCATTCATACTTTTAGCCTGAACTATTCTGCCTTTTGTTTCTCCCTCAGATGGACATTGATGTTCATTTCAACCAAACCCAAACTTTAAAAAAGTGTAGTTTAAGGGGTAGCTCATGGTTTAATTGGTTTTAGGCTCAAAACTTTTGGAGAAATAAATCGGGAGAACCTTTAGTACACTGATTATTGCTAAAAATAAGAAATGTTAAAATAAATAACTAGATTGTTGATTAATTAATTAATAGGATACTTCTCTACTGTGCTAAGTGTTACAGGTAAAGAAAACTTATTAATCATACCAATACATTTATACCTTCAGTAGCAATAGGTTATTTTTTTTAAAGGTTAGTGATTGCTACAGTGATAGATTGAGTTATAAATATACATAAAGGTCTTTGATTAATTTTGACAAGAAAAGTGTTTCTGAATGAGAATGAAATCTTTGAAGAAATTCTTGAAGCAAAACACAAAAGTTCTTCAAGATAATTAAAATTTAATTTTATTCAGGATGTTTTATGTGACTACAACTACAGAAGTTCTATGGAAGTCCAAAATTGTTAATGTAATACTGTCCATCAAAGGAATAACAAACCACGACCTTTCATGACATCATGAAATAATTAGAAAATGTTATATTTTGAAAGGAAAATAAGAAAACACTATTTTGCACTCACTATAATCCCTGTGTTTTGCTAGGTAATTTATAAGCAAATTATCCATGAATAATACTGATTGGAGATTGCTGCTATTGACATGGAAAGGCAAATTTTGTTTGATCCTCCCTACTGATGGAGTGTGAGAAGAAATTACTGGCCACATCAATGGTACTATATCAAGAACTCGAAGTTTTGTGTTTTATCTGCTCTGATAAGGAAAGATCTCAAATTCAGCATAGCAGCTGCAGCTGAGGCTGTTGTCTGGTTAAATTCATGGCAGCTTACCACTCTCTTTCAGGATCCATCTAGTGTCTCTTGATGTAAATAAATTAAATAGGGATTAAACAGGCATGTGGTAAGGACCACCAGCCTTACACCTTTAAGTATGTTAAGATGACACTAATCTCTGAATTCCTTTCCTTCTTTTTTGCAATTCTAATTACTGTGCTGGCTGAGGTGGAAAAGGGCAGTTTCAGGATTTTCCTCTTAATCCTTCCTATCTTAATCTCATGTTCTTCTTCCTTCCTACAGGTTTTAGCAAAGCATAAGGTGCTAGATTTTCAGGCTCATGAACCCAATTGTTCCTATCTCAGATCTAAGACATATGTTGTTAGTCTCCAAAGTAGCTCTGCCAGCTTTACTATGACTTTTGATCCTATTTTTTGGGCACAGTCTGCCTCTTTCAAGTATTTCGTCATAGCCTACAGGTTTTATAAGATCTCCTATGGGACAGTTGACTCAGCAGGGCCCACCTTTTTGTTTTTCCAAAGCTTCCAGTATTTACAATAACAGCTACCCTGATCCACGATGTCATAATTAGGACCACTCTAATACCTTTCAGTTACCACAGCCACAGCATTTCTTAACATTCCATTTTGCACTTATAAACAGACCCAATTACCCACAGGTAAAACCTTAATAATAGTGATGCCACTATATACAAAGTTATTATTACCATCTCACTGGCACCAGAGACAAGGTCCTAATTGTCAGAATGCTGAAAGGCTTTTATTTACTAGCTTTCTTTTAATCAGTAGTTTGCTCCATTGAGTACTAACATTCTCCTACACCTTCTTACTCTGAAAACAGTACATGTCATTGCATCCTAGCACTTAATACCAGCAGGAAGGCCTGAGGCAAGAAGCATGATTATGAGTGACTATTATTGGAATGTGCCTGCAGACAATCGTTCTGGAGCATAGCAGATTTTGTCACTGAAGTGTTACCCAGGGGTAGAATTTGTGACCTAATGTCCTGGATGGAGGTGAAACCAAAAGTACCTAAAATGGAGCATAAGTATTTCATAATACCTGGGAAGTGTGTGCTGAACATGAGCTAAACAAAGATGATTTCTACCTCTCAGCTGTGCACTTGTTTCCTTATCACAAAACTGATGTCCATTTGTAAGGTTTTGTACAAAAAAAGGTAAAGAAACAAAGAAATGTGTCAGAGTAAATTATGATGACTTTGATAAATAAAATTATATGATCTATCTGTCAAGGTACTCCGACTCCAAAGCCAATCAAATGATTAGATTATCAAACAGAATTTTAAGCTAAAAATATAACATTTATACAACATCATTCTACATAATCTGGAATTGTTCCATATAAACTATGAGTCAAATTTTATTTATTTAAGTATGTTTCTTGTCAAAAATGATATTTTAAAATAATAGTCTATTTGAAGAGGAGTCCCTATGGTACAACTCTTATTATATGTTTTCTTCTGTCAATAATGTTATCTTGTCTCTGTAAAAATATTTACAGTGTAATTCAGACCAACAAGATACACTTCCACAGATTTTTAAATCCCATTGTATTGCCCTATTTTGAACCAATTTTTCAAGTAATATTCTATGACACATAATGTTTCATGTTTTTAAACATAAATTTCCATAGTACAACCATGTTGCTTCATATGGAAACAGTATTTTATTTTTTAATAGTATTTAATATTCCTTTCAGAGGAATAATAGAGAGTGATTTTTATGTCAAGGAAAGATTGTTTTAAGTTTATTTATTTATTTTGAAAGAGACTGAGAGAAAACAGGGGAGGGGCAGAGTAAGAGCAGAAGAGAGAGAGAATCCCAAGCAGGTTCTGTGCTGTTGGCACAGTAAGATCACCACCTGAGCTGACATCAAAAGCCTGACACTTACCTGACTGAGCCAAGATGCCCCTCAAAAAAACATTTCTTAATGTTAAGAGGAGCATTTTGATGTGTACTTATTTCTTCTTTCATTTATTCATTTTTAAAATATGAATGTAATATTAACAATATAATTGACATTAGTAACATGGCAACTGAGCAGTTACATCCCCAGAGATGCACATTCTGACCTCACCCTGCTCCAAGAGCCTCCCTTAGCTTGGAATACAGTCTCACCCCAATAGATTGTTGGTTGCAACAGATGATGTTCACAGGTTTTAGGTCTCCTTAACCCATTATTTATTCTCACCTGAATTTGTTAATGTATGCATCTATTTATAGGGAGTCCTAAAAAGGTAGAGCTGATTTTAGCTAATGATAAAAAGTAATTATGCAGTGGTAATTATAGAGACAGAGTCTTTTGATGGACAAATAGTCACCCCAAATTTAAATGGTTAATCGACGAGGTTCTCAAAGAAATAACAAAAAGTACTGATTTTACAACAGGTCACAACATTAGAACTAATTCGCTGAAAAAAGAATAAAGGCTGATTGATGGGTAAGGAGCTTCTAATACATAAGAGCTATAGCTATTTGCAGCCTCTTGTTTTGTAGAAATGTGTTTTTGCCAATGAGGGATATAACTATTGGCTCTTTTTGTTTGTGTTTGTATTTGTTTTAGGGGAAAAACAACAGTGAAGGAGAGAATAAAGCAACAATGGAATGGATGGAGCATTCCTTCCTCGTCTTCACAACACAACCACACTATTAAGTTTGTATCACTAAAGAAGAAAAGTTGGGAGAAAACATCTGAAAAAGTTTGCTGATCTGCTAGATGTCAAGGTGGCTAATTAAGACAAATTTGGGCAATCCAAAAGTTAAAAGTAACGATCAAGACTTTACGCATTTAGTGTGAAAGCACAGGTAAAAGGGAAGGAAAAAGAAATGTTTCATTTTTTCCCTATGGAGCAGCATCAGGAATGGGTCAATTTTGATGACATACAGAGCAGGCATGGAACATGTCACTGTAAAAGAACCTTGAACAAAAGTTTCCTGCTGTTTATGGAACTGGGGAAGCTGGGAGATTGCAAAGAGGGAAGCCTAGGAGTGGAAAAATACAAAGTCAGAATGGAGAAAAAGGTCTTAAGGCCACATAATAGAGAGGTTTAGGGCAGGGTTGCTGAGAACTGCCTCGGTCAAGGCCTCCAGATAAAGAGGGCTTTGGAAGCAAGTTGCTGGAAATATACACTTCTGTATAAGCACGTCAGGCCCGAGGTGGGGCAGATAGCCTGGGCTCTTGACTGCAACTTCCAGGAGAGACTGCAATGCCCTTGCTGTGTGCCAAGTCCGTGTTGGAGAAGGCAGTATTCCCTCTTGAGGCCTGTTGAGAAAGGCTTTGTAATTATCTATGGTCAAGGCTGAAAGATCATACACAGGAGTTGGCCTGGACCCAAACTCGTGAAAGTTATGGCCACCAGAGATTATATGATATCCTGGGAACAATAATTATGTTTCACGTTCTAGGAACAAGTGAATCACAGACAAGAAGGAGTCATTTTATCATCCCCTACAATTTGGGAAATGATTAAATGAGGATGGTCACCAAACTAGTACCCAGAGGAACATTATTTTTATTACAGACTCCAAGAAAAGGCAGTGCTGATGTAGGATCTATCATAGGAAGCTCCCAAAGAACAGCTGAAAGCTTGAGTAAAAATATTCTGTACATAGGTGAGATTCTGGGGACCGAACCTTTAAAACAATTTTGAGGGAGCCTGGGTGGCTCAGTCGGTTAAGCGTCTGGCTTCAGCTCAGGTCATGATCTCAAGGTTCGTGCTGACATCTAGCTCAGAGCCTGGAGCCTGCTTCGGATTCTGTGTCTCCCTCTCTCTCTGACCCTCCCCTGCTCGTGCTGTCTCTCTCTGTCTCTCAAAAATAAATAAAAAACATTAAAAAAATTTAAAACAACCGTGAGAAAAGTTTGTGTAAGTTATGGTGATTCCAAGTATGGTAGGATGCTTATTTGAAGTACTATAGGACTCAGACACACGTTTTGAGGAAATAGCTTTCTGTGTAAATTGAAAGAGCTGTTTCCATTAATATCTGCAACACTTGATGCCACAAGCCAGTTGATTGTAGTACATTCTGCAACTGACAATTGGGGATGAGAGAGATCATTGTTATTTCATGGAATAACTACGGCTTAGGCAATTCTACTAAAATCTGCAGTTACAATAAATAGGTATAAGAAAGTGAGCAAAATAGCTTCCGTTGATGTCTCTTCTGCTTTAATGTCTCCCATAACATTTGGGACTATAAGGCATAAGCCTTGACAAATCTACTGCTCTGCTTTTGATATGGCAGAAGTAGTGGCATCTGATCTCAAAATCCCTGCTTGTACCATGGGTATCAAGGTGCTTGACAAACACAAATCAAAAGACTGTGTTGAGTATAGTGAGAAATCTCATTCTCAAGATTTGTAGTAGAGCAGAGGTTGCAGAATCTGCCTGCAAGGATGCCCATCCCGTCAGATGGAGGTTAGATAAAATCAGAACAGATACAAAACTGTATAAATCTCAAGATCCTTGGAAGTCCTCGAAAATGCCTGGAATTCCTGCTGGTTAAGATGAGGGGCTTGGAACATCTACAAGCTGGGATAACCTAGAAGATATGCTGAGATAGTAAATAACCCCCAACTCTTAGTGAGTTAGTACAGGAAGAGCTTATTTTTAGTTTATGAAAAGTTGGCTCAGGCTCTAAACAAGAATCCAGGGCAACTGTTCTCTTAGTAGCAACTCAGCAATCCAGGTTAATGAAGTCCCCAACACTTTCTCGCTGCTCTATCTGGAACACAGAGCGTCCCCAGTCTATGTGGAAGAGAAAAAACAGCGCTGGAATGTCTCCCTACAGTAATTAAAGGCATTGGCACTGAAACGACCCATTTCATTCATTCACAAAGCTTTTGCCAATCCTGGTCATATGACACTGACTATGAAAAGAAGTCATGGCTGAGCAGTGGAAGTGACTAAGGCAGAGAGTATCAATATTGAGATATTGTAAATGTGACCTAATTTGTACTCAGATGGTAGCGCCCAGAAATACTAATAGTAGTTATATGCTTCACACTAAAAACTTGAAAGATGGGGTTGGATAAAAATGAGGCAACTGCTCTGAGGGTTGCTCTTTCTCCACCAAATTGTTTTTTCTCCTGTCCACATACATTAATATCTCTTCCAATTTAGGATTATGACACTAATGATACCAGTTTTATATCCACTGCCTTAGGAGTCACTATTCAAGCAGAAATTAAAATATATTTATGTCTACAGTTAACTGAATTCTGGTGGACTCTGACAAAAATCAGAATTAGATTCTAGATGTTAACTCCCCTTCCCGACAAATATAAAAGTTTCTTGTGAAGTTTAGAACTTCGTTAAATTTTAATAACTATCACTTTAACATCTAATAAATCGATGATCATTTTATTTCCAAAATTTCTGCCATTACTCAACTTTTTAATTTATTTTTATTAATGCAGGGAAGGCAGATATGAACTGAAAATCTTGGAACAAATTATGGTAAGTTTAAAGACATCTGTGTGTTGTAGAAAGTACCTCTATGAACATCGGGGTACATGTGCTCCTATGCATCAGCACTTCTGTATCCCTCGGGTATATCCCTAGCAGGGCTATTGCTGGGTCTTAGGGGAGTTCTATCGATAGTTTTTTGAGGAACCTCCATACTGTTTTCCAGAGCGGCTGCACCAGTTTACATTCCCACCAACACTGAAAACAAACGAACCTAGGACTGAAGGAGGAGAGGGAGGGGGGTAAGGGGTGATGGTTATGGAGGGGGGCACTTGTGGGGAGAAGCACTGGGTGTTATATGGAAACCAATTTGACAATAAACTATTATAAATTTAAAAAAATAAAGACACCTGGGTGTCAAGACTTTTAAAGAGGGCATATTTATTATCTTAAATGTTACTACTCCTGATTATTTTTGATATATCATCATTCTTCCCTTCTTCCTTGAAGGAGAAACGTTTATGGAAGGTGTTACTGCACAGCTGTTATTTCCTCTCACTAATAATTAGCTCATTGTAAAATTCAATCTGTTGTTACTTTAAGCCTAGCTATTTCACTAAGTCAGCTGCCAAAAGCACTATGTAACTTATTTATTCATGTTTATTTTTAAAAGTGGTGTGGAAGTATATTCTACCTGCTATCAGCACAATTCATTTTTATCTTTAACGATTTTTATTTACCTATCTTTTGCCTCACTCTGACTCCTGTCCTCATAGTGCATCACATTTGTTCAGTACTTTGGAGGATTTTGTTAGTTTTGGGCTTATAAATATTAAATGTCTTCCTATACCTTCAGCTCTCTGTTCATATCTGTTCCACATAGTGTACAATCTGGATTCTAGGGAAACCCAAACATGGGAGAGAAGTGGATAGGCAGGACAGCATAGAATAAATACTGTGTATCCAGCAGAAAAATAGCTTGAGGTATGACTGGGCATCAAGACACAGATAAGCGGCATTCCACCAGGCAAAAGGAGAGGCAATAATGTGCTATTCACATTGGATCTTTATCTCCAATACTCTAATCTTCCGATTATAATTATTTTTCTTTCCATCCCAAACATGCGAATAAAATATGGTAATATTTTATAAGAGACATACAGCTAAGGATATTAAATACACTACAGGACATATATGTACACATAGGACACGCATGCATACATAATAACACAGCATGCTCGACACAAACATATCAGACACATGAATGCCATCCACATCCACATATGTCAAACACCACACACACACAAAACCCACACCCACAACATACCAATATCTGTCCATATCACACACGTGTGCACAATGAAACCCACACTATACACACTACTCACCACACACTCATGCATATCCCCTGTCCTACACTCACATGCAACACTCAACACTCGCTTCCTGAGACCCACAAACTTTACATTACAGGCACAGTATGTGCAAAGTTTCACAATCCTTTAGCATTCTTTCTTTGTTGCAGAGTTGTGTTAAAAAATTTTTTGTTGTTTTTTAACAACACCTATAAAGATAATTTATCTATATGACTTTGCTTTAAAAAATTGTTTTTCGGGGCGCCTCGGTGGCTCAGTCGGTTGAGCATCGGCTTCGGCTCAGGTCATGATCTCACGGTTCGTGGATTCAAGCCCTGCGTCGGGCTTTGTGCTGACAGCTAGCTCAGAGCCTGGAGCCTGTTTCAGATTCTGTGTCTCCCTCTCTCTCTGACCCTCCCCTGCTCATGCTGTCTCTCTCTGTCTCTCAAAAATAAATAAAAGATATTTTTAAAAACTTTTAAAAATTGTTTTTCGATATTTTCTTTGGGATATCCCAAGGGTAAAATATTTGTTTATAAGATTTTGTAAAGAAAAAGTTAATTTTCTTTCCCACAGTTTTTATTCCTCAAAAAAGCAATTATTTCTAATAGTGTTAACAGTGTTACAATAAAATGATGAAATCATTAAATTAGTTTTAACTTCATAAGTGGCTTTTATCGTAATGCACTTTAGTATTAAGAATTATTGGAAAATTAAGAGTTTTAAAAGGTAATTGTTCCAAATATTAAGTTACAAATATTAACCCCTCTTATTAGATATTTGTTTCTGTAGGTTTATAAATACACAGTTATAAAAATGTACTCATGGACTTTTGGACATAACATCTTTATTCCAAAGATGTTTACGGAAAGCATATTTTATCCCTACCACTTGACCAAAAAATCAGAAAGTATTAGAAAAGCAAAAAGACTGTGAGAGCCATGAGCACTGTACCACTATGTATTTTGCCCAGCCCTTAATATTTGTCCCGCCCTCTCTCAGTAGAGGAAGTGGGTGGTGAGAGAGATGAAAGAGAGGAGAAAGCAAGCAAACAAAAAGCCATTAGGTCTGCTGGGATAGGGCACATGAGAGATAATAATTTTTTTTAAAGATGTAAAAGACTTAGACTAAATGGAAGGGGAGGAAGGCCTAAATTTGAACCACCATGTCTTAGTGTATTATCTGGCAAAACTAAATGCTAAAAATTATAGAAAATTATTAACTGCTGCAGAGGTTCCTCTGGCACACATATTTGTGTTTGTTTACATGCACACATGGACATGTGCACAGAGACTTCCAAAGAGGAGTAGAGAAGCAAACAGATGTGAAAGCATGGTAATGGGAACAGGAGAGAATAACTTAATGGATATTTTTCTAAGGCCAACCATGACTGCAACTCAGGTTCCCTTCTACTGTGTAAAAAAAAAAAAAAAAAAAAAAAAAAAAAAAAAAAAAAAAAAGCTTGTTTCTAAGTTTATGCAACATATACAACAAATATATATTTTTTTACTTTTATGTTCTTGACAAGGCATTCCTCTCTAGTGCCATATAGGAGGGCTTATTAGAATGGCAAATTAATCCTGATGACCAAAGAGGGAAAAATGTTTATAATAATCTATTTCCTGAATCTGTCAGCAATCTGAAATATTATTGAATCAGTCGATAGAGAAAAAATGTCTGGGTTGTATAGTCTTGATATTGTTTCTCTGAATATATGAGGATATGTGGATGGACTATGAATTTTCCATGCCTGCCAGATATAACTGTAAGGAAAGTGGCCCCAACCATTCTATTTCAATTGCTGCCGTTGTTCCCTCTCCATTCCTTGGTTAATTTTCTATTTCTTATACCATGTGCTTACTTAGGAGATGAAGCCTTCCACTATAAGGCTCTTCTGGGGAATGTTACACTGGCTGCAAAGTAAACATTTAAAAGCAAGGCCTGGGAGCGATTCTGAAATTCTGAAATAAATGTTGAGAACTCAGAAAAACAGAGAGGTGCCACTCAGATTAACACCAAATTAAATCAAATTAAATCTTACTTTTGGGGAAAAAATGCCAGAAAATCAAAGAAAAGAGGCAAATCAGTCAGATCAAGTTGCTTGACTGAGCAACACTTCTCAAGCCTGTAACTTACTCCTGCAGTTCAGTATCTATCTCAGATCTGGAAGAACAGTAAACAAGGATAACTGCATGGCCAGTAAAGCAAATTTGTCTTCTAACTCAAATAGCTATAGAGGTTCACGATAAACTACTGGCACTGTAAGTAAGAAAAAAGTAACTGCTATTTTAAAAACAATAACAGAAACAAACACAAAAAACACTCACTATAGTCATTCCGTATTCGGTAATAGGGCAGGGTTTTGTTTCATTTTCACAATAATCTTAAGAGGACAGGTTGATTGAACGCAACTGATCTATGCATTAGAGAAAGGGAATTTTGAGTGTTATGTTTTATTTTTTCTAGTGTATTGCCTTGGAGAGCTCTGAATGGATAAATGGACCGGGGTATGAAGAAAGCATTTGGGAAGTTTTTCATGGGGTCATAAATGACTAGATAGTAGACTACCAGTAAAAATGAATGTGCCCAAGAAACTTTAGGAAAAGTCATATGGATGTTTGTTCAAACTGCTTACTCTCCTCTGCTCTAATTTCCTTTCGTTATGGCAAAAGTTTCATGAAATTTTTATATCACATATCACATTGTCTAATGGTGATTTGGAAGATGGATTAAATCCCTGTCAAACTCAGGTTAAGGGCAAAGGACAGAATAAGATAATTCAAAGTGATTGGTAAATGAACCTGAAGCAAACTTGCAGACCAAGATGCAATAGGTAGTCAACAAGGGAAAGCAAGCATTTATAAAACAAGAATGTGTGAATTCTAAGAACCATTAGGGAAAGATTGGACTTTGAACAAGAACATGAGATGAAAGCCCATCTTATTTTATACGCATATTTTTAAAAAAACAGGCCAACATCAGATGAGTAAGGTTGATAGAGTCTCACTGTGGTCTTCCTGTAAGAGACATCTGGCCATCCACTGAAATCCATCTCTAATCCCTGGCATACAGCTAGAATTTTTTTCAGCCTTCTTTGTAGTTAGATATGGCTTTCTCTAATGGAATGTGAGTGGTAGAGATGTGAGCCAATTTCTGGGCCATTAAAATCTAGTATGTAGTTCCTACTTTTTTTTACTAGGCTACCAGCTTCATGCAAATAATTATGTGTTCTTAGGGGATGACATAGCCACAAAATATAAGATGCTTTCGTTACCAAATCACCACATGAAGGAAAGTCATGCTTTGTCTTGACCACTCAACTGATTCTATGGGCAAGAAAAAGGTTCCTAAAATATTAAACCACTAAAATATTGGGATGAAAAGGGGAAAAGAGAGAGAGAGAGAGGGAGGGAGAGAGAGAGAGAGAGAGAGAGACTCTTAATTATACAGAACAAACTGATAGTTACCAGGGGGAAATGAATGGGAGGATGAGTTAAATAAGAGACGGAGATTGAGGAGTGCACTTGTGATGAGCACCAGGTGACATATAGAATTGTTGATCACTATATTGTATACCTGAAACTAATATTACATGACATGTTAGTTAGAAATTAAAATTAAAACTTTAATATATAAATAAATAAATAAAATAAAATATTATTTTCCTGAGTACATCTGTCCTAGCTATCATGTGCTACTTTTTTGGAATCTTGAGGAAGAATAATTTTTATAAGGGTACAGGTATCTGACATATAGGAAGTTACTTTGATTTTGTGGTATTGATACATTTCTAGAAATCCTGCGTATTCCTATTCTCTTTATTAATCCCAAAATAAATATGATCCTTGTACCTTCTTGAGGCTGAAGATAAAACCTTCATGACAAAAATCATGAAATCAAACCTAATAGGTAGAAAGATAATTAAACACAATACATTGTGATGTGGACTCTCAGAGGAAAAGTAAACCTCAGAGAAGAGGTGAGTTGGAAATGAGAGAGGTGATATAGAAGATGAATCTTGAGGACTTGGCTATGAAAGGCATTCAAGACAGTGAGTGATACAAGTGTGAATGTAAAAAAGTAACAGAGCAAGGAATTTTCCAAAACCAAAAGCAATTAGGAGGTTCCAGAATAGTATGTACGGAAGTCAGAGCAAGAGCCATTGGCAGGCTGCTTATGTGAGCTAGCAACTATGCAACATCACTCAGAGTCTTGAAGGCTGTGGGAGGCCTTGGAGAAATTTAAGCAAAAAAGTGGTGTTGTTGCATTTTCTGTGTAAGAAAGATCACCGGTGACCATAAAGAAGGTAGATTAGAAGAGGAGGGACAAGACGGATGACAGAGAATGCCAATTAGGAAGTTGTTGCATTAATCCAGACAATAAATAATGAGTCCTGAGCCATGCCATGGCACTGGAGATGGGAGAGAAGCAGTTTGGAGAGATGTTGAGGTATTTCCAGTAATTGGATATGTCAGATTTGAATGCCAGCAGCTTATTTTTCAGATGCTACATTATTTACTTGCCAACACAATCTTCCCTGAGTCATTCCTGGAGGAAAAACATATCTGAGATGTAGTGTCATTTGTGGACAAGCCAACTTCTGTTGGTTTTAAACAGGAGATGGTGATAAATAATTAGATTAATTACTGTGTTAGTGACCTGAAACAAAGTTGCAGCTGGCATATAAAACCTATCATGTGTTCTCTTCAAAGGAATACAAAATAAAGGAAGTAAGTTTGCCTTGAGAATTAAAATATAGAGTTATCAGAAAAGTGGTAAGACAAAGTCACCTTGAAAAGACAGAAGTATCTCAAGCCATTGAGACTCAACCAAAACCACACTATTTTGTTCTATGTACTTCTGGTAACACAGACTTGTACTTTGGTTCTAAAACCAGTAACACAAGGCTGCTAACTCTGAATTTACATCTAATCAGGCACTCCACTCTCAATTTAACACTGTAGGTGGTTGATCTTTGGTTACACTCAAGATTATTTTAGGGAGGGTTGGTTTTACTTTTTGCTTAATCTTCAAAATTTCCCATGCTTGTCATCCTGTATAAACATAAAAATGTAAGAAAAGTCAGTGTTTTTGCCATTCAAGCCTCAGCTGAAAGAAAGCTCCTAGAAACTCCACTAAACCACCAGAAATTGCTCCATTAAAGTTCCTCCTTTTAAAGAAATTATAGACTAGCCAAATTTATTAGCAGGTAATGTTTATGGCCAGATCCTTCCCTTGGAAAGTTCAAAGAAATAATGTCATCTGTGAGACATCTGAGGACACAGCTAGCTGTGTCTTTCCTGTTGGGTAGTTTCATTTTAAAAAATTTTTAAGTTTATTTACTTACTTTGAGAAAGACAGAGACAGCGTGAGTAGAGGAGGAGCAAAGAGAGGGAGAAAATCCCAAGCAGGCTCTGCACCGTCAGCACAGAGCCTGATGCAGGACTGAAACTCAAGAAATGGTGAGATCATGACCTGAGCCCAAACCAAGAGTCAGATGCTTACCTGGCTGAGCCACCCAGGCACCCTTCATCTTTCATTCTTAACTTTCTTCAAATGTCTACATAATTTAAAAAAAATAATTGCTCTCTAATTTGTATCCTGGCAATGTTTTGAGTGTACCTCTTTCTGCCCCATTTAATGGAGAAGATAACAGTGGAGTAGGGAAGAACACTGGAAGGGAACATTTAATTTAAGTTGCTGAAATGGCTTCACCATGTATTCTTCCACACGGTATTCCTGCCAAATTGAGAAGAAAAGGCTCCATGGGAGAAGTAAGCTTATCAAGAAAAGAGCATAAAGAGTGAGTGATGCATTCTCTGTCACTAGTCCTGGGCTCCTGAGGTATCATTGGCTCTGCTTTAGTAAAAATGTAGACTGGAAAGAGCACTTGAATAATTCTGATTCTCTTCAATTTAGAAAGTATTTATTCTTATTAAGGTTTATCAGTCCTGGGGCCTAAGCATCTGACTTAGGCTCAGGTCATGATCCTGCAGTTTATAGGTTTGAGCCCCATGTTGGGCTCTGTGCTAACAGCTCAGAGCCTGGAGTCTGCTTCAAAGTCTGTGTCCCTTTCTCTTTCTTCCCCTCCCCAACTCACTCTGTGTGTGTGTGTGTGTGTCTCTCTCTCTCTCAAAAATGAAAAAACATAAAAAATTAAAAATTAAATTAAATTAAAAAACTTATCAGTACTAAGTGCTAAATATTGTATATTTAAAAATACCTTGGATTATCAAAGGTAAAATAGGAAAAGATGAGCTATACTTATAGCTCTAAAATTTGACTGATAAGGAATTTATAACTGTCAGCACAGCTATGGCTATATTAATTTTTAATGCTTATTTATTTTTGAGATAGAGAGAGTGTGAGCATGGGAGGAGCAGAGAGAGAGGGAGACACAGAGTCTGAAGCAGGATCCAGGCTCTGAGCTGTCTGCACAGAGCCTGATACGGAGCTCAAACCCATGAACCATGAGATCATGAGCTGAGCCGAAGTCGGATGCCCTACCAACTCAGCCACCCAGGCACCCCAGCAATGGCTATATCAAACCCAAAGAAAGGCACAATACAACCACGCACTGAATGAAAAATAGTTCTATCAAAAAGACTGCAATAACTACCTATTGCTGCTCTAATAAATAACCACAGATTTAATTACTTAAAACACAGCAAATTTATTATCATATGTTCAAGAGGTCAGAAGTCCAAAATTGATCTCACTAGGTTAAATATACACTGTCAGCAGAACTGTTTCTTGTGGAGGCTCTACAGAAGAATTAGACTCCTTGCCTCTTCTAGCTTAGAGATGCTGGTAACTGTACTTGGTTCAAGGTCCTCTTGCAGCCATTGCAGTGTCTCTCCAAGCTGCTTTCATCAACACATCTCTTCCTCTTATTTTCATGCCTCTCCTTCCCCTTATGAGGACCCTCATGATTATGCTGGGCTCCTGGGTAAGCCATGACAAACTCCCTTCTCAACATCCTTCACTTAGTCATATCTGAAAAAGCTTTTGTCATAGAAGATAACGTTCATAAGTCCTGGAGATAAAGACCTGAGCATTTTTGGAGGGCCGCTATTTAGCCGACCACAAAGACCACACTACGTGTCTAGTTAAATACTAGCCAGTCAAAAATTGGCTTGTTGTTGTTGTTACTCTTAACCAATTTTTGTGTTACTCTTAGATAAAAAGAAATGCTACTGCCATAACCTTAAGTCTACATTTTTACTAAAGCAGAGCCAATGATACCTCAGGAGTATACATGCCAGGTTCTGAGGTGGCAATTTCAAATGCATGAATTATTTAATCTTCATAACAAATTTATGAGGTAAGCATCATAATTATTATTTTGCCTTTACAGTTGAGAAAATGGAGGTTTAAAGGAGTGAAGTACGTTTTTCAGGATTGTCCAATTCGTAGGCTGAAAATCTTGGATGAAAACCCACAGTGTGGAGCCAGTACATTTAAAAGCACTGTAGACCGTCTTTAGGTTAAAGAACTCAAATACTGAATGGAAAGAGAAAGCCTACTACCAAGATTGACCTCAGATGGGTTATCTATTTCAAAAACAACATAAAAAGAAGAAATAACCATAATTACCGTGTGGCTTAGTCTAACACTATCCATTTTTTACTTATTTAATCTTAAGCACTCATGCAAGGCCAGAGTCCGATGAGATTTCTAAACAAGGAACCCAGTTTATTGACTTTTGACAGGTGAAATTGAAAAAAAAAAAACCACATTATAACTATCTCAGAAAATGAAACCAATTCAATTGGTTATCCTGTTTTGCCCCAACATTTCCTGAATAAAATAAAAATTAATCAACTGATATGTTACCACAAGCACTTAAATTTAATTTCCCCTAGTGGTTTTAATTCTTTAAACTCAATTTGAAAGTTAGGATACCTTGGAACATATATCCATACTTCCAAGGTGTCTGTGTGTACATTTATACATACAGATACACACATACTTATATAATATCCACATTATTAATGTAAAATATATCATCACAGGTATGATCAATGCAACTTAAGTTTAAAAATAAATCATAGCATTTATCAAAGTATTATCATTGTCCCTGCTAGAAAGTTTCTACCAATACCTAAATGAGTTTATGATTTTAAATAAACCACATGAGATGTATATTTTGGCAACTATTCAGAAATTAAATCACAGGCGCCTCGGTGGCTCCATCAGTTAAGTGTTGGGCTTTGGCTCAAGTCATGATCCCACAGTTCATGGGTTCAAGCCCTGCATCAGGCTCTGTGCTGACAGCTCAGAGCCTAGAGCCTGTCTTTGGATTCCATATCTCCCTCTCTCTCTCTGACCCTCCCCTGCTTGTTCTTTCTTTCTCTGTATCTCACAAATAAATAAAAAACATAAAAAATAAGTTAAATCAATAATATTTTTACATGGTTAATTACTATAAAGTCTCAAGAATCTTGAAAGATTTCTAACTCACAAGAATACTATAGGTATTTTCCACTATAATCAATCATTTTATTCTTTTACCTGAAAATATAAATTCTTGAAAAACAAACATTGGTTTGAAATTTTTTTGATCTTTATAAGGATCATTTATTTCCCCCTAAAAATTCACTCAAATAGCTATGTTATTAATGAGTGTCAAACAGTATTTGAAATTTCATTTGTTTACAAAAGCTAATTTAATTTTCAAAAACACATTCATTTTCTAATATAGCTGCTTATATAGGGAGAATTAGGAACCATATGTAAAATTCTAATGCACTATGAAGATGTATTTGATATAAAAGAATGTCCTTCAACATTGAGTTATTTATCTATAATTATCTGTGTAAAACATTAAAGTAAGATATATATGTAATTAGCTGTTTAGAAGATTTTATGTGTGTGCATATATATTCATTACATAAAATGTGATATGGAGTGTCCACGATTCATACTTTATTTCTTGGAATCAGATCCTCTATTTGAAACTTAAGAAAATATCCTGTAGTTAGATATGAAAGATATTTTCTTAAGACAAAAAAAATCATTATGAGGATGATGATGATGATGATAAAGGCAACAGGTTGTACTAGTTAGAAAACAACAGTTAGCTCTTTTTAACAATGCGAGAGGTAGGAATATCTTCTCTAGAAATTGATCAATTTGTGAAAGAAAAATTTAATCTGATTTTTTTCTTTCTCTAAGGTCAATTAAAAGGGTCACCTAGGTGGCTTAGTCAGTTAAGCATCCATCTTCAGCTCAGGTCATGATCTCATGGTTTGTTAGTATGAGCCCCACGTTGGGCTCTGTGCTGACAGCTCAGAGCCTACAGTCTGCTTCAGATTCTGTGTCTCCCTCTCTCTCTGCCCCTACCCTGCTCACACTCTGTCTCTTCTCTCAAAATTAAATAAACATTAAAAAATTTTTTGAATAAACACCTTATTAAAATTAACATATATGAACACATATATCATTTTAAGTGTACTAATCAGAAAATTATCATAATGTAAAAAATAATTCAAGTATTTTCTTTTTGCTCCTTTATACATTTGGCTCACTGTAGTGTCTGAGCAGAAGAAATTATTTCCTTGCATATCATCACATCTTAATTTGGAATAATGTAGAATAAAGCTGTATCTCTTTTTAAATTATTTTTATTTTAGTTTGCTTTTGAGAGACAGAGAGAGACAGTGCGAGCAGGTGAGGGTCAGAGAGAGAGGGAGACACAGAATCTGAAGCAGGCTCCAGGCTCTGAGCTGTCAGCACAGAGCCCGACGCAGGGCTCAAACACACGGACTGTGAGATCATAACCTGAGCTGAAGCCGGATGCTTAAGGGACTGAGCCAGCCAGGCACTCCCAAAGCTGCATCTTGAACTATTAATGATTTTAAACTCTCCAAGAACAATATTAAGATAAATATGTTTTCAGTGATAATATTTTTGTCTTTTGTAGAAATGTCCTCAATAGAGAATTGGATTTGCCGCTAAACCATTTTAGGAAGAATCTCTTAAAAGATAGTCACTCAAACTAAAATCATGATTTTGGGTACATGCTTTCAATAACTTATTTGACTTATACTCAACAACCTTCACCAAGTTGGTCAACTCAGAGTTTCTCTTGAGTTAATATGGTTTGGGTTGGGGTAGATAAGTTTACTGAGGATATATTAAGTGTTTAATTGCAACATTATTGATATAATTTTTACTAGTATGTGCAAATTTGATTTACCTGCTTTGAAATATATCTAATTTAGACTTAGCTCTACGTGTGCTATTGAGCTGGCATGGAAAGACCATTTGGTAACTACACAGATTTCTTTTAAAAGTGCTTCAAAAAACACTTCTAAAGAATTAAGTGCTGGATTATGCCATTTTTTACATTGGAGGATAAGACAAAAGCTATACTCACTTTATGCTTTGACTACAGGTATACATTTGAAGATATTTCTACTATGTTAACAATTGTTCAGGACAGGATACCACAGACAGTGTCTATCTGTTCTGCAGCTACTATTCTGGAGTCTCAGTGTTCCTAGCACAATGGCTTCACCAGCACCAGTACCCGTTCAATATTTAACTGACGTGTATTGAGATATCACTATGTGCTAGTCAGTGTGTTAGCATCTTACCTGCATTGTTATTACCCTTCATACTCGCTAGCACATACTTCACAAGCTGCGATTTAAATGCAAATCTGACTGGCAATAACTTAGGCTCTTAACCAATTTTTGTGTTACGTATTTTCTTGTCAGTTAACTAAAATGTGCAATAAGGGGCTAGAAATAAATAATCACATGAGCAGTTCACTTAATTTTTCGTGGAGTAGTTTCTCTCAAATGACAAAATTATTTCCTCATGGGAAACAACTGGAGAAAGTGTTTTAAACTGCTTACATTTAAGAGCCTAGACTCCTGGGTACAGGGCTTGAGCTGACATTGCTGACATGCATTTCTTAGGCGTACTCAGTCCATCTCAATATGCTGAGTCAGGATTTCCAGGACACCCGTCTCCCTTTTCTTAAATTTAAGAAATAGTTTCATGGGATTGCTAACCAAAGATCAAAAGAAATATAATTAATTAAGTAGTACCTGATGAGGGAAATTTTATTGTGGTAATTTGTTTGATGCATTTTTATGTAGTTTTAATGTTTTATTTTCCAGATTTGTAAGAAAGCCCTTTGTGTTAATTCTTAAGCCATTCTTTAACTCATGAAAACATATTAGATTCTAGTTTTATGAACTACAATGAAACATTTTAAAATCATGTCTGACTCTCCAAAATTTAAGTAATCGCTACACCAATCGTGGGGCTCAAACTCAGAACCCGGAGGTCAAGAATCACAGGTTCCACCAACCTAGCCAGCAGGTGACCTTGATTCTCCAAAATTTAAAACCGTTTAAGTCTTAATTTACTTTTCATGCAACATAGTTATTTGCATAGGTACAATAAAAATA
>NC_043708.1:54449220-54483139 GCF_006229205.1 Suricata suricatta | reverse complement strand
TGCGGGTTCAATATCTCATTGGGATAAACCATCAGATATGGTCAGAGGGGCCCACCAAAAATAAAAACAAACAAAAAAATTTAACCAAAAAACAAAAATTCCTATCACTGGGGAAAACCTCTAGGTTTAGAGGTCAACTTCAAGAAGCCCAGGACTAAAGCTAAAACTCTTTTTGGTCAAGACTAAATTCTTTAGTACAAAGGCCTATGTATCTGTGTGAATATTTGTTATAGGACAGGCTGGTAACATATGCAGGAAAACAGATATATAGTACATCATGTTTTTAAAAATTGTCTTTCTTTAGGGAAAAAAACAAATAAAACTAGATCACTATCTCCAGCACTAAAAGTAAATTCCAGCTGGATCAAAGACCTAAAAGTGAAAAACAAACTTTCATAACAATTGAAAGAAAATAAGTAAAACAACATGATGACCTTGAGGTAAAGGAGTCTTTCCTAAAGAAGAAAAAGAAAGCACAAGGGCACCTGCCTGGCTCCATTCACAGAGCATGCGACTTTTAGTCTTAGGATCATGAGTTAGAGCCTCATGTTGAGGATATAGTTTGCTTAAAAAATAAATAAAACAAAAATTGTTTGGAATGCCTAGGTGCCTCAGTCAGTTCAGCGTCTGACTTCGACTCAAGTCATGATCTCTTGTGAGTTTGAGCCCCGCATCGGGCTCTATTCTTACAGCTCAGAGTCTGGAGCCTGCTTCTGATACAGTGTCTCCCTCTTTCTCTGCCCCTCCTCTGCTCATGCTCTGTATCTCTCTCAAAAATATATAAACATTAATTTTTTAATTGTTTAAAAAAGAAAAAGAGGGCACGTACCATA
This sequence comes from Suricata suricatta, assembly GCF_006229205.1. Taxonomy (NCBI): domain Eukaryota; kingdom Metazoa; phylum Chordata; class Mammalia; order Carnivora; family Herpestidae; genus Suricata; species Suricata suricatta. The sequence continues at coordinate 54,482,306 of NC_043708.1, read as the reverse complement.
AAGGAAACAATAGGCAAATTGAGCTATAAGAACGTTTAAAACCTCTGTACAGAAAAGACTCCAGAAAATGTTAACATACAATAGTCCAGGAAAGTATATTTGCCTCCCGTGTAGGTGAGATCAATTTTTATAACCTCTATGCATCAATAAAGAATAAGTCAAGAGGCACCTGGGTGGCTCAGTTGGCTAAGCATCCAACTCCCAATTTTGGCTCAGATCATGAACTTTCGATTAGTGAGATTCTCTCTCCCTCTCTCTTTTGCCCCTCCCCGACTCATGTATGTGCTCCCCCTCTATCTCAAAATAAGGAAATAAAAATTTAAAAAAGAATAAAACAAAATCCCCAGTAAAAAAATGGGTAAAGGATAGAGACAAGGGATTTATAAGAGAAGGAATGTGAATAACTCCTGATTGTAAATTAATATATTCATAAACCCAAAAATAATCATCAGTTATCCTTCAGTTTATTTAACTAATTTTGTCAAGAAAAGAGAACCTGACACTACCCCAATCCCCAGTCAAAGCCCTCACTGTGGCAGAAAGATACTTTTTCTTCCAGCCTGTTGCCCTCACATCCTTTTTCAATAGTCTACGGCTCAGACCCACAGGCTAATAGCTGACAGTTTAAGTTCAACTTTGCAGATTAATTAGCTGGTGGTTGAAATTACTCACTGACTTCTACTTCAACTAAAATCATCACAGGTATGTGTGTTCCCTGGCCTAAAGTAATTTCATGGGGACAATTTCAGAAAAGATCGACCACTCATTATGATAGTTTTAGAAGTGAATTTCTGACTATAATGCAAATTTCTGCAAAAGTGTTAATCTTGTCTTTTCTAACAGTTGTATTGGAATGCCAACTGAATATTGAAATTAGGGGAGAAATCTTCGTTTGTTCTAGAAAATAGCAATAGATAGTAACCACTTCCTGGAAAAAACAAATAATTTAAGCTATATGCATTTTTTAAATTGACTATAATGAAGGAAGAGAAACAAATATAACCTTCTGTCTGTGAAGGAATAGCTTGTCTTGTGTTAAATGGAAGAAACTGTACTTTCACAAAATCTCAATAATTCTCCCCAACCTGAAAAACAGACAAATGTGGGACAGTCAGAAGGTGCATTTGGGTAGACCAGGTATTCCAGAAAGAGCATCATGGGTTAAGGGCCGCTGGTTTAGATGGATGGGCCAAGCACAAAACCTTACTATTACTGACTCCTAACAAGGGAGATTATGTGAAGCAAAATGAGAACATCGCCCGTACTAACTACTGGTTACCACTTGAAATTTAGATTTCTTTATTGCAGTGCCAAAGGTAAGTGATGTGGCCTCCTCCACTTGGTTACATTTCTTCTCTGGTGGGGCTGCTCTTAGTGCTGAACCAGCAAAGTCACAAAATGGCAAATCTAAATCTTTTTTCTTTCATTGTAGCCTTTTCTCCTTCACTGATTAAGATTCACAAACTTATCCTCGTTCCAGATAAGCCTAGTCTTTCCATCACAAGGATGAGCAGCGAAATAAACATAAATTTAAGGTGTCTGTATGAATAACTAGAAAATACTTTCCAATGTAATAGGATTATTGCATTGTGGTAGGAAAAGATTGTTAAGACATCTAGCTTGTGACCTCAAAAAGAGGACAAGTCATGTCATCTAGGATACTAGAGTTTTGTTAAGCATTCAGAAAGTAATTGCTAAAGTAACAAATGTTAATTTGTATGTTGGCAACTTTCATAGATGAACCTACATATAGTGCTGGTGATGCCTCAAGATGTCCTGCTGTGAATTTTTAATTTCAAGGGTTTGAAAAATTCTATAAAGGGGTGCCTGGGTGGCTCAGTCCATTAAGCGTCCAGCTTTGGCTCAGGTCATGATCTCACGGTTTGTGTGTTCGAGCCCCACGTTGGGCTCTGTGCTGAAGGCTAGCTCAGAACCTGAAGCCTATCTTCGGATTCTGTACCGCCCTCTCTCTCTCTCTGACCTTCCCTGCTTGCCCTGTCTCTCTCTATCTCTCTCTGTCTCTCAAAAATAAACAAAAAACATTTTAAAAATTCTAAAAATTATATAAAGAGCCAGAGCAACAAAAAGAAAACAAGAAAGCATTTTGCCCTTATTTTTCTCAACAAGTTTAAAGGCCCATAATAAAGAAGAGTTTATATTAATAAAAATAACCTTTTTATAACTGTCTGACTCTTCTATATCTGCTACTCAGAAAGCTGAGACTCAAAATCCTGTCTCTGGCAAATTGCCATTTCTATGCAAGCACAATAAAATATATTCTTTCAAATATATATATATATTTACATATATAGATAGAACATATAATATAGTCTATGAAGACTTGCCAGTTTAAAAAAAAATGCTTAAAGGTGTACTCTTCTTAATCAGATATACAATTCAAGAATGAAGAAATCAGAGCACAAAAGTAGTGGTGATTAACAAAAAGGTATATTAAAAACACTATACAACATGTAATCAGTTTTGATATGAATTTTAATATGAATAATATGGAAACTTCTTTGAGAAAAAAATGCAATCAAAATTAATAAAATTCCATATCTGATAATTAAGATTATATTTTTTAATAAGAAAACTAATCAGATGAAAAGGAGGAAGGGAGTGTAAGAATAGATACTATTCTTATATTTAAATAAGTAATTAAAAATGTGGATCTAAATAAATATTTTAAGTCTGAATTTTAAGTAATAATAGGTTAAGAGGATGTGCTCAAAAAAACCCTGAGTTTTAAAATATTTACTTTCCCACCTTCAGAAATTTAATACAAACTCTTTGGCAAAAATGTTGCCCCAGTTCAATTTCTATTGACTTCTTTTGGTTTTCTTAACCTGCTCCTCTCCACAGACAAGGATCTTTCTCTTCTTATTTTGATTCAGAGGCCTAGCAATGGTGATTTAATTTGACTTACTATATGTATTTTCACTTGCAAGATGTATTTGTTTTTATTTAAATATTCACATGGGCTCATTTAGTGAATATTTAAAGTACATTAATTCTATGTACCCCAGGGGAAAACTAAAACATTTGTAGTTATTTATTCAAATGTTAACTGCAGCTATTGATAAGTGAGAAGTTTGTCCCCTAAAGAAGAATGTATTTTTTTGAAGTAATAACATGGAAGAAATGTGCTTAGAAATTTAACTTGGTAACATTGATTACGAGCATGTTTGTAAAGCCACTCCTCAGTTCAAACTAGGGATCAATAATGTAGACTACCATTCCTTTTTTTTTTCTTTTTCTTTATTTGTTTCAAGTTTCTATTTAAATTGTGCATAGTTAACATATAGTGTAATATTAGTTTCAGGAGTGGAATGTAGTGACTGCTCACTTACATATAACACCCAGTACTCATCACAACAAATATCCTCCTTAATTACCATCACCCACTTAACGCATCCCCTTGCCCACCTGCCCTCCAGCAACCCCCAGTTTGTTCTCTATAGTTAAGGGTCTCTTATGGTTTGCTTCTTGCTCTTTATTTTTCCTGTCGCCATGTTCATCTGTTTTGTTTCTCAAACTCAACATATGAGTGAAACCATATAGTATTTGTCTTTCTCTGACTGACTTATTTAGCTTAGCATAGTACACTCTGGCTCCATCCACATCATAGCCAATGGCAAGATTTCATTCTTTTCGATGGCTGAATAATATTCCAGTGTGTACACACACACACACACACACACACACACACACACACACACATATCTTCTTTATCCATTGATCAGTCAATGAACATTTAGGCTCTTTCCATAATTTGGCTATTTTTGATAATGCTTCCATAAGCATGGGAGTGCATGTGCCCCTTTGAATCAGCATGTTTGTATCCTTTGGGTAAATACCTAATAGTTCAATTGCTGGGTCATAGGGTAGTTCTATTTTTAACTTTTTGAGGAAATTCCACACTTTTCTTCAGAGTGGCTGCACCAGTTTGCATTCCTACATCCACAACCTCTCTAACATGTAGATTACCATTTTCAATATTCACCTCCCATCTCCTACTTAATTCTAAGTAATTACTATTCTTAGTTAGATCAGCATTCTGGATCTGATAGAAATTCATTGCTCTGGATAGTTAACCCGAGAATATATTCCAAAATACAGGACTATGGAGAATTATGAAAGTTAATGTGCACTGAAGTACATTCAAACTCTTATCATTATTACCTGAGGACTACTAAACATCCTATTGCAGGTGCTTTTCAGGACATATTCCTCATTACCAACAGATCAAGAATATCTAATGACAGTAGTAGTTGTGAAATTTCACAGAAAATATATTTCCCATTTGCTTGGCATTAGAAGATCAGATATCAAAAAGAAAACATAGTAAATGTAGTGAGTTATTAAAAAATGTATATGTGACAACCTAAGCTCTGTAAATCCTAAAGCTGTGGCTCTGTTAGTGGCAATGAGGATAACATTAAACGTCTCACATGGAAATGCTGAAGGAAATGTATGTGTACGGTGTGTCCATGTGTGCATGCAGGTGTGAGTGTATTTCAGTTCATAATGAAGATTTTCTGGTGTGAAAAAAACAAGAATAAACTAACAGAACAGGAGACCACCAGAAGAGAACTCAGTGGATCACCTGAGTATCAAAATGCTCCTCCCTGTCCCCATTGTGAGGCAGCATCTTACCTCTCATGATGACCACGCTCAATTATCTCTGACAGTGTAATAATTCCCTCCTGTGTTTGATGGTTCACTGTCACAGAAACCCTACATGAACAGAGGGAAGCTAAGGCTTTAATTTTAGTGGGATTTTTATTATTCCTCCCCATGCCCAGGAAAAGAATCACCCAGCACCGCTGGGGCCATGAGCCTTAAGTTCCAGGGACAGGATTACGTACCACCTATGGAAGTAATATATATCATCTTTGGAAGTAATGGTGAGCAGGCAAACTCCTACGTCTACTACCTGGTTTCCAGACCCACAAATTCTCCTTAGGGACCCAACAACATAAAATGTCCATTGTTTAAGATGCACACTGTGTCTTTAAGGGCAATGCCCCTTTCTCACAGGATATCATCTTCAAACTGGCACTTCAGCTACACCTCTGTAGGTTGTTCAACGCACTATTAGGTGGCAATTTCAGAATTGTGCAATGTGTGGTAGAACCAACGTTTCCTATGGCCGTTTCCCTTTGCCACTATGGAGGGACGTATGGCTTCTTGGCTTTTTCTATTACATTAGTATTTACCTGACTGGTTGAAGAACCAATGTGAAGGCTCTGACAAACACCAAGTATGTCAATTACAATTATACCATTGTGACCTGGAAGAATAACAACTATTGTGGAAGAAATACAATAGACCCTTAGAGATGAACTTCTATCAGAACTCCAAATATTACCTGACCCTCAAATACCAATAGCATAATACAAGACTATGATTATGCTAATTACTGTGCTTCGTATCAACTCAGACCTTATATCCAAATGTATATACTATACATTTATTCTCTATGTACAAAAGACCAAGAATGGATGAGCTAAAGGCTGAGGTGTGCTTTGTGTGTGTGTGTGTGTGTGTGTGTGTGTGTGTGTGTGTGTCTGTGTGTGTGTGTGTGATCAAGGACATGTGTGTATGTGTGTGTGTGTGTGTGTGTGTGTGTGTGTTTTCCTTGGATACCAGACTCTTTTACCAGCTCCAAACCACATCCTGTAGAATGGGCTCCCTTGCTGCCATTCAACATTGCTACTGAAGTATTAAGGTAATTCCACCCCCATTGTTTCTAACAGTTAAGTGCTTCCACTAAGCCCCACAATTCTGAAATCTTATTATCCCCATTGTTACTAGAAAACTTGATTCTTTAATAGCTCTTGGTAAATGGAATGTCCTCCTGCCCTCTGTGGACTATAATCAGCTGGGGAGTTTGGGATCCTGTAGAGTATACCCATTCTAGCATGCTTACTTCTCTGATCATTTTAGCTCTTCCTCTCAAACTGCCACGGAAGTCCTGGCATCATTTAATGTGTGCCTTCACCTTTATGATGTCTCCAAGATCCATCCAAGCAGTGTATTAGAATGATCTGGGTCCTTTCCAGGATTTAAATCCTATGTCGCAGGAAAGAGCCCTCATATAAACAAATTCACAATTTAAGGAAAAATCTCAACATAGCCTAGCTGAGGTTATAAACAAACGCCCCCTTCTACCTTTTTTTTCCCCCTGTCTGATCCAGGCCTCTAAAGATCCTCATTTGGATTCCCAGGCATATTCTCTCAGTGCCCAATAGTAATGTTTACTAGATCCTACAGTTTCTTTTGCATATAATGCTCTTTAAAAAAAAAAAAGTCCAGAAATACTCTATTTGAGTATTCTGCTAAGATTTTCCCCAAGTATGGGAATCTGACAGTTCAAGATTCTTAATTGCATATATCCAGGATCTTTATCCCAAAACTCAGATTGAACCACATTTGTCTTAGGTCCCTGATTTTCCTAGTACAAATAATAAGCTTCTTTGAAATTCTGCCACTCCTAAAATTAATATTCAGCTCCGCCTGCTGTGCAGATGCTGGAGAAGAGTCTTTACAGTGTTGCCAAGGAGGCCCTCTTATTCTCACACTGCCCATGAAAATGTATAAACTAAAAAAATGTGCATCATCTAATAACAAAATACGAGTGCAAATTAAAATACTGGTAACCTTTAGTATTGGCACAGATTTAGGCAAAAGAACTCATGTTGTCTTGCTGTTATAAATTATATATTGAGAATGCAAATCGGTATATTCACATTCATTGGAATAGAAACATGGGGCTAATTAATGTGATATATCAGATTATTGTTTAGCCAATATTTATCCCCTTGGCCCCTCAAACTTGCATAGAAGGAGTGTATTTCACCATAACTTTGATATTGGACATGACTAATGATCTGCTATGATCAATGAAAAGTTAGCATACATGAGATGAGCAAAGACTTCAAATGTGTGTGTTCCTGTCTCTCACCATGAGAAGAGCATACTATTAGTAGTACCTGCTTCACCTGCTGCAGGATAAAAGGAATGCAGAGAGGGGCACCTGGGTGGCCCAGTTGATTAAGCGTCTGACTTTGGCTCAGGTCATGATCTCACAGTTCATGAGTTCAAGCCCTATATCGGGCTCTGTACTGACAGCTCAACCCTGGAGCCTGCTTCAGATTCTGCATCTTTCTCCCTCACTGCCCCTTCCCTGCTTGTGTTCGCTCTCATGCTCTCTCTCAAAAATAAATAAATAAAAACATAAAAAAGATAAAGGTAGAGAGTAGTCTGAACCAAGCTTCGGCTTAGGCAAAGTCCAGTCAAATGTAGCCTTGATTAGCATAACACCAACCAACTTGCACATATCGGTGAAAAATAAATGTCTTCTGTTACAGGCCACTGAATTCCGCAGTGATTTGTTACACATCATTGTTATGTAAATGAGCGATTAGTATAACTTCTTAAGTGGAATATGTACATAGTCTGTGACCTGGGAATTCCATTTATATCCATCACAGAAAAACTCACGCACATATGTGTGAGGAGATGTGTAAAACAGTGTTCATGGCAGCACTATTTGTTCTGCTTCACTTGCCTCACCTGCAAGTTTCATGTTTCTTATGCTATATCACCTTTTGAAACATGTGAGCCAGCCAGCACTAGCTGCGAAGGGTTTATCATTTTTCTGACCCTCAATAATGTGATCATAAATTTCTTTGGCTTTCAGCCTTACAACCATACTGTCCACTACACTTTTTAAAGCTCGATTGCCATCTCATGAATCCATCAATTCAGCTACATTTCAATTTTTTCTGTAACTTCATAACACACTACACGTGCTATTTTAGCACTTTGCAAAGTGTTCTCATGTACATTCAGCGAATATCCTCTTCCTTTTCCTGAGTATCCCATACTTTTGATTCATTAGCATTGAATTCATAGCCAAGAGCACTGTAACTCATGCCTGAATGGAGCTTATCTAACACACATATTTTCTCCATAAGGCACATCACAGCTTTCTTACACTCGGAAACACTAGACAGCACTTCAGTACTACACTTGTGAGCCATTTTAAACAGCAAACTCACTGAAGATGTAAAAAGGAACAAAAATGTAAAAAATGTGGCACTAAATAAATCACAAAAAGGATAGTTATTTATAGTACAAGGGCTGCAATAAGGCTCAGCATTGCCTTGTTCAACCTCAGCTAGAAACAGGTGGATTGGGTAACTCAGACTTTTTGTGCCCTTGTGAATGGCCACCAAAGTGCGTTAAGTATAGGTTTTAGCAACACAAATTTTAGTGAGTGGGCAAATAGGCAAATACAAACTCCATGAAGAATGAGAATCAACTAAATTAAGTTTAAATAAAATGCAAAAATACGGGGATGATATTACCAAACATAGGGATAGTACTTACATGTAGTAAGGGAGGAAGTGAAAAAGAGTCTTATGTGGATCTTAGTTTTATTTTTAAAATTATATTTTAATACACAATATTCTTATGCAAATATTGCAAAATGCTACTGTTTCTATGATCTCTGATAAGTTTAATGTCTTTAAGTTTTGGCATATTTGAAATGTTTTCTGACTTTACTTTTTTTTTTTGCAATGCAAACTTGTTTTAAATAATGAAAAAAAGCTATTGTACAAATATTACTCCTCAGGGGCAGCCTGCAGAACCATGGCTGTAGACTTTTTGCTCTGTAAGGAAGTGCTTCTTTAGATTTTTAGGTTTAGAGATGATACCATATGGATGCATTTGCTTGAATCATGGAACCCCATCTGGGTCTAGTAGGTGGACCCCATCCAGCTGGTTGCCCAGGGTGATCCAGTTGGGATGCACGTTGTGTGATTGTCCAGATAACTTAATCTTGTGAGTGCCAGGGATAGTCTCTCAAACGTCATCGATTTCATCTGGTTTATGTACTGGTAACACTCAGCTATGATCACGTCACAATCCAGACCCTGGCTGAAGGCTTGGGGATTTTCTTTGACACCAACCAAGCAACATCCCTTGCTATGGTTTAACCAGTGACTTGTACGTACTGTCCAAATGATGCATTGCAGTTGATTTGTTTTCACCCAAATGCATATTCTTCTACATTTTCTCTCCACATATTCTCTTAAAAAGAAAAAAACTTCATGGGAGAGGGGACCCTGAGCTAAGCTATCCATCTTGGCACAGAGGGTAGGAGCTAAGATGCCAGCTAGCTGAAGCACAAATCTGGTCAATGAAGCCACATAGGTACAGACCTCCATCAATTTCTGAAAATGTCTCTCATTCCACATTTAGAAACCATTCAGTTATAGTTTTCAAAGAATATTTTGACTGTGGGCTACTAATATTTTCAGTGTCCAGCTGATTTAAAAACTTAAGTCTATTAAAGCATCCTGAGAAGTCACACAGGCAGGTTCTGATATTGATACCATGCTCTTCATGCATATCTCTTACAATCCAGACCAACTCCAAAAGGTGACCCGCTACTTCTTACAAAACATTGACTTACTTATTTTCTGGATATTGCATCCAAATAGAATACCAGTTGTTTTCCTGGTCAGGGGGTAACCTGGAATTACTGGTTGAATACTCACTGCGGAACAAGATGACTTTAGTTACTACTTCTCCACACTGATCATTGCTATCCTTCTTATGGACTCTCCCAGGAACAACAGCTATTTTTGGTCTTCAATATTGACCCTTCCTAGACCTTGGCAACTGTGGCTCGAAATGATATTTATAGCCCAATCTGCACAAGCTCAAAAATTATGACCAAAATTATTGTCAGCACTCAGAAACAGCATCATACTACTGTAATGCAGAATCAAATTCCAGAGAAATATCAATTAGAGCATGTAGAAACTTCCAGAAGTGTAAAACAGATTCTTATTCTTTTCCTTATTTCTCAAAAGTTTTATATTAACCACCTTTGCTCAATTTGCATAGAGGCATCCTATTATAATTTACAGATTAATACATAGTTAATGCATGCAGGTCACTGTGTATAGATAATAGTATAGTAAAGAATTTGGCTCCACCCAGGGAGGAGTCAGAAAAGAAGAAAAGCTTTTCTTTTGGCTTTAGGAGATAAACTCTAACACCTTGGAATTTCTCCAGTGACAAAACTATCGCTTTCTCTTCATGGTGGTCCCTTGAAGCTTTTTTATGCTAATGAGATGACTGAAGGTAAGTCCAATCAATCTGAAAGTCTTAAGATGGAAGCTGGACATACCAACCTCAGCTAAGTATTTGATTTAGACAGGGGGGCTCTGGATTATGTGATATCGCCTCATCCCTAGGAAGTGAGGAGGCTAGAGATTGAGTTCCATTCTGTGGACAATTAATGAATTAATCATGCCTCAGTAATGAAGTCCCAATAAAAACTTTGGATACTGAAGCTCAGTGAGCCTCCTGGGCTGACAATACTCTATATATTATCACTTACTTCTATCAAAAGTTTTGTATCCTGAAGATAAAAAATCCTTTGTGTTTGGAAATTTCCTAGACTCTGCCCTCTCCATACCTTTTCTTAGCTGATTTTAATGTATCCTTTTCCTATAATAAATAAGACCATAAGTATGATAATTTTTATTGAGTTCTATCTTTCTAGGGAATTATTAAAACTGAATATGGTTTTAGGAATCCTCCAAACTTCTGCCTCAGGCAATCATGACTGTCTGGAAGACTGTGCCCTTAACCTCTAAGTCTGGCTAATTCAGGGTAATAATAAAACATTTTTTTCTAGAAATAGATATAATCTAAAGAGAAAACTAAATTCTTTTCTAACAATTGGCAGCGAAGGGTTATATATCAACTATTCCAAAACCAAAATAAATCCTCTTATATATGTTTAAATATGTAATAGGTTTATAAACACCACATTCTATTACAATAAGATAGCTTATTTGTGTCCCTTGGTATATATTTCCCAAACTACACCAAGAATTGTTGTAAAATAATATTGCCCAAAGTGATGCACTCTCTAGATGGACACTTGTTGGAACAGGTCATTCAGAGGACATGAGTGCCAGCTGACCTCTGAGCTACACCTGAGCAGTCAGAAGCTTCTCACCCCCATCCCTGTCCTTAGAATGTATATTGTGTCCACTGTTCCCACATTAAAAGCTGCCTCAAGGGCATAACCTTGAGAGGGTGAGGTATTTTTCAGACCATGTCAACTGAATATGTGACTGAACTCAGTTAAGTTCCCTGTATAAACTTGTAAGATTCTGGCCTATGAGTGCACAGCTGTACTCTTCTTGTGGCCACCCAGGACAAGCCTCTTACATAAGTTCCTTCACTTATCAACCCTGCCGCCCACCAATCTGGAATGATTTGCCTCTTTCTTCAGTCTCTCCTTGCACTCCATGCACAGAAGCCATTCTCAGATTTGCCCTAAGGAAGTGCCCAGGGTTGTGAACCAACAATACTTCAGGGAGATTTTGTTTAGGTTCAGCAGATAAGTGGATTACCTCTGACTTAAAAGTCTTGCTGACAAAACCATTCAGCTATGTTCAACGGTAAAGGACTTTGGAGGGTTAATTGTTCACAATTACAAACTGGAACACAGTCAAAACAATTATGTAAAAAGAATCAAGACTCTGTGGTTGTGCCCTAAGCTCACCTAAGACTAAAGAAAATAACTTGTACTGTGGTACCCATGTTCATGAGGCGCCTGTCATCCATTAAAAACTGAGCAAAATAAATACGGTGACAGTAACCTACTTCTAGTTTATTTTTTCAAGTGTACATATCTGTTCAATTAGTCATATAGTATAACTTTAGGTAGCTATTAGTGAGTGTGATTTTGAGATGACTAACAATCAAAATCCCAGCTAATAGAAATAACAATGCAATATTTATTGCATAAACTCTATGTGTCATTGCTATATTTCTGTATTCTAAAATATATCCTAGATGAAACCATATTCACAAAGAATAGAACACTGTGACAGTGGCCACTCATTCTCTACTAATCATTCAACTGAATAAAAAATTAAAAAAAAAACACACCTTGGTTTCTAGTTGGATACATCATTTCCTAAGATAAATACTGCATTTTCCATTCCTTTAACTCTAGGTATGCTAGTGTGATGGAGGCTTTCTTAGTGGTAGCTTTGAAACAATAAAGTAATTACCTTGCCATACAAGGATTCAGTCAAAGATGAGAATAAGATGCTGCCATCACACAGATTAAAAATTGGTATTTTTTATCAGGTGACCCCCAAATAACTGCTCCTATCTGGGGACAAAGAAAGACTGAGATGGAGGAGAATAAATAAATCACAATCAATAAGAAAAGATGACAGTCTTCAGACTCAAACATGACATCTGAGCAAGAGCTCTAGCTTTGATGATTTACATATAGTCCTAAAACTAGGTTTTCAGAAGGTCACTTTGACAGAGAACCAGTCTTGCATTGCAAAAGTCAGTAATTGTTAACTCTTAGAGTTACCAAGAGTAGCAACCCTTCCCTTCTCCAGCATGCTGCTACAAAACATATACAGTACTCAAGAAGGACATTGTTTTTTTTTTTTAATGTTTATTCAGTTTTGAGACACAGAGAGAGACGCAGTGTGAGTGGGGAAGGGGCAGAGAGAGGGAGGCACAGATTCCAAAGCAGGCCCCAGCCTCCGAACTGTGAGCCCAGAGCCTGCCTGACACAGGGCTCGAACCCACAAACCGTGAGATCATGACCTGAGCCGAAGTTGGACACTCAGCCGACTGAGCCACTCAGAAGCCCCGAGAAGACATTCTTGATAATGTTCACTTAAGATATAACCATGGAAGAAAACAGAGAAGAACTTCCCAGAGAGCTATGGATTACCAGGCACCTAAACTAAGAACTTGTACTTTATTATTCACATACAGTACTATTTGTTCATTGCTATAGACCTATAATTATTATGTGTTTCACATTCTCCATTTCTCTTGTGTATACGCTGGAGTGAGAAAACTATCATCCACAAGCCAAATCTGGTTCACTAACCACAAGCAAATAAAGTAGTATTGGAACACAGCATGCCTATTCATTTTATCTCTGGTTGCTTTCACCGAGTAGCAATTGAATAGCTATAACAGAAATAGTATGGCCTATAAAGCTGAAAATATATATACCATCTGGCCCTTTATGAACAAAGTTGACTGACTCCTGGTCTACAGCATCATTTTATATTGAGCAAATGACTTGTTCCTAGACTAATGATAACTATATCAGACTTAAGACAACAGATTACTCATCTACTAGGGATCCTGGACTTTAAAGTGGAAACAGTAACTAGACGGAACATTGTCTGCCTTAGAGAAGGGATGGCAGAGAAGAAAGTGCATGGAGAGTTGGGTATTCAAAAAAATAGACCATGTCAGATAAAACATCCATTATTTATTTTACCTATTGAAAGCAGAAACTTTCACAAATCTCAAAACTGTATGTTATTGGCTTCCTGAAAAATAATTTTCTTTAATTGCCCTTGTAAATAATAACTTCTACTTATATTGGAGATTCTTATAAAAATAATCATATGAGATTTTTAATTGGGTCTATTATAAAGATATTATTGAGACTCTATTCATTATGTCATTATCATCCTATGCATTTATTTCTACCAAGAGAAATGATCATGCCACCTAGTGATGTTCTATCTTCCCAAAAACTTATCAATGTAATAAATTGTGTTAATTATAAAGTTTCTGTTTTTAAATTGACTGCTTGCAGGTTGTGACAAATGTATGCTTCACTTACAGAAAATATGCATAATTTTTGTGTATATCTTACTTTATCCTTAGCTCAATATAACTATAATCTTGTTTTTCTCCACTTTTAATTTATAGTATAAGTATGTAGCATTATAGGCTACCTGAACCTCTCTTCCAGAATAAGCACATGGGAAAATACACAATCACTCAGAAGTGAAGCACAATCTCATTTAGTCCTAAATATGACTCTTTTAGTTCATTACTTGCACTTTAATGCAAAAGAAAGGACAAATTGCAGGTAAAGACAATCAAAAGTAAGAACCTAAAATTTAAACACATACCTAGCTCCAGAAATCATACTTTTCCCCTTTTTCATGTTGTTTCCACCTGGATCAGAGGTGGAGGTAAAGCAACATTATTCTAAAGTGTAGATCAAATTATGTTAACGGTGGAAACAGGCCTGAGGATAAGTTCTAACACCTTGACTTGACAGAGTCTCAGTCTGATGTCTGAAAATGTTGGAGAGGTTCGGATATGTCACGGCAGCCCTAAAAAGCTTTAAGGAACTGGTGGCTTCGGTATAGAATAGGCTTATTTAAAAACTTGCACACTATTCCAAAAGTTCATGATGTGTAACAAATTTCAATATTGCTGACACTGCTGGAATAAATGAGTTATTGGACTGGTAGAGGATAGGGCCCTAGAGCTGGAGAGGAAGTCTGGCCTAGTCTGCAACATCCAGCTTCCCAGGCACCTCCTTGCTGTCTCTTATCTTTATGCAGGCAGTAACTCACCAAAATAAAAATAAAATTTTCTTTTTATAAGCTAAAAAAGAGAATACTTAATAATGTCTTGTATATAAGGTTAAGAGGTCTAAAATGGTTCTGATCTAGAAGAAAATGTTGAAAAAAGAATAGAATAGCAAATTCTGTGAAAGGGTCCATATCTATGACATCCAAAATTATTATATGTATTCATTCAATAAAAAGTTTATGGAGTTTTAACACCAATACAATGTTTGCTCAGTAACAAAGGTGGAACTTCAGTGAAATTTGAAAAATCAGGTAACTTACCTTTGAAGTTATATAGTCTGAGGAAACATGGACTCTGGTATTTCATACTTCAGAGCTCTACATCTATTAAAGTACAAGAAAGAGAGACCAAATTAGTCTTTCTTCCTGAGGAGTGGGAGAGCAGGCATGACTTACAAAGGAAGGGTTAAAAGCAGAAACAAGGATTCAACACTGATGAAATGCACATAGGTTCATAACAGAGTGTCTATAAGAGAGCATCATGGTTAAATGTGGGAACATGTATACAGATTCCTAGATTATGGCAATGTGGGACATCTGAGCGATGCTACATTATGATAATGTTAACCTCAATTCATAATAACAAAAAAGGAAAAATCTCATTCTTTCATTCAGACAGTCTATTAAAAAATTTGCATATGGAGCATTTATTTTAACATGATTTCGCAATTACAGGTGTGCTTAAGTGATAATTCACAAATGTGAGGTCTTAAAGAGATTATAAGTGATTTTGTTTATGAATGTCAGGATTCTACGCAGATTTCTTTAGGCAAAGCCACTTAAATTGAAACGATCCCTGGCCGACTGACATCTTCTCCATAACCAGTCTTCAAACTGTTTCATTTTAACAATATAACTGAAATCCAGCTGGCTCACACTCAATTATAATAAAAATCCAAAGTGTTGCTAAGTGACTAGGGAATAGAATATGAAATTCTGACAAGAAATATTCCCTCACCCTTGATTGAGGAAAACAGCTCACAGATGGTCAAGGTGATGCACATTCTTGGGCTCTTCAAAGATTACTTTATTCTCAATTCCTACCTAGAAATAATGCTTAATTTTCAAAAAAATAATAAGTGTCATCTTTAATCTCTGATTTGAAGTGCACATTTTTAACTCCCACTATAATTTAGGTTTTTAAGTGATGCATTCATCTTTGCCTCCAGTTTTGATTACCACATGCACTTCCAATTCTATCACAAGCAAAAGTTTCTGGGGCAATTATAGTTCTTTCAGAGGACAAGAACACTGAGGTCACATCACATCAGTACTTCCTGCCCTGTACTGATACCGATCAAATTCTGAAAATAATTTAAGGTTTTGGTCCTTAGCCTTAGGGCACAAAACTCGATAGAATCTAGCAATTTCAGAAACCTTATCATGTTCAACACCACATTACTCATAGCAACTATTTTCAACAAGCGGTCTGTAGTATTGATCCTAAAACTGAAATGGACAAGATTCTAGGTCAGAATCATCTTTAAAATCAATGAAATTGTGGAAATTAGTTTGAAAACTTCTATCAGGACGTGAGAACATTTTCAAAGAACTTGACAACAATTTAGCAGGTTCATTCTTTCATTTATTTATAAAAATATCAATTTTCAAGCCATAGCTTTATTCAGTTCCCTTGCCCATTTCTAACAAGAGTTATTTCAGTTTCTCCAAAGCCCCTCTTCCATTCATGCAGTTTTAATTCTCCATGTCTTCACCTCATATGTGACAAGAAAATCATAAAGTCAGAAACACCCTCTGATTGTGGCCTTCAGTCCCACCATTCTTTTTTATAGCCAAGTGTTTCTCAAGATTCATATTTGCAAATAATGACTACCTAAAAATAGTTTAAGCAACAAAGCTATTTATTAAACATATTAACTCCATTTCTCTCTTTTTCCCTCTCTCTTTCTCCTCTCTTTCACCAATTGAATGTGAAAAGGGAAGCATATAGCTGTAATTGCTAAGGGAAGCTATCTTTTAACTACATCATGAAGCTAGACTTAGGCTAAAGCCAAAAAATGAGGACAGTAAACAAACAGAATCTTTAAGAGACGGCTACCTGGATCTCAGAGTCATTAGCTTGGACAATAGGTATGCACACCCTTTGAGACCATGTAATTCCCAGCAAACTGATCCCATCTCAGAGAGTGGATTTTGCTTCATCTTAAACAATATCACTAGGAAAGGTGTGCTGGGGTGGGTTTTTGGAAAACTTTACTCGTTCTTTAACAAAGGCCAAAAAAAAAAAAAAGGGAGAAAAGGGTCTTTTCTGTTTCTATCAGTGAAAACATAGAGAATCGGAACTATAACTATTCTTGATTTCTTTAAATGGGAGGACCAAATTCTCATCAAACTAGATATAGAAGGGAAGTTATTCAACCTGATGAAAATATCTACAAAAAAACCAAAACTTCATAGCATTCTTAATGGTGGAGAACAAGGCAAGGATGTCAACGTTCACCATTTTTATTCTGCATCGCCCTGAAGATTCTATCCAAGGCAACCAGAGAAAGAAGAAACATAGATATCCTTTAAAAAAGTTATATAGATTGTTAAAGAAGGATTAATACAGTTTTTATTCACAGATGACATAATTCTGCATATAGAAAGTCCAAAGAAATACCTGTTATTTACATGCACAAATACACACATATATGTGTACTAGAACTAGTAAGCTTAGCAAGGTTGCAGAATACTGATCAATATATAAAAGAAGTGAAAGTTTATACACTGAAATAAAAAATATTTCTGAGATAACATAAAAAGGACTTAAGGAAAAGAGAATCATTTTGTGTTCATGAATTTAAGACTCAATATTAAGATGGCAATTCTCCCAAGGATGATTTAATGCAGTTCCTACCAAAATAATTGCATAGGTTTTACTGAAATTGATAGTCTGATCCTAAAATGTATATGGAATGGTAGAAGACCCAGAAAACTGGAAATAATCTTTAAATCAACAAAATTGAAGGATTTACTTACCTTCTTAATTTTCAAGTTTATTACAAAGCTATAATAATAAAGACAGCATGGTATTGGCATAAGGATAGATACATAGATCAGTGGAACAGACTTGACTTCCTTTTTTTAATTTTCTTTTTAATGTTTATTTATTTTTGAAAGAGAGACAGAGAGACAAAGCACAAGCAGAGGAGGGGCAGAGAGAGGGAGACACAGAATCTGAAGCAGGTTCCAGACTCTTAGCTGTCATCGTGGAGCCCAACACAGGGCTCGGACCCACAAACTTTGAGCCGCAGTCAGATGCTTAACCAATGCAACCATCCCGGTGCTCCCAGAAATGGCATTTCTAAAACAAACCCTTTCTTATTAATTGATTTTGGCAAACTTTCCAACATAATTCACTGCAGAAAGAATAGTGTTTTCAGCAATGAACATTTTCTTTCTTCTACAGGTTTGGAAGTTGTCTCTTTAGTTTATATCTCAGTGATAGCTCTAGATATTTTACTATACTTACGAGAAACAGAAACTGCTAGACTTCTAACCAATGTTCATATCTTCAGTCTCTTCTTCTAAAATAATCTCAATTTAGTTGGAGACTGTTTGAAAACTCCACTCTTCAATTTTTTGTGATATTTTAGCTTCCTTGAAAGCTTCCATTAAAGAGAAGTCAAAATTAACTGGGCAATTTGGCTTTGACACTTCTTACTGCTTTATTTCATTGCCTTGATACCCGGCAATTGACCATGATAGGAAAAGTTTTCATCATTGACTTTCAACTAAATGCAAAGCATACCAGGGCAGAGAGTCTGGATTTCTGATAACCTTAAGGAACAGCTATCTCTGCCTTAGATTGTCTACCTCTTGTCTTCTTGTATATGATAGACAATAAATTCCTAACCTATTTAAAACAGTTATTTTGGATCTCTGTTACAAGAGGCCAAACACTGTTCCTAATAATATTAAACAGATTTATCCATTAAATCCATTAACCTCTGTCATATTTTACATTTTATTTTCTCTTTGGTCTGTATTCTGAGGAGATTCTTTAAGTAGTTCTTTCTTCTAGCTTACCAATTGTTTTTTATCTCTATGTAATCTATCAATTAACCCATTTATTGTGTTGTATTAAACTCATTTCTAAATTTTTTACTTTTAAAAGTTTTGTTTTGTTCATTTTCAAATATTCCTCATTATTTGAACACACATTTGCACACACTCTTTTTAAGTCTGTCTTTCAATTTTCTGAACATTTCATAAAATATACATCTGATAATCCCATTTTCTTTTTTGCTGTTTGATTGAGCTATGATACACATATAATTTTGTATTAAAGTATACTACATAATGATTTGATAAATGTATATGTTTTAAACTTATTACCACAATGAATTTAGTTAACATCCATCACTTCATATAGCTACCAATTTTTTTTCTGATGAGATAATCTTTTAAGATCTACTCTATAAACAACTTTTAAATACATAATACAATACTGTTAATCATGGTCATTATGCTGTACATTACAATCCCAAAACTTATGTTATTTTAAAACTGTACATTTGTACCTTTTGACCGCCTCACTCATTTCATCTAGCCCCTGCCCCTTGCCTCTAGTAAATACTAATCTGTTTTGTTCCTATCAGTTTGGTATTTTTATATTTCACATGTGAGAAGATATAATATTTAATGCTAATAAAAAATCCATCTACATTGTCACAAATAGCAGTATCTGTGTTCATCAGGGATGTTGGTCTGTAATTTTCTTATATTTTGTGTATGAAGAAAATAATGAAGGTCAGAGTGGAAATAAAGTAGAGACAAAAAAGGGCAATGCTCATAAGCAGGATGAAGTGATACTGAGTTGAGCTGCATTAGCTCCAGAAAAGCAACTGTAGAAAAGGTCTCAAGTTGTTGTTGTTGTTTTTCTGCGCGGAGGTCAAACTACTGTCATCAGCTATTACACTAATGTGGTGATCAAAAGACAAACTGGGCCATGGAATTATAGACATTCCTTTAGGTAATGGCTTACAAAGTATGGGCCCTAAAGTAGCAGCACCGGCATCAATATGGAACATTAGAAATGCAAATTATTGAGCCCTGGCCCACACTTACCAAGCTAAAACTCTGGGAAAGTGACTCCGTCATCTAGCTGTTTGGGTGATGTGGATGCACAATAAATTTGAAAATCAGTGTCCCAGAGATATCACAAATCTTTTACAAAAAAGAATAGGCACCTAAAAAAAAAAAAAAAAAGACTGGATTTTCAACTAAACAGAATTATAGCTTTGAAGGAAACCATGTTATAAAGTTAACAGATGATAAGATCTTGGCGTATGTGTTATTCACATTAATAGGACCATTTTAATCCATGTCTAATTGGTCATGATTTCAGTTGCAAAAAGTTACTAAATTCTTTCATTTAAGAAAATACCCACTAAAATTTCTTTTAAAATACAAAGCAATTGTTTTGAAAATGTATTATGCTAACAGCTCAACATTAGTCAAACACAGACATACTTCTGAAGTCTAGTTTTACTTTTCAACACATGAATGCAGCATCTTCTCAAAAATGTAGGCATAATAAAATCATGGCAGCTTGACCAGTAAGCATTTGCTCTCTCAATGTAATTGCTGCTCTGAATAAAGATCTACCCAAAACTGCAGATTTTTAAGAGACACCCATACTAGCATTGCATTCATTGGTCACATGAGACACCTTAACAGCACACTCTAGAAATACAACGCTAAGGACTACTTGGCTGGCTGAGTCCATAGAACATGCGATTCTTAATCTTGATGTCTTGAGATCAAGCTTCATATTGGTCATAAAGCTTATTGAAAAGAAAAAACTACATCGCTAAGTTTGAGAGAATCTCTAAAAATTCTGTGTCTTTGCAAATGGTTATGATGTAAAATTTGATGTTAACACAGTAAAATCAGAGTCGGTTGCACGGTTTTATTAAAATACTTGCTAAGTTTATCTCAGCTGAACATGCCTCAGATCTTGAGGCTGTATTCAGATAAAATAGTGGCAGCGTCTCTCTTCTGTGTACCAACCAACAGATAGACAGCTAGAAACATTTCATCTTCTCCTCCATTTCTATCCTTCCTTTAGTGTGATTTCTGTCTTAAACAATAATTCAATTATGCAAATAATTTTATCCCAAATATTGCTACATGCTTCTCTTAATGTAAAGTTGCTCTTCCATAATTTATTTAATTTCATAAAATTAAGTATAAAGCTATTAATTGAATGAAATGTTCCTAAAAATTGGCTTCTAAGTAATTCAGACTATTGGGGAGAATGTAATTTATGCATTTTTTTGCATATGAAATTAATATATTTTAATCGGGTTTGGGGAGTTTATAGACTTCTCTTTTAATAAGCCACAATATTTTTCTACTATCTGCAGTGAAAATTTTAAATTTTAAATAAATTGGTAAGTTCATTATTTTGAAGTCAGATTTTAAAAAATGGTAATTGCTTTAAAAAAAAAAACCCAAAATATTTCATTTTCTATCATGGCCAAAAATCATGTAAACATCTTGTGCAAGGCCTATCTTTATTATATTTGTTTAAAATTTAATTCAATCAGGCATTAATGAAAAATTACATACTGCATGCATCAAAAATGGAACATCATAATTATTTTGAATCTTATATGCTGACTTTAAGTCTTGGATTAGTAACAAGATAATAGTTTACATTGTCATTGATACATAAAAGAACAGGATCATAAAAACAATGACAAAGCAGCACATTCCACGGGATTCTCCTGTAATTAGCCATTTTTATCATCCAATCTCACAATGCATGAATACTAATAGCTTGTTTTGCTAAGCTGTCTGGAAAGATGTAATTCATTTATAGACAGCAAAGTGGAAAAATGCACATGAAAATGACACATCAAAGGCTAATTCAATAATGTCATTAATTCACTAAAATTTACCTCTAGTAATTCAGCATAAATAAAATGAGGATAATGTCAGTGAAGACAAAGCAAGATGAAGACCATAAACTTCCTTGCTTTTTCACTAAATTCTTCAGCTATTGGTGAATTGGTTATACTGGCAACACATATTTTCTAATATCATGAAATGCAGTAAATATATCTGCACAATTCTGCATCCAACACAGTGCCAGAGAGTGACCCTTAACTTCTCTGTACCCCATATTATCTGATTGGTTATATTTTAGGGTATCTTGGAGGCTCTGATGTATCAGAGGATTCTAATGTATCAGAATAAATGAACATTCAAAAATCATACTGCAAAAGACTGTTCTTTATTTTGTCTTCTGCCTGATTAAGAAGGGAATGCTATGTAGAAACCTACTATGGCATGTAAGGAATGTTAAAATAATGTTCTGATTGCTGAGTTCATATTATCCTCTCACTAGGGAGCCATCAGCCTCATAGATTAAATAAAAACAAATAAGAGAAAGAACCCATTCTTGTGGTTGCCAGCTGAAAATAAATTAAATGCAGCTTCTTTTTTAACTATGTTCAATTGTCCTTGTCCGCAGGGACCATGCTTTGGAAATATAAAAGAATATATTTAGTTCTTGATGAAAGAATAATAATTTGGTAATTTCTCTTAGGAGAAAAAACATTAAAGCTGTGGTTATACAAAACCATTTTCCTGTCCATGAAATTTTCAGATTTACGCCTCTAAAGTGCTTTGGAAAGCATTATCTTAACACTCTCGTGGCACGATGTTTTAAATTTGTCATTTAGATAGAGGAAACAGAAAAATCTGAAGCATACATATGCTAGCAGGCTTTTCTTATCTCCCACAAGTCAACAGTAGAACTGGATCCACGTGTTTTGATAGTGAGGTAATCTTTCCAGGATAAGATGTCTGTCAAGCAGAGATGATTTTGAGGAAGAAATAAGAAAGGTGACTTTATACCCTCAGAGGTAACAAATAACTTTATAATTTAAAAAAATCAATTTTTCTTCTCAGTGTAACTAAATGAATTAGTCTGGATTATTTTCACTATCATTATATTTGTCCATTTGTTTTAAAATAAGCAAATGGGCAGTTGTGGCACTGTTAAGCCCATAACGACTTTCTGGGGAGAAGAAATAAAAAGAAGGGACAGAAGGAGCAATTTTTATTTTTAAAACATGCTGAGTACCATTATATAAATCCAGCTATGTAATTCATCTCATCTAAATTTATATTAATATTTTATATTAATTTCCATGTAGGATTCTCATTACAAAACTACTGGAAAAGGATATGTCAAAAAATATAATATGAACTTCTATTCTTAAACAATGTTTCTAGATCTTGAATAAAACTGACTAGCTTTGTTCATTTTTAAATTTTTATTTGTACTCTAAGAGACCTGTATTATGAATATTCACATTTAATTGCAAAACTTACATGATTTTATATGACATACAACTCAGTGTGTACCCATAGATTTGTTACAATACCAAGTTCATCTCTCTGTGTTGTTTCCCTATATTTAATACAGCACAAGTTTAACAAATGCTCAGTTTGAACATGGGGTTGGATATTATTGCTTGCATTCTCAAATAAAATGACTCTATCTGTTACTCAGACCTTATACACACTCAGAGGATGCTCACATGCCTTCCCAAGGAATGTAGACTGACTTCAAACCTCTTTTTTTCAACTTGTTAGATGAACTTCCATGTGGTTTGGTAAAAGGTATGGTCCCTGTCATCTCCTTCCACTAAAATACTGCTTACAACATGGAAACAAGAACAACAAGAAACCCATGTATTCTTCACACTTAATGATAAATACTATTAATTAGAACTTGCTACACACTGTCCCTATTTCATCTCAAAGCATGTATATGACCCTGCTCTGTAGGTATTATTTTTCTCAATTAAACAAAATGAAACTGAAACTCAGAGGGTTAAAAGTGGGCTTATCAATGTCAAGTAGCTTCTCAATGGTACATAAGTATGTTAATCTAACACGATCTGAAAACAAATTGCATGTTGTTGCAAATAAGTATTTGGCTTCACCCAAAGTTGATTTTCTGATCGTTGGTGTGAAATATAATTTCCTGTAATTTGTCTAAATTGCTATTGGTCTAGAGAGGCGTACCCATAAAAACTACCCCAGCATGTGATCAAATAGGTGATATCCTTGGATTACAAAATAGACAGTAACATATAAAAAACTGGCTATTTTGATTTAATAGTCTTAATTTTTTCTAGTTTCTATGACCTTTTAAGAAAGCCTAATCAAATTCCAGATTATTTCATAGGATCACACTATGTTTTAGAAATTCCATGCCATAGGTTTATACTAAAAAGAAGTGAAAACATTTCCACAAAAATACTTGTACAAAAACAATTATATAGCCTTATTTATAATGAACAAACACTGAAACCAACTGAAAACATCTATGGAGAGGAGAATGAATAAACATATAATAGGACGATACTCCACACATAAAAAGAGAAAATTCCTTGTGGGGAAGAGCACTGGGTTTTATATGGAAACCAATTTGACAATAAACTATTAAAAAAAAAAGAGAGAGAGAAAATTCCTGATATAGTAACATCAAGTTGACCAAATAAGTCAGACACACACAAAAAGTACACAGTATGATTTTAGTTACATACAAATTGAAAACATTCATTGTCCTGACAATCAGGGCTTGGGTCCTTGGAGTGTGGTGCTGACTAGAAAGAAGCATGAGGGAACATCAGGGTTAGAGAAATGTTCTGTCTCTTGATCTTTGGAAAACGGCTATATTAGTGTATATATTGTAAAGCTAATCAAATCAAGCACTTAAAATATGCTTAATTATTTTAAAAATACAGCTCAGTAAAAATGTTTACTTAGTTTAGTAACCAACAAATGTTACTAAACATTAATTACTCTAACACTCATCTCTAATATTTTCCTAAATGAAGAAAAAAAGCTCACTGCATCCGTAGTGAGTTTGTGGGTCAATTATCCATATGAGTTGATAAAATAAGCTGAGAATGTGACTATCATTTTGATAATCGGTTACTGAAATAAAGTTCAAAGTGACAAAAAAGCTACATCAAAACTTTCTGCACTTCACATTCAGATTCTAGGCAGTTATTTTGATTACTGAAACTACTTTTGCTACTAATTCTTTTGAGTAAACACCCTTAAAAATGCTGGAGCAGATCATAGAGTTCATTGATCCCTGATCCGGTTTGAGAGGTAAATAAGGAAGGCTACTGAGTAGGGCAAATATTTTTTGACATTGCTCACCAGTGCATTATGATGCATCCTAGCTTAGAATCTGTGAATTGCTATTTTTCCAAGTAAAAACAAAGTCAGTCAGCAGAAATCTTTCCAGAGGAGTAGTGTCACAAAGTTATATTTTTTTGAGATTGTTGATAGTCTTCAACAGGGGAAGTTAACACAGAATGATTACCTCTTTGATTATTTCTATTTGCAAAAAGAAATAAAACAAACTAATACATAACTGAATAGGAATTATCTGCCCTTAATGATTCACTGAAAATACATTTTGTCCATAGCTTATAAAACATTTTATGGTATATAAATACAAATAGAGAAATAAAGAGTTTTCTGTTATATCATCACGATGCCCCTTTAAAAAGACTGGCTGCACTTAACACAAGTTACTATTAAAAAATTCCAGCATCAACATTTCTGCTCTTCTTAACTCCTTGAAATAGAATAAGGCTGAATAATTCTATTTCTTTGTTAGTTGATTACATTAACAAAAATGGACATAACCACTGTTAGAATTTGTAAGTTTCTCAAGAGTAGTATTGCTGTTATTAAATTGCTTTTCAGAGAATTTTGTTCCCAGCATATTTTGTTCTCTTGCTGTTTCATGATAATAAAGTATTTGTAGCTAGCTATAGTTGGGGGATAAGAAAATTATATGTATACGCACACATACACACATGGGGAAATGAAGAAAAAAGGATTCTCCTTGTGCAGTCATTATGCACATATTATAAAAATCTAGAATAGTCCAATAAATAAATAAGCTCCAGGTAATCTTATTTATTAAAGCTTTTATACTCTACAGGCAATATCTAATTTAATCTGACACTCTACACAGGGTATGTGAAGGGAGCACTAAAAGTAAAATAAGAATAAGTAATAGGTGTATATGAGAGATAATTTGTCATTAAATTGCATACAACTATGATCAACTCAATTATCATTTAATATTTATTATGCTTTCAATAATTATATTCTACCTATTTCTTCTAACCGCCAAATGGGAGGTTAGTCAACTGGAATTACCCAGATAAAATTAAACTGTATGACTTAAGAAGTCATTACATGCTCGTCTTTAGATCTTTTACATTGAATCATTATTCTATTTTAATTTTTTATAGTTTATTTTTGAGACAGAGAGAGACAGAGCACAAATAGGGGAGGAGCAGAGAAAGAGGGAGACACAGAATTGGAAACAGGCTCCAAGCTCTGAGCTGTCAGCACAGAGCGCAACGCAGGACTTGAATCCATGAGTGGTGTGATCATAACCTGAGCCAAAGTGGGGTGCTTAACTGACTGAGCCACCCAGGCTCACCTGAATCATAATTTTAGGCAGAAAAGGATTTTAAACTCTACTTTGGGACCATTCTTGTTTTTATATAAAACAGTTAAATGTCTTGCCATGGCTTCTACATTCAATGAGAGAGCCAAGACTAGAACCCAGTTACACACTTCTAATTTAGGTTGCTTTTAAATTTAATATTTACTTATAAATCCAGTTTTAATTAAGCAATTAAAAATTTATATTAATCTATCTGATTTTTTCATAAACTCTCCCAAATAATTCAACAGAAGCATTTCCCCACTGTAATTCAGGTATCAACATTACCAAACATCTTTATTCTTTCAGTATTAAAAACAAACAAACAAAACTTTAGTCATGGAGTTTTTTTTCTCTCTTTGTGTTTCAACTCCTCAGACTCTTACTATAGAATCAAAAAGGCACACTCTTGTATACCCATTTTAAAAGCACTGATATCATCTTCTCACAATTCTAAAGATTATAAAATAGTATTTGTTATAACTACAAAAATAATATTTATAAACTCCTTGAACATAAGTAAATTAAATTCAAGAGATGCCAAGTGAACACTAGGCCAGGTTGCAAATGAGAAGATTTTTAAAAACTTCTTTGACATCAAGGAACTTACAATACGATAGTGTAAGTAAAAACATGTCCCAAGTAAGAACATAAAAAGCCATTACTTTATTAAATACTAATTACTTTTTTTATTTAAAAGACACATTTTGGATGCTGATATAATATTCCTATGTACCCAGAACTATGCCAGGCATTCAAGCATGCAATAGCAAACAGGAATTTCTTTTTCCTAGTAAAGCTTACATTATGGTGTAGGAGACAGCCAGATAAATGAACAAGTACACTTGTAATGTGACACATGCTCACATGTGGTCATTTGTGCTAAGTAAGTAGAAGGAGCTGGATGCACGATAGGAAGAACATCTAATACAGCCTGGGTCGTGCAAAGGACATAGAAGCTCTAGGGGGAAAGAATGTCTAAGGATGACTTAGAAATGTCAGTAGAGGGTAAAGCCTGGGTGACTCAGTCGGTTAAGGGTCTGACTTGGGGTCAGGTCATGATCTCATAGTTTCTGAGTTTGAGCCCGCGGCAGGCTCTGTGTTGACAGCTCAGAGCCTGGTACTTGCTTTGGATTCTGTCTCCCTCTCTCTCTCTCTGCCCCCTCCCCTACTTGGGCTGTCTCTCTGTCTCAAAAACAAATGGATAAATATGAAGGATGAAAGGAGGAAGGAAGGAAGAAAGGAGGAAGGAAGGAAGAAAGGAGGAAGGAAGATGAGGAGTGCCTGGCTTGCTCCAGTCCGTTAAGTGTCCACTTCAGCTCAGGTCATGGTCTCATGGTTCTTGGGTTCCAGTCCTGCACTGGGCTCTGTGCTGACAGCTCAGAGCCTGGACCGGCTTCAGATTCTGTGTCTCCTCTCAATCTGTCCCTCCCCTGCTCACACTCTGTCTCTCTCTCAAAGATAAATAAACATTAAAAAAGGAAATGGCAGATGAAAGCAATGAAAAATGCAGAGAGACTCAGGAAGAAGGAATAACATAAGAAAAGCTTTAAATTAAGAAAGAACAGAAAAAATATTTGAAGAACAAGCACAGGATGGGCCGTTAAGCAAAGCAAGCCCAGCTACTACAACACTATCAAACATTTTAAGAGCTTCATTTTTTTATACTCAGAATAGAATAAGGCTGTCTTGGATAAGGTCTGTGGGCATTCACAAGAGAAACTAAGTGAAGATCCAGGAAGTCTTTACTTAGGAATTGAAATTTGAGATATATCCTGAAATAATAGCACTATTTTAACATACAGAAATGGGAACAGAAAGAAGTTAGGCTGCTTGAAAAGAGACTGAACAGCATTTGCAAAAGGAGGTATATTAAAAGTGCAGACAACATTAGTCTCTTTCAACAGTCTTTCAATGTAAGAGACAGGAAAGAAAAAAAAAGGAAACTAATGCTGAAAACACACACACGCGAGCGTTTTTAAAGGGTCTTAGAAGCAGTTTGATGAATTGTATGATATAAAAAGTGCTTATAGTATTTTCCGATCAAAAAATATTTCACTGACACAGTGACTTAAATTCCATCATTAAAAATGCTTTTAACATTTCACACACACACACACACACACACACACACGCACACACACATTCATCAAAAGGGAAAAAGCCAGGATTTAAATCCACCTTTGACTATCTCTAAAGGTCATGTTCTTTCCACTATATCATGATTCTTCTCAGGTTGAATGAATACTGAAAGTGCAAAAATGCTAAAAGCATTCCTTATTTTCTTTCAAGCACAATTACAGTCAACTCTATAAGAGAAACTCAGGAACAGGATATCAGTATAAAAAAGAGCATATAAAGACATGCATCACTAATGGCTAATTACAAATAATAACAAATATAAAAAGCAATTTTATTAAAGATTTTCTCTACAACTCTGCAGTTTCTATCTCATACTTGGAAAATACTACTATTATGAGAAATCGATTCTTCACATTTTAGAATATTTGAAATATACTTCTCTATTGAACAAAACTATTATTATCAAAAGAAATACAATGAAATACAAATGGCTTATTTTTTAAGAGTTGGTCAAGGGTCTCTCAATATACTTGTATTCATTAAAACAGACTTAGGTTGAAAAATGGCTGGGAAAATTATTGCTGTTTATGAACACTAATGATTTTAGCAGAAGTGTGACAAAAAATGAAAGTATTGTGTCCACATAAAGGCAGAAAAAAAGTTTAGATTAACAAAAGTATATAGAAGAATTTCCTATTGGATAAATAAATTACGTATATTTTAAGAGAGCATGAACATGTGCCCTTATATTTGAAGTTTTTTATGTTTATTTCTTTGAGAGAGAAAGAGGGAGGAGAGAGAGAGAGAATGAGAGAGAGAATGCAAGCGGTGAAGGTGCAGAGAAAGAGAGGGAAAGAAAGAATCCCAAGCAGGCTCCATGCTGTCAGCACAGAGCAGGATGTGGGCTCCATCTCTCGAACAGGAAGATCATGACCTGAGCCCATCAAGTCTGATGCTCACCTAGGCACCTTTGGAATTCTTACAGTGCCCTGCTGGTCATGCAGATACTTGGTTGTCTTTAAAGACAGTTAATCAGTACTTTATGTGCTATGTTTATTATAATTGCAGGTTGTCTCTTTACTAGAAATGGTGAAAAAGTTCAAGGAATACAGCTTTAGAATGTAGTGATTAAGTTCAACGTCAGACATTATCCAGAAATGAAGCCAGAGAACTTAGGGCAAAAGAGGAATTGTAGCCCAGATGAGGAAACAAACAGACAGAATCTTAAAATCCTGAAGTAGGACAATGGGTTTAATATTCAATCCAATAAGAGTAACCCTGAGTCACATGAGAAAGCAACACTAAGTGTTCAAGGAGAAGAGCTCATTGGAGAGACTCAATCATTAATCCTAAATATGAGTGGTAGTTTGTGACTCTGTGGAGAAAGAAGTACAAAGCTAGCCACACATATATGGGACATCCATCTTTTGCAAATATGGTTTTCTTGATGGATGTAACAGAAAGCCTTCTGAGACTTACAAAAACTGCCATACCAATTCTGTTGATTTACTTGGCAAACAGTAACCAAGGACTGAATAACTTCAGTATCCCTTTCAAGTGAATAGAATCTCACATATAATAAACTAAAATTTACAGTAGGAATTCACTTTTCCTTACAGCTGAGTATCATGACAAGTGAGAAGTAAATAGGTTATACGGTGACATAAAATAATCAAATTTTATTTTCTAGACAAGAAATTATAGCACAAAGCAGAGAGTGAACATTAGAAAAACTAGGGGAAAAGTAAAATGTCCAGATAAAGATAAAGCTGCATTCTACATAGAAAAACAGGCTCAACATACAAAGAAAATTTGTAGAACATGTTCAATGATTCACAAGGTAATTTCTCAGAATGGAAAGGAGACCTGAGATAAAAAGTTAGAAACCACTGCTTTAAAAGTATGAGCAGAATGACATGATTACAGAGATGATTTTCTATTATTCTCTATCTTTATTCCTGAAACACCAATGACACATGAAGTTCACATGTAAACAAACCCTCATAGTCATATCCTTATCTAAAGTAATCCTAACATAATTCTACCACTTGCCATAAGAAATGTTAGTATCAAAGTTGATGAAGAGTGATATTATTATAAATATAATCTTCAACTTGTTCAAATTTATTTAAAAAGTAAACATGGCCAATTATTCTTCCCTATAGACTTTGACATTTTCTACCACTACAAAACTTGCCCATATCAGGGCCTTTGAATATGCTGTTTTCTTTGCCTGTGAACTTATTTTCCTCCTTCATTTTTTAAGTATCAGCTTAGATATCACCATTTCAGATAGCCTGCATTTAGCACCTATGTAAATCTGATACAGCCTAATAGTCTCAATAACAGTGTCCTATTTGCTTTCCCCGGTGTACTTGTCACAATTTGAAATATGTGTAATTAGTATTTTTGTTGTTGTTGTCTTATTCATCTAATAAACTGTAAATTCCATGAGTGTAAGCCTTATATCTGTTTTGATAATCATTTTATCATAAACTGTATCTAACAGTTATTATTTTTAACATCATCCACAATTATGGTATTTACTACTTCAGGACTTCAAAGTGTTTTATTTTTTTATTCCTTAAAAATATGCTAATAATAATTTGGCCATTTAAAAATTATATATAACTTTTAGTTTTCTAATATTTGAAGTATCAAAAATTGATAGATATTTTCTAATTAATTGATATCTAAGCTATAATATAATAATTTTTTCTAATTTATTTATTCTTTCATCAATTTTTTTTCTCCTGGTTCATTTTACATACTTAGTCTTTCTCTAAATTTTTTAGCTAAATGCTCATTTACATTCATTTTATATTTCTTTTTCTCTTTGTTCTTCCCTACTGTCCATTCTAATGACAAAAGTATCACCTTTTATAATGAACTATATCTGTCATCTTGCTTTATGTTATTCCATACCTCCTTCCTGTTGGCTTCATTTTTTTGTGCTTGGACTTTTAGTTAGTTAAGGCCTATGTACTGTTAATGTCTGTACATTCTAGGAGTTCATATTTACTCTTTCCAAAACATTCTTTCATATACATTTTTATAAATACCATTATGCAGAATAAGATAATTCAATATTCTCTACCCCCTCACTTTACTCTCTAATATAATGTTATCTATATTACCTTTTTCCATTGAGCAACTCTCTCAGAAGTAATTTCGGTATTTACATAATGAAATACATAATTTATAAGCTTGTTTATTAATGTAGAGTACCAATCTGAGATGTATGTTATAAAAAAGAGAGCATTGTTTATGAGCCTACTCCCTGCAAGTCTCACGTCTCCTCTTTGAAGTTGTGGCTGCATGATATTAAGAGGTTTGTCACGACCAATGGGAATTAAATCTGCCTGTGAACAGCAAACTGAAAGAACAGGCTGGAGTCCATTGATGTCCTTAGTGCTGATGATTCCAGCTTGCTGACACACAGAGCCATGTGGTCAAGCCACAGATAGAATCTAACCCTTCTCCTCTCTCCGCTGACAAGAACACAGATGTGGCAGAAATAAACTTCCAATCATTTAGTCAAAGATAACAACTGAAAAGAGAGCTAAGCCATAAAATGGATGAAATTTAGTCTCTGAATAATTTGAGAGGAAGAATTCTAGCGTTGCATGCTAGATGCCACATAGTGATGACAGTATTTTTGAATCACTGTCACAGTGGTTAAGAAAAACTTGTTCCAGAAGAGGGTGATAAGAATAATAAGGGACTTTATTTATTTTTTTAAATGTTTTCTTGATTTTTGATACAGAGAGAGACAGAGCATGAGAGGGGGAGGGGCAGAGAGAGAAGGAGACACAGAACCAGAAGCAGGCTCCAGGCTCTGAGCTAGCTGTCAGCACAGAGCCCGACGCGGGGCTCGAACTCAGGAACATGAGATCTGACCTGAGCTGAAGTCGGAGGCTTAGCCAGCTGAGCCACCCAGGCACCTAAGGGACTTTAGAAGGAACATTTCAAGAGACCAAAGCAGAGAAGATATTCAAGAGGAAGTCATAATAATCTTCAAATATTCTAAGGGATATAATGCAGAGAAAATTGGCTTTTATTTTGTCTAAATAGATATCTAGGGATATTTATGCAATATGCGCCATTAAATATTTATATTACATTATAGTATACATATAGTATATGGACTATTCAGTGATAAGGTAGTTTTAATTTTAGAATACCAAAGACAAATAAAATAGTGCAAAGTATAAACATGCAAAAATTTTTAATTGTTGTAAAATAAAAATCTCTGTAATCACGATCCAGGTCAACAAATAGAATATGATCACCATCCCAGAACACCTTTAAAATCATAACACCCTTCATTTACTTATATTTATCATTATAGTGACATTTATTATAAGCACCTTTTAATTTTTTCTTCATAGTTTTCCAACAAAAATGCATTCTAAACATGTCAGTTAAATTCTACCTGTTTTTTGAATCATAGTCTATAAAATCGTTTATGTTTGGGAATCTATGTTATTTATTCTATAGTTTGTGCCCTGTTGTTATCTAAAATTGTTCTGTAATAATATCACTACAGTTTTTATTAACATTACTATTACTCTCTTCTGTTAATTAACTTTTATAATTTTTACAATATTTCACCATTACAAATAACAGTACTATAAATACCCTTGTATCTCCTAATACATACGCACACATATTTATGCGGGTAAAAACCTAAGCACATTGCTGTTAGTATTGTAATTCATTGCAACCACCTTAGAAAACAGTTTAGAATTATCTACTAAATTTGGGATTATACATCCATCTCTGTGAAGGCTATGTTATTAATTCCTAATATTAGTTATTTTAATTTCTAGTTCTAGAATTTTTGTGATATTTTTTCAAGTCTGCCATGTGAATTTTTTTTGAAATTTTATTTTATTTTATTTTTTTACTTTATAAAGTTTCATATTTTTTTAACATATTCAATTATTTTCCATCATTTACAATACAGTAGTTACAATGACACTCCAAACAGAAAAGCAAAGTAA